>NC_090444.1:1073067688-1073378606 GCF_031143425.1 Pleurodeles waltl
GGGTCAGTGCTAAAGCCTGTTTGCAGGTGTATTGGCACCCATATCAGAGAGGATGTCGCTAAACTCAAATCATATGTGCAGGCCAGCATGCAATTCATCAATAATATTGATGGAACCCCTTTTGAGGTGGGACACTACATACTAGTGACTCCAGATGTAGAGTGACTCCACACAAACATACCACAAAATGGGGCCATAGGGGAGATACAAGAGAGTTTATCCAAAAAGACCAAATAGATGAAGATGGGGATACTTGTCGATTTATGACCACACCCATGAATGTAGCTCGCAACAGTATTACTTCATGTTTAAGAATTATTTCTATCTCCAGAAAAATGGAGTAGCCATGGGCGCTTGTTTCACTCCAAATGTATCAGACCTCTTCATGGGGTGTTTTCGAAAAGAAGACCATATACCACCCAAATAATTAATGCCTAGATAAGATTAGAGATTGGAAGCCATATATCAAAGATATATTCCTGATTTGGCATGGCATTGAAGAGAAACTCAGTGGGTTTATACAATCAATCAACCTGCAGAGACTGGATCTCAAATTCTTGGTTAATTATAGCCAGATTGAAGTCAGTTATTTAGAGCTCCTTGTCAGAGATGAAGGTATGGTCTTGTACATGATACTGTACAAGAAACCCACTGACACCAATGCATTGCTGAGGTCCAATAGCCACCACCCTTGAGCCCTCAGAGACAACCTACCCAATGGGCAATTTTTACATCTTCACAGAAGTTGCAAACTGAAAGGAGACTCTTTCAAAGAAGCAGTTTAACTAAAAATAAAACTGTTAGATAAAGGTTACACTAAAAAAATAGCTACTATAGCCATGTAACGGACCTGGTTCTGCCCAAGGGAAACTACCCTGACACCGAGAACAAGGGACAACAATGAAATTATTCTAATGGCCATCACCTTCTCACCCATGAGCCATGAAGTACAGAAGATTATCAGGAAGAATTGACCACTGGTCAGTGACACATGCAAGGAAGTACCCCTATTTACGTTCAAGCACAACATAAACATTAGAGATCACATAATAATGGCAAATAGAGATCTCCGAAAAACAACGACATCAGGGCAATGTGGGGCATCTCCCCAAAGGTAGGACAACCCAGGTGTGGAGGGTGTGTAATGTGTACATTTTCTGCAAACACTAAGGGGCAGATTTAAGAGCTGCTAGAGCAACATTGCGCCACATTAGCGTCATTGTTTTATGCTAATGTTGCCCAATGAGGCCAAAATCACTGCGCCAAATTTACAAAGTGGCGCAATGCGTGTATCACGCCACTTTGTAACCCTTCGCTCTACATTATGGCCGGGATATCTCCAGGCAGATGCAAGTCAAGCAGGTCCCTTGTAGGATGACAATTAACATACTGAGGAGCATATTTAAGATCCCCTAGCACCATCTACCAACACATTAGTGTCATTTTTTTAAACTAATGTTTTGTTAGATGGTCAAAATCCCCACACCATATTTACAAAATGGTGCAATGCATGCATTGTGCCACTTTGTAACCCTTTGCGCTACATTATGCCTGCGCCAGGCATAATGAATGCAAAGGGTGCGTTCCCCCATTAGGGGGGGGGGGCAAAAAAATGGCACAAGGAAATCCTTGTGTCATTTTTTTCAGCAATTTTAACACCTGCTTATAGCATGCATTAAAAACACCATTGTTTACAATGAGCCCTTATGTACTCTGCAAAATTTTGGTGCTACTCCTGGAGAGTACATTAATAGCGTCATAAAAACTGATGCTATTACCCCCTACCCTGTGCCATGGTGCTCCATATTTTAAATACTGTGCACACATGGTGGCGGTGGGAGGATGTTAAGGGGTGCAAGGAATGTGGCAGTGCACTGGGTGCAGCTCCACTTTCCTTAAACCTTCCCCTGGGTGTCTTGAGCTCACTCATCTGCATGTCCACAAAATAGCTAATGTTTCTACATTTAAAAGTATGGCATTTTGATGTAGAACGTGAGTGCCGTTTTGGCATGATGCCAATGGAAACAGGTAGGATGGAGTTTTCCTTCCTAAGATGGTGGACGATGTTAGGATTCTAGCTGTTTGTTTAAGACCAGCAGGGAAATAAAAGAGCAGACTCTGCTGTGTTTTCCCGGCAGGACAAGGCAAATTGCAGGCAACATAGATGGATAGTACTGAATGCTACTAGTAAGTAACTGTCTTGGCATGAAAACTATTGACCCATGGGGTTGAACAATGTACTTGGGTGTGACACTCAGCTACATGATTTTCTTTTTCATTAGAATTAAAGCAAGACCAGCTCAGCTTGTTCTTTTTACAATACATCATTTACAGGATACAGCATTTAGCAAGTTGCAAGGCTTGTGGCAGCAACTGTATGATGTTTCACGGCACAAAGGCATGTTTTTAATAGAAATACACAGTGAGATATTTATGGGTGATATCACTCACCACACTCGAGCATGCTTAATTTGACACGTGTAAATTGGAATCTCATACACAGAACATTGAAACAAGGATCAAGACATGGATTATCCCCAAGCATGTCTTTACATTGAAAGGCACACAAATAGATCTGCGCTGCCCCTGTAGTGTTAGGGGCCCTTGGCCCTCATGCTACTAAAAGTAATGACAGACACATTTTTGTGAATGCTAGAACTAGCCTCATACACGTGTGCCCGGACCCTTTTATCTGCAGGGTGAGCTAACCAGTAACACCTGTGATGGATGGGTGTGGGGTGAGTGTGGGAACCGGCACTTAACGAGTGGCTGGTGGAAACACATCATCTCAGACCACTAGTCTGAGTCCAGCCAGACTCTATATTGTTCCCAAACATTATTTAAAAGAAACAAACAAGTCCAACCTTTGGGAGAGAAATAAACACCACTGAGTTTATTCAGATGGTCCACTGGACATGCTGCATGGACAGGTGCAGCTGGGGCACTCGGCATCACAGCACACCTCCATAGTTTAACCACACTAATCTGGGCACAAAATGGCAGTGTTGAAGTCCAGATCCCTCAATCGCCTGTCCATGACATTACAGTTCCCTTTGGCACTGTGTGTCCTGTCCCACCTGGGCTCACGGTGTTGGAATCTATTTGCACAGCCCACTAGGGCTGGTTGTCACAGGATCTATGTGCTCTGGCCATCAGGACTCAGGTGCACTGGCCTATGTGCAATAGTCTTTGGGTGACCAGTTTCTGTCTGTGACCTCAGTGCCTCCCAGTGCCTGTCAAGGAGCTGCCTCTGACACATCTCTCTAGCCAGGGTTCCCCTCTCACTGGGATTCCCTTGAGGCTCTTGCCCCTGGATTGCCACAGGACCATGTGGGCTATGCAGGCCTCTTGTAGGCTACGCCCAAGGGGTTGCTGTGGAACTCCCAACAAGGCCACACCAAAGCCTCATGCAACCCAAATGCTGGATGGTCCAATGGTCGAGTATGCTCTCCTCTGCAGGTCTCAGGTTCACGTGGGCTCACAGCAGATCTCTGGGTGATATCTTCCCATGGTGCCAGGGATGCCTTGTCAACCTGGTCTTTTTGCTGACATCGGATCCACTCTGGTGGTACAGTGCTCCTTAGGTGGTTTGGGTGATGCACCTGTCAAGGATGACAAATCTTGCAGAGTAATAGTTAGAATAACAGGTGGCAGTGTCTTGCTTGGAGAAGGGATGACTCGAGGGACTTCGTAGCCACTTGAGGTTCTCATCCAGCATGTGCAGTTTCTGGCAGGAATGCCATCTATGTCAAGCAGCTGATGACAGGTGGCTGGGCAGTCACACTGAGAAGCGTGGGGCCTAGACACAGTTTGCACATGCTGGCAGCTTAAAGTTGGTCCACCCGCAGAGCTGTCTCAAGCGACGTCCGTTCACCTCGGTGGCTGGCTCGTGCTGATGGATCGCCTTTCCGGTACTGGTACTGGTACTGGTCCTCAGTCCTGTCGCTCTTCTCCCTTTCTCTTGCATACCTGTGGTTTTTCATATCTTCTTTGTGACAGGCCTGCCACACGCTTTTCTTCCTCAAACCTTCATGATGTGGCACTGTGCCATGTTCCTCTCTCTTTTCCTCTCTGTTTCCATTCTTGAGGTAGCGTTGCCCCACAGATCACATGTTGCACCACATGGACCTCTCGCCGGTTCTGTGCTGCACCTTGTGCGGTGCATCGTATTCCTATGCAGCCTCTCACAGGCTTAGTCTTGTCAAATAGGACTTGATTCCTTTAGTTTGTGAACCTCATGCCGGTCCTGACCCTTCCTCAGGGATGTTCTTGGTGGTCCGCTCCCTGACTGGAGGGTCATCTCTTCTTTCTTCCCCTCTGCACTCAAGGGCATTGCACTTGCGCCTCAAGACTTCACTGTTGTAGTGCTTGCCCCTTCCTCCATTCCACTTTACTTGGCAGGGTTGGTCACTCCTCATGAAATGCTCTACGATGGGCCAACGGTGGCCATCTTGTGTTGTGGTGTGGCGGGCTGGTGCGGCCTCATTCGCTCACCATTGCTTCTCACTCTCAGAGGGATCTGTCTTTCTCTCAGTGTGTGAAAACTAGGCTGATTGCAGAAGCCCTCTAACTTTCTGTCCCCATTTTTCACTTATGCTGTTTTTTTCTGACTCTGACAGTGCCCTGAGTCCTGCAAACCAGTCCCAGGGCCTGTGCTCTGATTAAAATGATTATGACAATTAGGCTAATTATAATTAGCTGTGTCAACCTATCTCCAAGTCCCTAGTATATGGGTAGGTATGTAGTTTTAGGGACTCCACCTTAGGTAGCGCACCTACAGGTGCACTGCTGCGGTGCCCAGGGTCATTCTAGAGGCAGGCCTGCCTTGCTAGCTGCTTTTAAGTTAAAGTTAACAAATTCAACTTTGTAATTAAACTGCTTCCAAAGTCGTAAACCTCCTTATTTTTACATTAAAGTCACCACTAAGGTGTACACAAGGTGCCCCCCATGGTTGTGTGCAGTGTAACTATAAGCAGGGACTTTATGAACAATGTTTTATGAGCCCTGGTGAGGGAGAACTAGCTAAATTTGTTTTCCTCCATAGTAGGGAATAGGCGCGATAGGCTAACATGGGAGACTTTATTTTTTCCTATTAAAGTCTCAGAACGAGCTAAATATTTCAAGTTTGGTATCAAACCTATTGTTATATTAAATCCAATAACTCATCATTGTTGAAATTAATATAACTAACTCAGGGAAAGAGTTTTAGAACTCGACCTGAAAGTTGCCAACTTCAGCCCTTCTCTGATTGGCCAACCTCTGGCAGCCACAGCCTCATGAGGTGTGAAGTGGCCTGGGCTGAGGACAAAAGAAGTGCCTGGGGGAGGAGAACTGCCTCGGTAAATGGTGAAACAGGATGGAGCGAGAGATGACAAACTGTACTTCAAAGGAGGAAAGGACATTTGGGCCAGCAAGTGAACCCCCTCCCATTTCCTGCAAAACCAGACAGACCGGTGCCCCCGATTAGATTAGGAGAGGGCTGGAAAGGAGTGTGTTAAGGAAACTTAGCCACACCAGTGGGTGGGCTCTGCCAGACCTGACCGCTGAGACTGAACTTTTGTCATCTGAGATTTTGGGAGAATGTTGCTCCCTGGGATTGATTTTTGCCACACTTCCCAGGAAGTGGTCACTCAAGAGGGTGGTGGCCTGCCTGTGATTGTTCAAGAGCCCCCCTGCTTTCTACCCCAGGAGCAAGGATAAAATTGGCAAAGCTGCACCCCACATCAGATCCCTACAAGGAACAAGACAAGAAGAAGGACTGCCCTGCTGGACCCCTGACCTGTACCTGGACACTGCACTTTGAAGGACTGCACCAGCTGCACACTTGGGCTTCTTCTCTAAAAGTACTTTGCCTGTCCTCAACTGCTTCAACAAGTGACTCCCTGTTTGCTACAGGTAGAACACAGCTGACTAGAGTCCGCTGCATCAAGCCCTGAAGAAAATGACCAGGCGAACAATGGCTAGTGCTCATTTTTGGTTTTGAACGAGGTGCATTCTCGGAGTTGGAGTTCTAACCCTCAAGGAGCAATTCAGAGCTTCTGGAGCCTTGGGGTAAGTAGTGGACTCCTAAAGGACCTTCAACGACCTTCTGGAAGAAGATCCAGAAGTTTGGAGAAGATTAGAGCAATTTTGGAAAAAAGCTCCATAGGTGGACCCACCCGAAGTCCTGAGTCAAACTGACTTACATTGATTGTGACCACGCCAGACTTGCAGGTTCATCCTGCTGAAAAGCTCCCTAGCCCCAGACTTCCAGGATTTCACCTGGGGCTCCTGGAAAGACAATCCAAAGACATTAACTCGAAATCGGCTTACTGTGGTGGGTCGCCCAACATCAGTGAGATAAAGCTCCAAAAATGTTTCTAAGTGCGAACGTAAAAAATTGACTGAGGCTTCTGACATAGGGTATCCAAAGAGGTCAGCTTCAATTTCAAGTTCATACCTGGTAAAGATTTTCATCACGAAAAATCGTCTTAGTCCAAAGGAAGAATTCTTCACTGAGGTCTCCTGCGATGTGTATATGAAGAGGACTTATGGGAGGTTGGATCTCACTTGTGACTTCGCACCGGTGAAGAAAATCTTAAAAAAAAAAAGATTAACTCAGAAGGTAAAACATTGACCGAGGCCACCTGCTCACTGTAGCCGAGCAGAGCTCAGTCGTGGTGGGTCTCAAATTTTGACTTTGCCCCGGTCGACTCTGGAGATGACCAGAGATGTCCAGATTGGAAGTTTTAGTTTCCATGCGCTAAAAAGCATTTAGGGCCAGATGTAGGAAGGCTTTTGCGCCTCGCAAATGGCGAAAAATGCCGTTTGCGAGGCGCAAAAGCCCTTACGCGATGCAGAAACACATTTTGCGAGTCGGTACCGACTCGCAAAATGTGTTTCAGACTCGCAAATAGGAAGGGGTGTTCCCTTCCTATTTGCGAGTCGCACCGCGATGTAGAGTTGATTTGTGACCGCGAAAGCGGTCGCAAATCAACTCGCAGTTACCATCCACTTGAAGTGGATGGTAACTCATTCGCAAACGGGAAGGGGTCCTCATGGGACCCCTTCCCCTTTGTGAATGCTCACAAAAATATTTTTTCAGAGCAGGCAGTGGTCCTACGGACCACTGCATACTCTGAAAAAAACCGAAACTAAAAGGTTTCAGTGTTTTTTCTATTTGCAGCTCGTTTTCCTTTAAGGAAAACGGGCTGCAAAGAGAAAAAAAAATAGCTTTATTGAAAAGCAGTCACGGACATGGTGGTCTGCTGTCTCCAGCAGGCCAACATCCCCGTGAGTGCCTAGACTCGCTATGGGGTCGCAAACTGCGACCCACCTCATAAATATTTATGAGGTGGGTCTTTGCGACCCCATAGCGAGTCGCAGAAGGTGCCTGAGACACCTTTCTGCATCGCGAATTGCGAGTTGCAATTTGCGAGTCTCTCTGATTCGCAAATTGCAAGTCGCAATTTGTCACGTACCTACATCTGGCCCTTACTCTTTAAAAAATCATATCTCTGGTTTCCCTTATCTGATTTTATTCATTTTGGTGTCAAATTAAAGATAAAAATATAATCTATTCTTATAAATTTGTTTTGTATTTTTAAAGTGTTTCCTGTGTTTTATTTTCTTACTGTTTTGTGATTTCTGAATGCTTTACACACTTTACCTCCTAACTTAAGCCTTGCTGCTCGTTGCCAAGCTACCTAGGGTTGAGACAGGATTAGTTTATTGAGAACCTGACTGTGGCCTATTGGTACTTACCTGCCCTTCCCAATAATCCACTTTCCAACGCTCTAGCCTGTGCTGTAAAGTTTGCCGGTGTCGCCCTCTGTGCACCTCTGACTTTATGCTCTGTCCTTCCTGGGCATCCCCCAGTGGTGCTCTGCATGTCCTTTCTCCGGGCCTGCGGTGGTGGCTGCTTACCGCTAGGGGTGCGCAGCACTGTCTTCCTGGTTGTGGTGGAGGCAGACAGCTGCAAGAGGCTATGCATGCAGTGCATGTTCTCCTCGTGCCCTTATGTTGGGCTTGCTGCCTACTTAGGCATCATGGCATTGACTTTCGCTGAAGTCTTTTCACGCTGGTGCAGCTTTGGGCTTCTTGTGGGGATCAGCAGTGTCTATTCTTCACATCACAAGATATCTACTGAGGGCTTGTGGAGCTCTCTCTCTCCTGTCTGGTCTCCTCCTGTGGTGCAGGAGACTGGGAGTTGCTTGTTGGGTGCATTAATTACAAGTGATCACTAGGTGGTACTGCAGCATTTTTGTTCACAGGCCATGACAGTCTTCCCTATGGTTGCTGGTTACTCAGGGATGAGAATGCCTGTTGGGGAGCCATGCAACACTGGGGTAGCTCACCCATCATTAAAAGCAGTCTTGGCCATGCCCTTAATCCATTACTACCTCAGGTAGGCAGAGCAACCTTCTTAGCGCTATGGGTCATTCTCGAGGTGGCCGTGGCAGTCTCTCTTTGGGCCGCGGCCATTATCTGTCTGCTGCAGGCCTCTCCGGTCATTAGGGCTGTCCCAATGGGGGGGAGGCGCCTGTTCTTGCTGACACTGCATCAGCACTTCATTGTAAGCGTGGTCTCTTCACCCATGCAAGCTTTCGTGGAATGCACTGCAAGGCCGGTCGGTATGGCGGGTGGTTGAATGGGCAAGTGGGTGACTGCAAAAGCATTGCCGGCGGACATCAGTATATTTACTGGATGTTCTCAACCTCATCAAGAGGGTGCTTCTCTCACTCCTTTGGCAGGATACAAATGGCGGCAGGTGGGGCTCGCAGCATCAGAGGGGGAGACTAACGGTCCATTAGGTAGGGAGATACATGGCCTGCTCTCCTCTAGGCACTATCGGAAAGGGGAGGGGGCACCGGTGTGGTCACAGTTTCTGTCCTTTTGGTGCAGCCTCAGTCAATACCTCTGCTAGTGGGGTGGTGCAATCGCTGCCTTCTTTGCTCTGGTGCAATTTCCTCACCCTCCCCAACGGGCACTTCTTCTGCACAGCACAAACCATGCCGTGGAAGGGCACTTCTCCTACATTTCGCTGCCGGGACCAGATGGCAGCCAGTGGCACAGTATGCGGGCTTCTCTGCTTCTGGGTGGAAGGACAACACTGGTTGGCAAGCTGTCTCACCGCAGGTGGGTGGCTGCGGATGCCTCACTGGAGACACCAGCGACTGTGCTGGGTGGCCTTCTCCTTGATCTGTGCCAGTTCACAGCTTGCTAACAAACACAAATGATGGAAGGAATGCAATGCAGAACGAATTAAACAGCCACCCCGTCACAGATCTGGTTTAATCCAACCTTTTAATTTGCTCGACCACCGTACTCGTAATAAAGCCCAAAGTCAGTTAGAATATTAAGGAACTTGAGATTATTTCCATCATAACCAACATGTCAAATCTATGCACATAAGGTAAGTTCTGTTGCTTTTAGGATATGTGATTTCCAAGATGCAAAAAATGTTTAAATTTCTAATTCAATTGAACCAGATCATTCTTCATGAAATGCCATTTGATCATAATATAAACATCCTCCTTAAAAGGGACTGAAATAAAGTACTGAGTGCAATAAATATTTAAGTTCATACTCGTGCTTAAAAATTAGCAATAATACTTTTATAAAGTGTAAGATTGTACTCTGTGAAGCGCCTCCCAACATGACAATCTATCCTAGTGGGAAGGTTTAAAGTGCTATATGCAATAAATGTTGTGTGCACACAACTTTTGAAGATGTAAGATCAACAGTTTCAATAAGATTCAATTGTAATTGTAAACCCTGTTTTATAAGATATAACATTTTACAACCATTTTTTGCATCTTTCTGGGTGGCATTCTACCTACACATCCTAAATCAGCAAGATTTCCTCTGTTGCGACAGTCGATCTATACATCTTGTGTTAAAGTGCATGTGCCCATAAGCAAGAACACCGTAGAGTCCAAATTTAAAGTTTTACATACGTCTTTCATGACCCAGCCTTTCAGGTTCTTTTTAGAAGTGCACATGAAGTTCCACATCTATATTAGGTCCACGGGAGACTTATGCTCCTATTTGGATAATCAATCTTGACTCACATCTACTCAAAATGAGTTCCAGCTTTCCCCCTGTTCTGTTTTCTATGTGATGAATTCCATAATAATTTAAACTAGTTGTATTTCCCTTGTATGTATCCCAAATGCGTTTTGCCCTGGGTCTGAGAAATCTTTATTCTTAATGGCACATAGATGTTGTAATATTCTCAATTTCAGTTTGCAATTATACCACAATATGTTCCTTTAATATCTTCTGTTTATTGTCACTGGGTATGCCAGCGTTCGTATGGGTGTATCATTGTGTGTCTGAGTGCCTGTATGAATCTATGAGTGGGTGTGTGAGTAGCTGTATGAGTATATATATATATATGTAGTTCAGTCAGCACCGTATTGGTGTGTTAATGGTTGTGTCAGTGACTGTGTGAGTGACTTAGTGTGTGAGTACCTATATGGTGAGAAAGTTGGTATGTAAATGTCTGTATAAGTGTGTGAGTACCTTTGTTACTGTCTGAATACCTTAGTGTATAGGGGTGCGAGTAGCTGCATACATGAGTGAGTAAGAGTGTCAGTGGCTGTGTGGGTCTGTTAGTGGGTATGCAAGTGGTTGTATGGATACATTATTCAGAGTATGAGTACCTGTATAGGTCTGGAAATGGGTTTGTCAGTAGCTGCATAATGGTATTAATAGCTGAGCTAAAGTTGTATGTGAGAATCTGTGGCTGTGTTAGTGAATATATGAGTGAGTGGTTTTGTGTTAGTAATTTTAATAGTATGCAAATGAGTATGTGAGTAGTCATGTGTGTTTGGATGTAGAAGAGTTTGTATGGGGGTATGAGTTGGTGAGTGAGTGGTTCAGTGGATGATGTCATCAATAATGTCATCAGTGATGTATGGGTGAGTGAGTGAGTGAGTGCATTAGTGCTGTGTGGATAACTGAAAGAATTAATTTGTGGTGTATGGGTAATTGATGTAGTGCATGAGTGCATATATGAGTGAGTGAAAGTGTGTCAGTGATGCATGGGTGACTAGAAGAGTGTATGAGTGTGTGTATAGGTGAGTGAGTGAGTGTATGAGTGCATGTATGAGTGACTGTGTGAATGGTGCATGTGTGAGTAAGTGACTACCTGAGTGCTGTATGGGTGACTGAATGAATGCATGACTGCTATATGGATGAACGAGTGCTGTATCAATGTGTCAATGAATTGATGAGTGGTGTATGCATGCGTAAGTGAGGGTACGAATGGTGCATGGATTACTCACTGGGGCATATTTACATGTCCATAGTGCCACAAAGCATTATTTTTTCTGAAATTCTGGTGCTGGTGTGGAATGTGCCATATTTACACGGTGGCGCTAAGCCACTTTTTATGGCTTAACGCCGCTTTGTAAATATGACCCCCGACATAGGGGGAAGGGGATGGGCCGCCCCAGATTTAGAAGAATTCATAAATCTGTGTCAGCGCCAAAAGCTAATGGCACCCCAGGGGTGGTAGTAGCATGGCACAACAAGGAGAAATACTTTGATTTCTCCTCGTTTTTGCTTTTTCTATGAGTGCTGCATGTTGCAGCACACATAGAAAGACCGAAACGCCATAATTTATTGTGTATGTGCAGGAAGGAATGCCTTTCTGCACATAAACAATCATTCCCTTCAACACAGACATTCTTGCACTCTGGTGCAAGGATGCATGCATTGTCGCCGGCAGCTATATTCAGCACCAGCGCTAGGAGAAACACATGGGTGTACCATATTTGTGCAAATACTGCACATCCCTGTGTTTCAGAAGTGATGCCGTGCTGGCAAATTTGGCACAGCACCGCGCTGCTTAAATATGCCCCACTATGTGTATAAGTGTATGTATAAAAATAGTGCATGGGTGACAATGAGTTTTTTAGTGTGTGTATGTGTGAGTTAGGGAGTGGATGAGTGGTGCATCGCTGAGTGACTGAGTTCACGATATAATGTATGGATAAGTGAGTGAGTGCTGAGTATGTGTGCGTGATTTTCTGAGTGCATCAGTGCATGTTTAGGATATCGACTGAGTGTATGAGTGCATGCATGAGTTAGTAAGTGAGTGTGTGAGTTGTGTATGAGTGGGTGTATGGGTGAGTGAGTGACTCCATGAGTTGTGTATAGGTGAGTAAATGAATGTATAAGTAATGTAAAAGTGAGTGACTGAAGGTAGAAATGCTGCATGGATGAGTCACTGAGTGTTTGGATGGATGGTGAATGGGACATTGAGTGAGTGTATCACTGCATCTATGGGTGAGTGACCAAGTCTTGAGTGCATGTATGAGTAATTGAGTGAGTGTGTGAGTACATCCCTCTGTTAGTAAGTGAAAGCAAAGTTGGTGCACTGATTGAGTGTTTGAATACATATAAGGTAATTGAGTCTTAGAGCGGTACATGGGTGACTCAATGAGTGTATAAGAGAATATATTGATAATTGTGTGAGTGGGGAGTGTGTGTATGTGTGATTAACTGAGTTCATGTATAGGATATTGAGTGAGCGTATGAGTACATGTATGAGTTAGTAAGTGATTGTATAAGTGCTGCCTGGGATTTTGAACAAGTGTATGAGTGGTGCATGGGTTAGTAAGAGGGTGTATGAGTAGAGTATCCCTGAGTTAATACTTCTGTGACTGTTTCTATGAGGTATTAGTTGACTTATCTATTAAGGTATTAAGGTTAACTTAAGTATTAAAGTATTTAAAGCACTGCAACATTTCTTCAATTGAACTAAAACATTTATTGTAAAATAGGTAAAAATGTAACAAAAAGGTATAGGCACATTATGTTTATCTCAAAAGCAGCCTCTATGGTACCTGTGAGCAATAACCAAATGCTTTGAAAAATTGTCTGATATACCTTTGAGATACCTAACATTGTCGACCTGCAGCAACTATTGAAAAAAAACTAAAGAGAAAGATATCTCAGTATTTAATATTCACAGTCACACAAACATATTAATAGTCTTTGCATTACTTTTAAGCATTATCACAATATACTTAAAATATCAATTTTATTTTTTCATGGGTCTCAGCTTTTATAGTTCTTCACCATAGAACTATCATTTGTATAAAACATCATCTTCGAACAGTGGGGAAAACAACAATCAATGGATTGTAAAAAAAAAAATCCCAAAGCTGCACAGTAGATCACTAAAAATAAGTGACACTTTGCATCACGCTCACCCCATTTCTTTAATTAGTGACTTTCTCTCTAGTTACTACAATAATCTAAACTACTAGATTTTAATATTTGTCTTCAATAATTTTATCTGGTACCATATCAGAAATAAAAGTTAAGTACTATTCTTATTTAGCAGTCCTACTGCAAAACATCATCCCAGGTAGGCCAAATGATGTGTAAGATGTTGATAATGAATGTATACAAAATCTCACTCAATAGTTTTTCTCTTCAATTACAATGCAGAAGTGTCATTGCAGAAAAAAGGGGACTTTTTTTAGTTTTGAAGAAATGTCATTGTTGCAACATAGAGCTGCTGCAAATTTCAGTATGTTTGTCATATTTGCAGTTTATTTAGAGAGCATTGTATATATTTAATATATATACTCCTTTGTAGAATATTAAAAGGACTCCTGATACACGACAATGTTTTTTCAAGACATTACCCTTAATAGGGCATATAAATTTAAACAAGAGATGAAGCATGTAGAGGAAACATGGTACACCAGTTTTTAAACCATAATATTTTCTTAGAACTTTGGCTGAAGAAAGAGAAGATATGAGCTTGGTAGTTTGAAGGGAATTTTTGGTTTGTATTTCAGGTTGCTGCCATTACATTCTCTCCAACCACTTTTGCTTTTTAAATATACAGTGTAGTGTCCAGAGGTTGTATAAACTCCTTTGTGAAAGATGATATTCAGAGTAGTAAAAGTTATTCCCGAACGTTATATTTGTCTAGCTTTAAAGTTTGAAATTTAAGTTTCCAATTTGGTACCATGTGTTCTGCATCGCTGTAGCATTACCATAACATATTTTCATGTTCTTTGTAGAAATAATGTAGAGATAAGGTAATTTCTGTTGTTCAGGCAGGTCATATTTTGGTTAGCATTTTTATGCAATTTCTTAAAAGGCACAGTTTCTGAATCTAGTAATGTTAGGTAAATAAATTGTTTAGAATTAATCTCAGTGGTAGATGTAAATAAGCAGTCTTCGCACTGATGGTCCCATTTGTAACTGAGTCCAAATAGATCATCAATTTTTTCTTTTCCTTCTTCTAAGACTCTAAGGATGACCATAATAAATTCTTGTGCATCTTGTTGAACGTTGAGAGTAAAAGTTATTGATCTTGGACATGTGTCTTGAAGGTGTTGGATCCCTGAAGCAGAATGCATTATAGTTCTGTCTCTTCCTAAATGTTTCAGCAAATTATATAGTGAGCAGCACATTCTCCATTCTGACTTTAGTTCAATTTGGTTTACTACATGGGTTAAATGGAACAATACATTGTGGACAACAGTTGCTTAGCAGTTGACACCTGTACTGTTTTCCAATTGGTAACAAAACAATTTCAACACAATGTTTCACTTTTCTCTTTTTAGCGCTGTCTGTGTTGTCTTTCTTTTCTTTCTTTCCTTGAAGGTCCATAGTTTGCTTTGTAATCTTCTGCGTTGGGCAGAGTATGTGTATCTCATAAACTGGATACTGGCCTAAATGATGAGCATATATAGTTCTTAACCAGTTTTATTCTCTTACACAGATGACATTAGTTCTAACTTCACTCTCATCAAAGTCAATCAAAAACAATCTGGACACAGTTCTAATTCATGACAATGCTACCTATGACATTTCTTCTTTGAATACAGAACTTCCAACATTAACGAAAGCTGCATCTCCACTTAAACCTTGTGATTTATGGATGGTGCATATGCTAAAGACAGAGGAAATTGTTGCTGTCAGAAATATGTCTTTTACAAGTAACAATCGTACAAGACACCTGCCATTCTTCTTCACCTCACCTATCTGATAAAATTGTATAGCCAAGTATTCCACCTCGTCTCTATTTGGACAATTATTGAAATCAGCAACTTTACCCATTGCGCCATTTACTAAGCCTTCATCAAAATTTAAATTGTGTTGTGAAATAACTTGACAGTTTTTGCAGACTCAGAAACTCCTCTCTAATCCTGCAATTTTGGATATTGATTTCTCCAAAGAATCCAATTTTGCTTGTAGTTTATCTGTCAGTAGTATTGTGACTACTTGAGGCTCCATTATGTCAATAGCTATAATTTCTAAAATGTCTTCTTTCTCTTGTTGTAGTAATTTCTCATTAAAGTTTGAGCACTCTTGAAGTGTTGGCATTAAACAAACTATAGATTTCTGTTCTTTGATGAAATTGAACATCAGTTCTGCAGGAATAATGTCAGATGGGAAGAGATTAAGGGGGTCATTCCGACCCCGGCGGGCGGCGGGCGCTGCCCGCCGGGCGGAGACCGCCAAAAGACCGCACTGCAGTCAAATGACCGGGGCGGTCATTCTCACTTTCATCCTGGGCCGGCGGGCGACCACCAAAAGGCCGCCCGCCGGCCCAGCGGGAAAGCCCCAGCAAAGATGAAGCCGGCTCCGAATGGAGCCGGCGGATTTACTGAGGTGCGACGGGTGCAGTGGCACCCGTCGCGATTTTCAGTGTCTGCCAAGCAGACACTGAAAATCTTGCTGGGGCCCTGTTAGGGGGCCCCTACACTGCCCATGCCAGTGGCATGGTCAGTGCAGGGGCCCCCAGGGGCCCCACGACACCCGTTCCCGCCAGCCTCTTCCTGGCGGTGTAAACTGTCAGGAACAGGCTGGCGGGAAGGGGGTCGGAATCCCCATGGCGGTGCTGCTTGCAGCGCCGCCATGGAGGATTCCTTTGGCCACGGGAAAACCGGCGGGAAACCGCCGGTTTCCCTTTTCTGACCGTGGCTTTACCGCTGCGGTCAGAATTGGCCAGGAAGCACCGCCAGCCTGTTGGCGGTGCTTCCGTGGTCGTTGGCCCTGGCGGTCAATGACCGCCAGGGTCAGAATGACCCCTAAGTGACTTTCCAAAGCACGCTTTCCATGTTTTGTGAGAACTCCTACTCTAACGTCTTTCAGTATCTCTGCATAATCAAAATCAGATGCCTGATGCTTGTTTTTTACTAATTCTTTGTGCCCAAAGTTTAACCAAATATTTACCTTACCAATATTTGCTAAGGGATGACAGGTAGCTTTAATAGTTGATGCAGAGTAATTCCTTTATTGTTTTGAGCAGCTAATCCTGTTGGTGCTGTTACAACACATGAAAAATTGGAATCAGTAGTCTTCTGCAAATAACTGGTGAGAACCTTGATTAGGAAACATTTAGCCAGTTCCAGATTGTTGTCCACTGATGTACAATGATATTGGTTTATACGTAGGACATTTACATAGTTTTGTCTCATGCAGAAATGATCTATTTTAGTTTTAACTTTGTTATAAATTCTGCTCTGTTCATTGTTCATTTGATCCACTAACTGTTCAAAATCCATAGTTTCCTCTCCTGCATGCTACATGGCAATATCCACCTCATTCATAGCTATTGCTGCTTCATGTTAAATTCTTCGTTCTACAAGAGGATCTTGACTGTCTGGTGCAGAACTTTGGCTGCTTTGCGAACTCTCCTTGGCTATTTCAGCAGAGATGGGTTCTTCCTGTGCCACCTCATCTTTCAACATCTGCAAGTATGTTGAAAACATGGAACACTGAATGGCATCTTTTACAGCATTAAATGAGTCTTCACAACAGTAATAGGCCCCCATTACAACTTCGGCGGACTTCACAGAAGACCGCCGAAGCTGCGTGCGCCAGTATACTGCCAGTGCTGGCGGTATTTCTGGCACCCTATTTGGACTTTTCCGCGTGGCCAGCGGACGGTAACACTGTTACCGTCTGCTGGCCCAGCGGAAAAGTCACATCAACAATGCTGCAGACTCGTAATAGAGCCAGCTGCAATGCTGATGTGCAGCGGGTGCAGTAGCACCTGTCACGCATTTTGGCAGTGAAATACTCAATGGGGCTGTGCCTGGGGCCCCTGCACTGCCCATGTCAAGTGCATGGGCAGTGCAGGGGCCCCCAGGGGCACCCCAAGTCCCCCTTACCACCAGCCTTTCCATGGCAGTATTTACCGCCGTGGCCAGGCTGGCAGTCGGGGACTCATAGTCCCCAGGGCAGAGGTGCTTGCACCGCTGCACTGGGGATTATGACCGCCAGGCAATAGCCTAGCGGTATAGTGGAGGGGCCGGCGGTATGGCCGTAGCTATTGCTGTGGCTATAGCTGGTCTAAGTATTTCTGATTCATTTCACCATGGTTAGAAGAGTTGTATAAGGACCAAGTAGAAAAATTATTTTCTGTCTGGTGTTTGGCAACTAAGTTTCCTGTGATTAATTAGATTTCCTTTGGTTTGTCTTACCAAACATCCATCACATCCAGTAACTGCAAATACTCCATCTTCGATGTTTTCAGTAACATCAGTTCTATACATGTAATGCTTGCAAGATGGACACTTCTTTTTGGGTAGTATGTATCCAACATGTTGGTCTTTAGAATGTCAAGTTCTGCAAGATACTCTATTTCTGGAAAAGTCTTTAATACTCTTTCATGACTAGTGGCAAGGCCTAAGCTTATCATCACAATTCATCTAGACCTGGAGGACATACATGCAGAACTAACAATTTATGTGGGAATTCATAAGATCCTAGTTCCCGGTGCGAAAACATTTTCAAACTAAAACTGTACAATTTTTTTGTGAGACTTTTTTCTGCTGAAATCTCTTCCCACATCTCTTTCATCTCTGACTTTTCTGCCTTTGTTGAGTAAGAAGTGATGCACTGAAGTACAGCAATAGCATTATCTGCAACAAACTGCATATCCACATTTGTATTCCACATCTTTAGAATAACAGGAATGTAGTTGTTTATATATTTTGAAGCGTCTGTTCTTCTGATGTTATATGTATTTTTCTGTGATTTCCATGTTAAGGTGTGTCTCACTGCAGATGAAAAAAGCCATTCTCTCTTCTTTCTGAGATAACAGGACGTGGAAATCCAAAGCAACATCATGTATACATTTTTCCTTTTGATTTGTATTTCTGACAACAGTAATTGTCACACCTCTGAGTTTGAAATCTAAAAACTTGTTGTCTCAATCCCATCAGAGAAGTTACTTTTGGGATAGCACATTTCACATACTGTTCTATGAAAGACAAGACAGACTCATAACTGTCTGTTTCAACTTCTGCGCATCTTTTACACATAAAAGCATGTGAATATGTGGAGCACTTCTAGCTTGGTACTCTTTCCGCCAAAAGAATTCAGTGACTTTGCCAAGAGGTTTATTTGTTGTGTTACAGATGAAATCTATCATTTCTTGATATCAGTGGTTAAAATATCTGCAAACGATTGCAGAATCCAATGAACAGAGTTCTCCTGGTGTTTTCAGATTGATAGATTTTATGTTTGAGTTTTCTTTACGTAAAAATTCAAGAAGATAATCACATGCATACTCAGCACAACTGAGTGTCACAAACCAAGCAGGTGATCCTAGATTCCTCAACATGTATTTTAATTCACCATGGTGATGACACCAATATTCATTTGTACCACATTGAAATGTCATCAAATTGATTAAGTTGTATTCAAGGTGTTCATCTTTTCTGTGAACTTTATGAACAAATTCCCTTGCTGAGAGATTCTGGAGGCTTACTCCTCTTTTTAGAATGTGGTTTATTGCATAGGATAACCCTGACAAATCACTCTCAAATAGTAGATGAACTATATAAGGAATATACTGTTGAAATCTAGGGTCCTCTGAATAAAGTCTAGTAGAACTGTACTCAGCTGCTGGTATTTGTATAGGCCGGTCATCATACATACCACCAACTCCAGTAGGAAACAGATGCGTAAAACAACGAGCTTCTAAGCTTTTCTCCCACACACACTTAATGGATCACTTTTTGCTTTTTTCATTTGAAATACCAAAATAACACCTCCAATAATCTCTTAAGAATGTACAGTATGAATACTGTGGTATTCATAATTTTTTCTGTTCTTCTTCGATCCACCTTTTCAATTTGGCTTCTTGACGGTACTGTAGCATTAGCTATATGTCAAATATCTTGAAGACCATCTACATTTTTATAGTAAATGTCATTTTGTACCAGATATAATATTGCTTTCTTAACTTTATTAACATCTCCTAACTCTTACCATATCTTTTTACTCTTAGTAGGCACCCCATTGACTATAATTACAAGTCCTTCTTGCAAATTTCTTTCCATACCTACAGTTTCAACATTCTAACTTAAATCGAATGGCAAATAAACAACTCTACCTTTTAGACTCTTTAGGAGCTCAGTTGGAAGTAACTTTCCAGTCTTTAACTCCATAAGGACTATTGCTTGAAATGATGTATACATTGTATAAGAATAGACTAATATACATTCAAGTCTTGCAGTTCTTATGGAATAGAAACTAGTTCTAACTTGTAATACACTGCTCTAGCTGTCATTGTATTCTTCTCTAATTTATTGTAACACTATTTACATATAATTTGTCATTTGCAACAATCAAACAGTTCTTCTACAAATAAATAAGCTACAAATTCTCACCATTTATCATTGTTGTCTTCTTCAGTTTTTGATGATACAACAACATAACAAGTTTGAGTTTTGTAGTGGGTGCTTTTACAACATTTTCAAATATAGTCTGGTTTTTCTGAACAGACTGTTTTAAACGTTCTAATCTCTTCATGAAAGTTATCATTACTAATAGATATCTCCTGTTGTGCTACACCTGCAAATTCCAACTGTTCATTTTCTCTGCACTACTCTTGAGGTCCAATGAAATGGAACTGCACATCATCACAAACCTTTCCTCCCTCTTCTACTGTTCCATGCAAATGAGCTCTATTCATTCATGGTAAAGTCTCCCAACTAAAGTTTGCATGTGTGAATGATGTACATCTAACATTCTAAAAGGATGAAAGGTGCTTTGGCATACTTTCTTCAACAAACATGGTAGTGAATGACACTATAGATTTGTATATTTTCTTACTCTGCATGGAACTAATCCTTGCAAAATGGTAATTTTCTGTTTAAGGCTTTTTCAAGGAAAGATGCATAGACATTTTCTGACTGTGTCAATTGACTGCTGGTGAACACTGTAAATATTGCTTCAATTCCACTTGTAAAAAGGGGCCTATCTATGCCTTCCTCAAAACTCTTCAGCTATGGCTTCCTCTACATTTCTAGGTACCATTTCCTCTTTCTCAATAGTAGAACCATCTCTCACTTCATAACACTGTCCAGATTCTTCAACTGCTTGCACTAGTCTGTTGTCTTGCAAGTAGCGTTCTTAATTAAAGAAAGGCTCAGTACTAGATGTATGTTTCCATTCCCCAGTAAAAACATTGCAAAACTTACTTCTGCTTAAAAGTATTTTCTTTTGACTTTTTCTCCTCCTGCTCAGCACTATTTTATCTAGTGTTTTCATTTTGTTTAAAATGAAAATAAATACCTTCCTCTTCAGAGCAACTATACTCTCAACATGTAAATTGTCTGATAGCTTCTCTCCTTCTTTTATATTTCCTTATATTTCTCATTAGATTCTGGATTACTCCACTATGGAACATTCTAACTCTTATTTCCTTGAACTGGCAAAGTCTTCTAGTTAAACTCTGTTGTTCTTTGTACGATGTTTTCCTTCTTATATCATGAGCTTTTACTTCTTTCTTGTTTAATGTCAAACTTGTTTTTCTATGCACTTCATTTTGCTGTTTTTCAAGTTGACAGCATACTATTTAAAGAAATGACTTTGTTCTCTTGCCAGCAGCTCCTTTTTCTTTCACTACTTCTTCAGCATTCTGCCTCTTTATTCCTGAGTTCTTAGGAGGTAGTACTTTTGTTTATCTTTCTTTTTCGCTCACCTTTTGACGCCATTGCAACTATGTGTAGCTGTGTAGATAATTGCACCTGAAAACTAATAAAAAAGGTACTTTTAATTTCTAATTATTTACTTGTATATTAAATTTGTTAAATGCTTCAATACAATATAAAGAATTGTGTCATTATGCTTCAAAGCACTACTAGGCCCCACCTTTCAGAAAAGCACTTTTTATCTTCAAAGAGGAAAAGAGTATCTCACTACTTGCCTATAGAACTAAATAAACATAGTTGTGTCCCCCTGGTACCCCAATCACATTTGTAGTACATGTGCCACTATCTGATTTCCTTGTTCAGAAGTTGTATGACTCTGTTTATCAGTATGTAACTGGTTGAACATGTACTTGAGTGCCTGTGTTACAGAATAAAGGAGTATGTCAGTGTATCTGCCATTCCCTTTATTAGCACTGCATGTAAAAGTGCTTTATGAGTATGCCAATGAATGCAAAAGTGTCTCTGTTTTTCCTGTCACTGGTTGAGACACAGCACCCAAGCTTTGGGAATATGACTATCAATTCTGTGTTGACTTCTTTATTCTATGTACTGCTCGTGTTAGCGTTTCTAAAACTGAGAAGTACGTTTCCTAATCACTTAAGCACATTGCAGCATGCTTCATAGAATACCTACAGCATGTCAGAGAGATGAGATGTTTGCAATAAAACATCAGTTTGAGACTGGACAAAGTAGTATTATAGGATAATTTTAGTGGCCAGTGATACAGTACTGACAGGTTCTACACTACTAGCCCTCCCCCTTCAGAGAAGCACTATTTGTCTGGATACATGAAAAGGTTGTGTTAGTACTTCCCTATATCTCTCAGTTAACATACTTGTCTACCTCTAGTTTTTTAGTGCATCTGTCCATGTGTAGCTGCCTGTTTTAGTACCTGTATTACTCTGTTAAGCTGTACAAAAGTATATTTCCTAATCATTTAGGCAGATTGATGCATGCATAATGTACTATCTACAGCATGTCAGAGAGCTGAAATGTATCTGCATGTTAGCAGCTGAGTACAGGAAAGGATTGTGTCAGTATTTGACTAGATATCTGAATAAACATAATTGTCTATCTCTAATAGCACAAAAGGTGAGTTTGAGGCTTTACAAAGCAGTTTTACAGGCCAACTTCAGTGGCCAGTGACAGAGCACACAGAAGCTCTCCACTGCTAGGCCTCACCCTTCAGAAAAGCATGATTTTTCTAGATACATCAAAACATTGTGTCAGGACTTGCATGTATATCTTAGTGAATGTACCTGTTTAGCTCTAGGTACGCCATAAGATATTTAATAACTCTGCTTCTGTGTAAATGCCTCTTTTAGAACCTGTATGACCGTCAAATGTATATGTAGGAACCTGAACAAATACTTCTGAGCCTCTGTTAGGGAACAGGAAGGTATGTGAGTGTATCTGCAATTGCCTATACTATTACTGCACATATAAGTACTTTGTAAGTATGTCAGTGAATGTAAAAGGTTACCTCTTTGTCTATCAGTGGCTGAGACACAGCTTTCATGCTCTAAAAGCAACAATCACAGTTCCTTGCTGGCTGCTATACTCTATTTAGTGCTTGGCTTAGGGGTCTGAAAGGGCAGAAGTAAGTTTCTAAAATTTAAAGATTGTTTCATAGTCACTTAAGCACATTGCACGTGCTTGATAGTATACCTACAGCATGTCACAGAGGTGAGAGATTTGAACTAAAGAGGTGACTTTGAGACTTCAGAAAGCAGTTTTACAGGTCAGTTCCATTGGCCAGTGACAGAGAACGCAGAAACTCTTCACTGCAAGGCCTTGACCTTCAGAAAAGCATGATTAGTCTGGATACATCAAAAGACTGTGACAGTACTTGTCCATATATCTGAGTGAATGTATCTGTGTAGCTCTAGTAGTTCCATGAGGTATTTTAGTAACACTGCTGCTATGTGAATGCATCTTTTGGAACCTGTATAATGCTCAAAATATACATAGGAAGCAGAACATATACTTCAAAGCCTCTGTTAGGGAACACAAGGGTATGTGAGTGTATCTGCACTTGCCTTCACAATTACTACACACAAAAGTGCTTTGTGAGTATGTCAGTGAATGCAGCAGTGTACCTGTGTGTCTGTCAGTGGCTGAAACACAGGATTCATGCTTTGGAAACATAGATGTTAGGGCCTTATGTAACAACACATTTTCTCATAGACATAGAATGGGAAAAATCCCTTTGATACATCTGGCCCTTCGTTCCTTGGAGAGTGGTATTCTCTATGTAATGGTTGGCTTAGGGGTCCTGAAACTTCATGAGTACGTTTCTAAAACTAAAATGTATGATTCCTAATTATTTAAGAGCACTGCAGCATGCTTGATGGCATACCTACAGCATGTCACAGAGGTGAGATATTTGCCCTAAAACATGAGCTTGAGAATTCACAAAGCAGTTGTACAAGCAATTTGCAGTGTCCATTGACAAGACACATACAGGGGGTCATTCAGACCCCGGCGGGCGGCGGGAGCCGCCCGCCTGGCGGGAACCGCCGAATGACCGCACTGCGGTCAAAAGACCGCGGCGGCCATTCTGTGTTTCCCGCTGGGCTGGCGGGCGACTGCCAGAAGGCCGCCCGCCAGCCCAGCGGGAAACCCCTTCCCACGAGGACGCCGGCTCCGAATGGAGCCGGCGTAGTGGGAAGGGTGCGACGGGTGCAGTTGCACCCGTCGCGAATTTCAGTGTCTGCAATGCAGACACTGAAATTCTATGTGGGGCCCGCTTACGGGGGCCCCTGCAGTGCCCATGCCACTGGCATGGGCACTGCAGGGGCCCCACGACACCCCTCACCGCCATCCTGTTCCTGGCAGTCGGAACCGCCAGGAACAGGATGGCGGTGAGGGGGTCGGAATCCCCCATGGCGGCGCAGCAAGCTGCGCCGCCATGGGGGATTCCTCAGGGCATCGGAAAACCGGCGGGACACCGCCGGTTTTCCTGTTCTGACCGCGGCCAAACCGCCGCGGTCAGAATGCCCTGCGGGGCACCGCCAGCCTGTTGCCGGTGCTCCCGCCAACCCCGGCCCCGGCGGTCCTTGACCGCCGGGGTCAGAATGACCCCCACAGTCTCTGCAGTACTAAGCCCCACCAGTTAGGAAACCAGTATTTGTCTGGATACATGAAAAGAATATGTGACTACTTGCCTATATATATATGCTTCATGTACATCTACAGTGCTTGTTTTTCCCATTCAATACTGACTCCTAAAGACCTCTTCTAAAATGCAATAAATAATACTACAAGTCCCAGGATTCAAAGAAACACATTATATGTGAGCAGTACATCATGTATAAACTTTGCACTGTGTGATAATGCAAAGAAGAGCAAATAAAAGCATACCTTTATTTTTTTAGTTTTGCAAGTACACTTCTGAATGGTTACAATGTGTTAACATTGTAATGCACTTTTATAAAGTACTCAGTATGGAATACTTTTTTTTCTGACCGCAACATAATTGCAATAATCGCGACAAATTTGTAAAAAAAGTGGGTGTCCAAAAACACATTTAGCTTCATAGTTTTATAATTTCAAAATCATAGTACACTTCATTGCCATTTTCTCTCTTGGAAAGTAAATACTTATCACACAATAATGAGTACGAACTCTTAAAATTTTTAGAAAGACAGAAGTCTCTCTTTAACATCCGTCTCCCAATACATTTTTAGCATATTCTGTATTGAAACCCACTAGAACCAGTAGGTCACAAGTTCGTGGCACATTCTAGAAGGGGAATACTGGTTACAAGATGAGCTGCAGCAGGTGTGGTTTACTATACAGAATCAAAACCATATCTATGTTTTTTTCTTACCAGAACCAATGAAAGAAGTACTTACTAATCTTATGAGAATACTACTAAACTTCAGTCACCTACATCGTCAAAATACGCAATCAAAAGAATGTATTTTTTTAAACCAGAGCACACCTCCATTCTGACTGCATCCCATTTTCAAAACTAACTCATTCAGCCTTCTCCCGACTGCTACTACTGCTTTACTTCAAAATGGTTCAAGTGTGGATTGTTGGGCACAGCTATGTGTTTTGGGCTAGTGAGGCTGCTAGAAAGAGTGGCATTGACAGGGACTTGGGTTTGCCTAATGTAGACATTAATTGAATTGGCCAGAGATGGTTAAAGAGGAATACATTGCTGCCTTTGGTTGAAAGCAATAGAGATTGCCAATCCCCTGACCTCATGTTTGTGCACAGTGATGTTAATGACTTAGACACATCGACTGGGGTAGGACTGAAAATCCTAATGAAGGATACATTTGCACAATTGATTACACTTTTCCCTCACTTTGTCTTGGTATATTCCAACATACGTGAAAGACAGAAATGGAAGTGGTCAAACCAATCCTGTCCTCAGATTGACAAAGCCAGAAAACATGTTTATAAAACAGTTTCTGCAATTCTCAGGAACCATAACATGGGCTGTATATAGAACAACAACCTGCACTTTCACATGAATGGTATATATAGAAGTGATGGTGTCTATTTCACAGATGAAGGCAACAGAGCTTTCCTTTCCACCCTAAAACTCTGCATCCACACTTACATATAGCTACAACATACTTACAATGGACAGAAAGGCTCTTCTCAGGGCAACCTTATTGCTCAACACTCTTGATAATATTCTTTATACAAGGTTTTCTCATTATTTAAAAATAATCAGAACAACGTTGTGATATTTGTGGCTATGCCATGAAAACAGAAAGAAAGCGGTCATCCAATGCATACCAGCCCATTCAAAATTTATAGGCATACATATGTAACAAATTGTCAGTATCCAACTTCAATTATTACTACCTAAACAACTCCATAAACACATATATGATTATCTTTGTCACTACATATACCTACGTTTGAATGAGTGTTTCTATGGTACATAAATGAATGACAACCTCTTTCACAATATGTATTACACTATGTTCAAACCAGTTTGTGACTGGATACATGAGACTCTGGCTGAATCTATGAGTGGGTGCATGAGTGTCTGAGTGGGTCTGTGACTGGGAGCATAAGTGTCTGAGTGGGTCTGTGAGTGGGTGTGTGAGGGTTTGAGTGGGCCTGTGAGACGGTGCATAGGGGTCTGAGTGGATCTGTGAGTGGGTGCATGAGGGTCTGAGTAGGTCTGTGAGTGGCTGCATAAGGGAGTGAGTGGGTGTGTAAGTGGGTGCATGACTGTTAGAGTAGGCCTGTGAGTGGGTGCGTGAGGGTTAGAGTGGATCTATGAGATGGTACATGAAAAGTCCCAGTAGGTCTGAGTGGGTCTGTAAGTGACTGCATGAGGATCTAAGTAGGTATGTGTGTGGGTGCAAGAGTGTCTGAGTGAGTCTGTGAGTGGGTACTCAAGGGTCTAAGTGGGTCTGTAATTGGGTGCATGGGTGTCTGAGTGGGCCTGTGAGTGGGTGCGTGAGTGTCTGAGTGGGTCTGTGAGTGGATATGTTAGTGTTAGACCTGGCATCCTTGGCGTAGCCTCCACTGTTTTTTTTGCCTCTGCTTCCCATGTTTTGACTGTGTGCTGTACTCTGTTTTTGCTGTTTTGGGGACTCTGGGCAATTTACCACTGCTGACCAGTGCGAAAGTACAAGTGCTCCTGTGTAAATTGTACGTGTAATTGACTTTTCCATGATTAGCATATGTGATTTACTAGTAAGTCCCTAAAAAAGTACACTAGAGGTACCCAGGGCCTGTAAATGAAATGCTACTAGTGGGCCTGCAGCACTGGTTTTGCCACCCACATGAGTAGCCCTGCAAACATGGCTTAGACCTGCCACTGCAGTGTCTGTGTGTGCAGTTTTAAACTGCCAATTTGACCTGGCAAGTGTACCCACTTGCCAGGCCCAAACCTTCCCTTTTTATTCATGTAGGCCACTCCTAAGGAAGACCCCAGGTAGCCCCATGTGCAAGGTCCAGTGATGTTAAAGGTGGGACCTGTACTGATCTGTTTTTCATGTCCTAACAGTGAAATACTGCCAAATTTGTTGTTCACTGTTGCAAGGCCTATCTCTCTCATAGGTTAACATGGGAGCTACCTTTGAATATCTTTTAAGTGCAGTTTCCCTTTGATGGCAGACAGAGAAATGGAGCTTGGGGTCTCTGAACTCACAATTTAAAAATACATCTTTTAGTAAAGAATTTTTTTTAATCGTCTGCTTGAAAATGCCATTTTAAGAAAGTGGGCATTTTCTTGTTTGAACCATTCTGAGACTCTTGTGTATTCCCTGTCTGGGTCAGACTGACAGTATGGCTGTTTGTGAATCTCCACTAGACAGTGACACAAAGGGAGCTCGGTGTAGCCTGCATATCCTGATTGGCCATCTGGGCTAGAGAGGAGGGAGGAGTGGTCACTTACACCTGAATGGGCTGGGCCTGCCATCACACAATGCAATCTCCAACCCCCTGGTGTGTGTCTGGGGCCATGCCTGGGCAAGGCAGGATCTTGTGAACAACACAGACTTTCCTTTGAAGTTGCCTACTTCAAAAGCAGAAAGGGGTATAAGTAGTGGACCCGAAACCCCAGATTTTCAGATTACTTCTGGAACCAAGAGGAACATCTGCCAAGGAGAAGAGCTGAAGAGCTGAGGAGGAGTACTACCCCTTTGCCTACGACTGTGGTTTGCTGGGTTGGTCTGAAAGAGGACAAAGACTGGACTTTGTGGTATATTCCTGCTTGTTGAGAATCTCCAAGGGCTTGGACTGAGCTTGCCTCCTGTTTTGAAGTCTCAGGGTTACCAAAGACTTCCCCTCCCAGCACTTGGATTCTGGTCTGAGACTCCTGCCAGGTGGTGCCCTACCCAGTCCCTGGGCCCTTGAAAGGTGAAGCTGGTAGAACAAGGACTGAAATCCATGCACAGGAAGCCATGCGCAGAAAATAACGATGCACCACCTGCAACGTGGCTGTAAAAGCAACAAGCCTAAATCGACGCACCACCTGCATCGTGGCTGGGAAATCAGTGCATCACCTGCATTTCAGCTGGAGAAATAACGCAACACCCGCTTGCAGCTGCTGAAAATGAAGCAAACCCCACGCAGCACGGTTTTCTATCACCGTGCAGCTGGATTCCTCATGCATCAGTGTCCTGTCTGGAAAGTGAAGCATGGCCTCAATTGCGATTCTGAAAAAAAAGCACCACCGACTTTTTCGATGCATGCTCACCTGGGCGGCTTTATTTTTTATGCAAACCAGATACTTTGTGTAACAACAACATTTCCATTGTTTTCTATGGGTTAAGATTCCATTATTTTGAAAATTCATATCTTGACTTGTGTATGTTGGATTTTTGTCATTTTCATCTTGTTTGATTTATTTAAATATTGTCTATTTTTCTTAACTGTTGTGGTATCAATTTGTAGTGTTTTCACTGTATTACTGTGTGTTTTGGTGCAAATACTTTACACATTACCTTTGAGATAAGCCTGACTGCTTGTGCTAAGCTACCAGGGGAATGAGCAGGGGTTATCTAAGTGCGTATCTCCCTTCCCCTGACTAGAGTGAGGGGCCCTGCTTGGACAGAGTGAAAACTGACTGCCAACCAGAGACCCTCTTTTTAACAGTGAGGGTCTGAGTGTGTCGGTAACTGGGTGCATGAGCTTCTGAGTGGGTCTGTGAGTGGAAATGTAAAGATCTGAGTGGTTCTGTGAATGACTGTGGGAGGGTCTCACTGAGTCTGTGAGTGATGCGTCAGAGTCTGAGTGGGTCAGTGAGTGAGTGCATCAGTGTCTGAGTGAGTGTGAGTGGGTGTGTGAGGCTCTGACTGTGTCTGTGACTGAGAGCATGAGGGTCTCAGTGGGTCTTTGAGTGCATGCATGAGGTTCTCAGTGGGTCTGCGAGAGGGTGTGTATGTATTTGAGTGGATCTTTAAGTGGGTACATGAGTGTGTGGGTCTGTGAGTTGGTGCGTCAGTGTCTGAATGGGTCTGCCAGTGAGTGCATCAGTGTCTGAGTTGGTCTGTGCCTGGGTGCATGAGTGTCTGAGTGGATCTGTGAGCACAAGCATGAGTGTCTCACTGCTACTATGAGTAAACAATGAATCTCTGAGTAACTTTCTCAATGTTTTTATGTTGTCACTGATATTCACAAATTTGTTGCAATGTACATGGGGGTCTGCGCATATTTGCGAATTTTGCATGGTGTGAAAAAAATATGTGTAAGGGCATAATTTCACCCTTGCAGACCCCTCTATCATGGGCCTAGGGTCATGGTACCTCCAACATGAACCATTATGCCTGTTTTCATGTTGATTTTCTGCCCCGGGGACCATGTTTCGTTTTCGAAAATGGTGGCCACAACTTTCTGTTTAGGTTGCAGCCACCCAATCACATAATTCCTTTTCACAGATGCATTCACAAATACATTGCGATGACCATGAAATAGCCGCAAAGGATCCGCTTCCAAAGATGTACAAACTGATTTTTCCTTCACTATCTCAAAAACTACTGGACAGATTTACACCAGATAACTAAAAGCACAATTTGCACACCGAAAGCTTGCTTTCTGCCAAATTTGATATAATTCCATCCAGTGGTTCGGGCCGTGGTCGTGTCTAAAGGTCCTAAGGTAATTAACATGGGAAACACATGGTTTTTTCGCCCCCTCCTTTTTTCAGCCCCTACTTGATGGATCTCCCCAAAACTTTCCATGCACAACAGGAATCAGTAAGACACTATTTATGTAACATTTTGTGAAGATTTCTCAAACTGTGCTAAAGATATAGGCATGCCAAAAAAAACTATTTTTCATGGATACATGGTCCTAATCATAACTACCTAGTGGTGATATATATATATATATATATATATATATATACATATATATATAATATATATTCAATTAAAAAAACCTAGGGTAACACAGACGTTATAGTTAGGCTCACATTTTACAAAACCATAGAAATTATCCTAGTATGCTTAGAGATATCTCTAGTAAATATAACTCATGCCCTAAGATAACTATAACTCGCACCCTGACATGCACAGTTTTTCCATCGAAGTTTTTACTGTAAATAATACATTGATGCTATCAATGATCTTATAAAAGATGTCATGAATGCTGTAATTTGTGGGATAATAAGCAGTGCATGCAAGGACGTGAGTTATAGTTACCTCAGGGCACGTATATATATATATATATATAGTTTGCCTTAAATGTATTTGTAGTATATGGTAATATTTTATTTATTTTTGGTTGTATCATTAGGATTTTAGTTATATAATTTTTTGGAGTGAATGGTAAATATTTTGCGATGCAATATATTTATATTTAATTTAAACATGTATAAAATGTTTAGGTTTATTTCAAATAATTATGCTACATAAAAAGTGATTTTTTTACTGTGTATTAATGATATTTGATCATTTTGGTGATGTTATTTTTGTTGATATTGTATGAATCAATATTTTTTACATATTATGGGGGTGATTCTGACCTCGGCGGTAAAATGCCCTTACCGCCGGTCAGAAGACCGCCATAACACCGCTGCGGCCGCGGTCAACCGCCACGGTCATTCTGACCCACAACGGCCAAACCTCCAAAAATCCGTCCTCCACTGCAGCCCGCCACATCGGCGGGCAGCGATAAACTGGAGATGACCAAACCTCCACCGTCACGCCAACAGAAATACGCCCATGCCATTACGACCCACGAATCCACACGGCGGTCATTCAAACGCGGTATTCCATTGGCGCTACACACCGCCGCGGTCAGAATACACACACATCACCAAAACACAGCCACATTGGACAATTTGAAAAACACACACCTGATACACATACACACACCACTCCCACACAATCAACCAACTATAAAACACACACCCACATCACCCACAAACCCCTGCGACCCCAATTACTGAGAGAAGGAGAGAGAGACACAGCAGACAATCCAAAGCAAGACACACTGAGGCACACTACACCATCACACACACCACATAGTAGCACAAAGCACCACTCACCAACACACTCCTCATCACATACACCACCCCACACCTCACCCACACCACCCCATGGCACCCCAAAGGCATCCACGATTTTCGGACCAAGAACTCCGGGTCATGGTGGAGGAAATCCTAAGAGTGGAACCCCAGCTCTTCGGCTCGCAGGTGCAGCACACCAGTATAGCCAGGAAGGCGGAGCTATGGCAGCGGATCGTGGACAGGGTCAACGCGGTGGGACAGCATCCCAGGAATAGGGAGGACATCCGCAAAAGATGGAACGACCTACGGGGGAAGGTCCGGTCGATGGTCTCCAGGCACAACATCGCGGTCCAGAAGACTGGCGGCGGACCCCCACCCACCCCTCCCGAATTTACATCATGGGAGCAAGAGGTCTTGACCATCCTGCATCCTCAGGGCCTCGCAGGAGTAGCCGGAGGAATGGACTCTGGTAAGTCCCATCTCAACTACTATATCCCCCACACCCCACCAGCATGCCAACCCACACCCCCACCCTCACCCCCAACCCCCCAGCACACATCCTTCCTGACAATGTCTCACCAGCACAACCCACCCATCCCAACACCAACTCCTGCATGCCAACACAAACCATGGGCACCCATCACCTAAGCATGACCACTGCACTAACCCCTCCCCCCCACTAAATACCCTCACAACACCTCCCTCCAGGGAATGCCTGCACTGGGGGACAAGGGCACCCACAACACGCATGCTATTGCACACACAGAAACAATAACCAAACTCTCTTACCCCATGCAGGACCCGAACGACAACACACCAGCCAGGAGGGTCCAGAAGTGTCCATCCCACCACCGGAACAGTCCCACACTGAGGATAGCAGCTCTGTCGACAGTGAACCTGATGACCAGCCCGGACCATCGGGGACCTCTGGGCAGTCGGTTCCCCTCACCCAGACACAGGCCACACCAGACCCGACCCCCTCTGCCGACACCAGCACAGCTCCCACCCGGCGGCTGCCTGACCTGTGAAGTGGGACAATGGGATGTGAGGTCACTGCGCTGGCGGGGCACACCGTGGCGGTAGGCGGTCGAAGACCGCGGCGCAAAGCCGCATTGGTTAACATTGAAGCCTCTGGGTTTCAGGAGCCAATAACGAAGTGCGCCGGCGGTCGCGGTACGCACCGCCGCGGTACGCACCGCCGCGGACGTGACTGCCATTTTCTATCTGCTTACTCACTCGAGACCTGATCATCCACAGGAGAGGACCTATACTGCAAGTGCTGCTGTGACCTCGGTCTGGAAGATACAATGGCTGCTGTGACTGGGGAAAGGGCCCCTGCCTTCACGTCTGAAGAATTGGACAAGCTCGTGGATGGGGTCCTCCCCCAGTATGCGCTACTCTACGGTCCTCCAGACCAACAAGTGAGTACCCCGGGTGCTAATGGAATGGGCTATGCCTGTGTGGATTGGGGTGGATGTAAGTTGGTGGGGTGGGGGGCGAATGAGGAGTGCAACGCCCGACAGATGAGAGCATGTGCCATATGGCCCCGCCGTGGAGATAGGCACCGCTGAACAGGGCCCGCGGTGCAGAAGAGCACCGCTGAACAGGGCCCCGCCGTGGAGATAGGCACCGCTGAACAGGGCCCGCGGTGCAGAAGAGTACCGCTGAACAGGGCCCCGCCGTGGAGATAGGCACCGCTGAACAGGGCCCGCGGTGCAGAAGAGTACCGCTGAACAGGGCCCCGCCGTCTCAAGCACTGCTCCGCTGGGCCCCGCCGTCTCAAGCACCGCTCCGCTGGGCCCTTCCTGTCAAGCACCGCTCCGCTGGGCCCTGCCGTCTCAAGCACCGCTCCGCTGGGCCCTTCCTGTCAAGCACCGCTCCGCTGGGCCCCGCCGTCTCAAGCACCGCTCCGCTGGGCCCTTCCTCTCAAGCACCGCTCCGCTGGGCCCCGCCGTCTCAAGCACCGCTCCGCTGGGCCCTTCCTGTCAAGCACCGCTCCGCTGGGCCCCGCCGTCTCAAGCACCGCTCCGCTGGGCCCTTCCTGTCAAGCACCGCTCCGCTGGGCCCTTCCTGTCAAGCACCGCTCCGCTGGGCCCCGCCGTCTCAAGCACCGCTCCGCTGGGCCCTTCCTGTCAAGCACCGCTCCGCTGGGCCCCGCCGTCTCAAGCACCGCTCCGCTGGGCCCTTCCTGTCAAGCACCGCTCCGCTGGGCCCCGCCGTCTCAAGCACCGCTCCGCTGGGCCCTTCCTGTCAAGCACCGCTCCGCTGGGCCCCGCCGTCTCAAGCACCGCTCCGCTGGGCCCTTCCTGTCAAGCACCGCTCCGCTGGGCCCTTCCTCTCAAGCACCGCTCCGCTGGGCCCCGCCGTCTCAAGCACCGCTCCGCTGGGCCCTTCCTCTCAAGCACCGCTCCGCTGGGCCCTTCCTCTCAAGCACCGCTCCGCTGGGCCCCGCCGTCTCAAGCACCGCTCCGCTGGGCCCTTCCTGTCAAGCACCGCTCTGCTGGGCCCCGCCGTCTCAAGCACCGCTCCGCTGGGCCCTTCCTGTCAAGCACCGCTCCGCTGGGCCCTTCCTGTCAAGCACCGCTCCGCTGGGCCCCGCCGTCTCAAGCACCGCTCCGCTGGGCCCTTCCTGTCAAGCACCGCTCCGCTGGGCCCCGCCGTCTCAAGCACCGCTCCGCTGGGCCCTTCCTGTCAAGCACCGCTCCGCTGGGCCCTTCCTGTCAAGCACCGCTCCGCTGGGCCCCTCCGTCTCAAGCACCGCTCCGCTGGGCCCTTCCTGTCAAGCACCGCTCCGCTGGGCCCCGCCGTCTCAAGCACCGCTCCGCTGGGCCCTTCCTGTCAAGCACCGCTCCGCTGGGCCCTTCCTCTCAAGCACTGCTCCGCTGGGCCCCGCCGTCTCAAGCACCGCTCCGATGGGCCCTTCCTCTCAAGCACCGCTCCGCTGGGCCCTTCCTCTCAAGCACCACTCCGCTGGGCCCCGCCGTCTCAAGCACCGCTGAACAGGGCACCGCCGTCTCAAGCACCGTTGATGGTTCATTGTGCCCACCATGCCTCCTCCTTGACCAGTGGAGACTGTCATCCACCTGATGGACTGTGGCTTTGCACTCCCCAGGATGGTCCAGTGGGCAATCCACCCACTGCAGAGACTTGAGAGACTGTGGCTTTGCACTCCCCAGGATGGCCCAGTGGGCAGCCCACCCACTGTAGAGACATTGAGAGACTGTGGCTTTGCACTCCCCAGGATGGTCCAGTGGGCAATCCACCCACTGCAGAGACTTGAGAGACTGTGGCTTTGCACTCCCCAGGATGGTCCCGTGGGCATGGTGGCTCCTCGTGGATCTGGCGTCGTGGACTCATGTGGCTGTGGTGCCCCCCCCTTCCCTTCCCCCTGAGGTGCCTGTAGTTTTTACATCTGATGCCCCTGCAGTGTTCTCTCCAAAGGACTCAGGTCTCCTGTGTGGGCTTTGCCCTTGTTTCTCAAGACTTTGGCCCACGGGCATGCTGAATTCGTAGGATGTGCAGGACTTGGTACTTCAGTTATACACTGATGTGTATGTCATTTGTTTTGTTGTGGATATCTTTCATGGTTGTACGCTAATTTTCTGGAGCTTTTTGGTACATAAATATTTATTCCAAATATGATTATGTCCTAGCATTTTTCAGGGGTGTTTGGGTGGTGTCACTGTGACTTGGTGCTCTGCATTGGTGAGTACATGATTGGGGGGGGGGGTCGCATATGTGTGTGCCCGTAACCTTTCGTCCTCCCCCTCCCGTGTGTCGTAGGTGCAGTACTCACCGTTGTCGTCTGCGCCGGACTTCGTACTCGTGGTAGATGAGAAGGTAGACGAGAGCAGGTAGGATGTTTAATTCGGGTTCCATGCTGTCCTCCGTACTCGTGGAGTGTGTTTTGGTGAGCGTTTTCCCGTTCGTAGTCTGTTTCCGCCGTGTTTTTATCGGCGGTGCTCCCGCCCCGGAAAAGGTGGCGGATTGGTGAGTTATGATAGTGTGGGCGGTACATTGTCTGCCGCCTGCCTGTTGGCGGTGACCGCCGCGCTGTTTGTCTGTACCGCCGCGGCGGTCGGAGTGTTAAGTTGGCGGGCTGTGTTGGCGGTTCCCGCCAGGGTCAGAATTCAATTTTTTGGACCGCCAGCCTGTTGGCGGGTTGGCCGCCACTTTAACACCGACCGCCAGGGTTAGAATCACCCCCTATATGTTCATTTAAAGGTAACAATATTTTTGTTTCCGATATTTGTCTTTTCGATATAAGCAAAAATCTATATTTTTAACAACGGTGATTATGTTCTCAATATTTGAGGTTTTACTAGTTAAGTATAGAAAGTTGATATTGTTATCAGTATTTAATTTCTGTTATTTCATGTTTCAATATCGTATGCATCAATATTATGTCAGTGATCACTTTGGGAGGTTTCTCCAAATAATAAGTAATCTTAACGAGTTAGAAGACCTAATTGTACTCTTCCAGGAGCATATTCTTTGTCAAGAAGATTTTTTTGTATTTAATTTTCTTCAGGGTGTGAAGCAGAAAGAAGTTATGTTTGGGTCTGTAATCTTCTCTGTACGAGATGGTGAAATAATACATACTGTTTTGTTTGGTCTGCTTTGTTTCATACCACACTGTTGTCATTTCTGAGCACTGTGAGTAACACATTGTATGTACTGTTCAAGTTTGCTACTCAATTTACAAGATGTAAGACTGAGATGTGCAGTTTGAAGTAGATAACAGCAGCTTGTGTTCACCTCACTTAGCCAATACCATCTAAAGTTCTTCAGCATTGTGCTCGGCCAGGAGTTGTTGCAGAGCAGTCTATATTTAAGGCAGTGTCCTGTTCATTGAGTATAGGGACATCAGTGGCTTAAGTAAAGTACACCTGTTTCTGCCAGTGGCTCTGCCATGTATAACACCTCAGACAGTTCTTTTTTTTACCGAATAACACAAAGCATGCTTTGTTTTTTTGTTTTTTGAGCCTATAATTGCAATACTAAAAACTAAGCTGCAAGTCTCAGAATATAAGGTGCTGAGGGCTGTAAAAGTTGGACTGGCTGAAGGTGTCAAGCATGATATGAGAATGATTCAAGCTATGAAACCACGTACATTTGACGCGCAAATAATAGTGGTAACTGCATCCTTTAAGATGTGATGAACGTTATCACATCTGTAATGCATCCATCCTGCCTTACAACATATTGGCTTGAACAACTTCCCACCTGAAAGCTCTTTTTATTTGTGGCACTGGCATTAATAGAATATTTTCTGTGACTTTCTAGTCATCTGCACAGAGCTGTTCGCACCTTCTAGACATGCTGAAGGTATGAGCTTGCGGATCTTCTTCATTTCTATGATAATGCACGACTATGGCAGGCCTTCCATCAGACTGAATTATCAATATAACTGTTTTTCATTACTACTCAATAGGCCGGGTCTGGCCATGTCCTCCTGCATTGTATATGCCGTTCAGGAAATGGGATGGAATATTACTATTATGTATCTCTTACTTTAGTCTGCATGAATGGCGGCACTGCCTCCATATCTGTGCCTCGTCTCCTCTTCTGCACACAGATCACGTTGGACGATGGAACTCAGTCGTGCTGCTTAGCATCGCCCTTCTGTGGCTAAGTTGCGGTCTGCTAAACTGCAGCTGTTGCATTTTGCCACACGCTACTAGTAAACAAGCATTGGAAAAGCCAGTGTGTCTGGTCTTGACAGGCTAACTCCAAGGTTAATTTTTGTTACATTTTTATTGCAAGCACCTGCCACAAACATAAACCGAAAAAATAAAGCTTTCAGCTTCCCAAATGTGGCCGTACTTACAATAAAAGTTTTGAGATTAAAAAACATTCACCAATGTGCAGTCGCGGCTAGCGACTCGGCAAAGTGGTGGGGTGCGGGCGGGGGGAAACAAAACAAAAATAATAAAAAATATATATATAAAATTAAACGTATCTCAAAGTCACCACCGCTACGCCGCCGGGCGCCGCTCTCCAGGCACAGGCTCCCAGCCTGTCCTGTGCCAATCATGACGCTGCTCAGAGCAGCATTATGATTGGCTGGAACGCCCTGACTGGGTGCTCCAATGCAAACTGGGAGCTTGGGTTTGCTCTCAGCAACTCGGCAACACAGTACCGGGTTGGAGAGAGCCCTTGTGCGCAGGTAGGTTTGGTCAACTCGAGACTGCCGGCCAAACATACATGCACACTGAGGGGAGTGCTCTGTGAATTCCCCACACTGCTCGTCACAGTCCTTGGCCCCGCCCATTTAAAAATAACTCGATAATAAACAGCGTTTATTATCATTTTATTTCTAAAGGTTTGCATCTGAGCAACAAAATCATTGAATCATAGAAAGGATAGACAGGAGTTCGTCCTCGTTGGACGTTCATGTGAGAAAGAGCCTTCCCTGTGACATTTTATGCTCAGAATCTAAAGCCTGGACTATGTTACAAATGGCCTCGGCCAGTGCTTGAGTGAAGCCTATCCGAATGTTCAGAAAAAGCAAAAGTATATAATTTACCAGACAGTGTGTCACCCATAAAGTTGACCATACACTGCACCGTGCCTGGATTAAATGTATTTTTAAGATTTCTGTCTTCCCTTTTAAAATCTCAATAAGTGCATACTGCTAGTCCTCATACCCAAGTTTGCAGTCCCTCAAATCCCATTTGTTCCTTTGTCTTCCATGTAGCTCTTAGAGTTGAAAAATCAAAAATCGGGACCATGAATTTTGATCCATCAGGGATGAGCAAGCACTAGTTGAAAGAGCCAAGCGATATTTTGCTAGACACTAGGAAGAAGTTAAGGAATTAGATTAGTCTTTTTCCTGGCCAGAAATAAGGTATGCAAGTGTTGTGCCAACATAGGGAATCAACGACATAGACTTTACAGCAGGTTCATTAACATTTTTCTTTCCTGTGCATTTTTGTCACCCTAAGGTTCTTAACTGGGTTCACTGTTTAAGACAATCCGAGGCTATTCAGTCTTCAGCATACAATTCTTCTGACCCACCCCCAGTTAAGAGATCTCTGAATGCCAATCATCAGAGAGAATTACATCAACCTGGGAATCTCACATTTTGCTCATATCCAGTCCTTTTTTAATTCAGTTTTAAATAGTGAAATCCGATCGAGACAATCTGATGAAAGGTTTCATCAGACACCACCACAACCACCTCCTTCTTAAGTACATTGAATCCATTTTTACGTTTTGCCTCAATTGTGCTGCATAGCACTGTCTCAAGGTGAAGTGTGAGGTGATTGTTTAATAAAGAAACATCCTATAGCAGATCGTTATGAAAGATAAAAGTACAATTTTACTACGAAGGTGGAATAAACCTGCCACCTACATATCAAAAAGTAAAAAACATGTAAAAAAAAAAAGAGTTCCCTATGTTAGAATTTTTATCAACGGGTAAAAAGCAAAATAAAATGAACATTTAATTCAACCACCAGTATGGAAAACTTTGTCAGAGGTTTTCAGAAATATTACAGCCCACTTCCCCTCCCTGAGAGTGCCTGATGATTCCTCTCCCAAGGGCAGCTCAAGCATGCTCGATGGCCCACTCCCCCCCATGCAGTTGCTCCTGCTTACCACCTTACACACCTGTTTGAAAACGTCCACTTGATTGTCCAGTTTTCGCCTTCTGAAGGTCCCACTTCAAAAGGCCCTCCTATTGATGCTCGCTCTTGATCAGCACTCTTGCTTCCTCTCTGTTTTCTTCTTGGCACCTCCGCTTGCACCCTTCCTCCTCCTTTTAGGCACTCCTGCTCTCCCTTGCCCTTGGTTGCCCTCAGAGCTCGAATCTGCCCCTGACCCCGCCTCGGAATGTCTAAGCAGAAGCTGCAGCAACCCATTCAAGGGAGAGGATCAGAATCTCTAAGCAGTGGAGTAAGTTGGGATGGGAACTCATCAGAAGAAGGTAGGTTAAAAAACAGATATGGTGGTGATGTGTTTGTACGTATATGCAAAGTTCCCTGCATTCTGGTTGTGTTTATGAATGTGAGTGTGCTAGTGTGCCTGTTATGACTCAGAGTGAGGCAGAGAAATCCCAGGTAGTATGTTTCTACGTTGAGAACAAATACCTCGACGTATCACTATATAGGGGACAGTTACCACCATTACATCAATTTTAGGCTTAATTTACAGCTGGGTCCCTACAATTTCTGGAGGAAACTCAAAATACGGAGTAGAAGAGAACAACTGTACACCCTCCACCACATAGACATTATTGTGGAGACGATTTTGCATGTGGATTTTATTCAGTGTTTAGAGTTTCCGCCACAAAATAGAGGATTTTCAGTTCCCTCCAAATTGTAAATGAGGCCCTGAGTATGTAAATGAATTACTCACTACATCATCCCCATCATTCGACTCAATATTCAGATCAATCATAACGCTGACATTAGTTCTTAAAATAACCCCAACTGTATTTTTAAACCTAACCCATACTCTTACCTTCAGACAAATCCTAATTATTAATATTTTCATTTCTATACACTAACCATGCACGTACTCCTAATTTTAGGGCCTCATTTAGAATTCAACAGTGCAAGATCACCCCTCTAAATTGGCCGGGTCCCCAGGTCACTCAACCAATGCACTCTTTGCCACTTCACTCTACAACATTCTACTCTGCAACACTACACTGTACACCACTATACTCTATGCCACTCCTCTTCACTCCACTCTAGTCTCCACCACTATCCATGCCAATATGCTCTAAACACTCTACACCATTGTCCTCTATGACTGTGTAATCTGATGCACTGCACTCTATGTCCCTGCACTATATGTCATCACACTATGGCCCTCATTACAACCCTGGCGGTAAATGCCGCTTACCGCCGTGCAGAAGACCGCCAACATACAGCTGCGGCCGCGGAATTCCGCTACAGGTATTACGACCCACAGCTCGGAATCCGCCATAATACAGACACCCACACAAGTCCGCCACACCAAAGGTCAGTGAAAAACTGGCGATACCAAAACCTCCACCGTCACGCCAACAGGAATACGCCCACACTATCACGACCCACGAATCAACGCGGCGGTCTTTCAACCCCGGCAATCCATTGGCGGTACACACCACCGCGCTCAAAATACACACACATATGCAAAACACAACCACATTGGACAATTCAAACTACACACACCTGATACACATACACACACCACACCCACACACCCAATCCAATATAAAGCACACACCCACATCACCCACAACCCTTACTACCAGTAATTTGAAAGAAGGCCACAGAGAGACACTACCTAAAACAACACCAGCATCCACAGACACACAACACCATCACTTACACAACATCCACGCACCTCAAACAACACACACCAACACATCCCCTCACACATCACAACACACACCACCTCACACATCACCCACACCACATCATGGCACCTCAACGACACCCCAGGTTCTCTGAGGAGGAGCTCAGGGTCATGGTGGAGGAAATCGTCCGGGTAGAGCCACAGCTATTCGGATCACAGGTGCAGCAGACTTCCATTGCCAGGAAGATGGAGCTATGGCGCAGAATTGTCGACAGGGTCAACGCAGTGGGACAGCATCCAAGAACACAGGATGATATCCAGAAGAGGTGACCCGACCTACGGGGGAAGGTGCGTTCTGTGGTCTCCAGACAACAGATTGCTGTACAGAGGACTGGCGGTGGACCCCCACCTCCTCCCCCACAACTAACAACATGGGAGGAGCAAGGCTTGGCAATACCGCATCCTGAGGGCCTCGCAGGAGTAGCAGGAGGACTGGACTCTGGTAAGGCAAATCTTTATTACCATATCCCCCACCCCACCTGCATGCCATCACATACCCACACCTTCACTCTCACCTCCATCACTCCAACACCTCACATATGCCCCACTATCACAACCCGGCCATCCCAATACCAAGCCCTGCATGCAACACCAAGGCATGGACACCCATCACCAAAGCATGTCCACTACAGATACCCATACAGACCCCAAACCAACTATCACACAAGGACCAAGCCAGGAATGCAAGCACTGGAGTACAGGGTCACTCACCCATTGCACACGATGGCACACACAGATGCAACAATCATGCCTTTACACCCCTACAGGACTCCTACCCAACGTCACCGGACAGGAGGTGCCAGACATATCCAGTCCCCCCACAGAAGAGACCCACAGTGATGACAGCAGCTCTGCACAACTGGATCAAGATGACCAGCCCGGCCCACCAGGGACCTCGGGACAGTCGGTTCCCCTGACACTGGCACAAGCCACCACAGAGCCTCCCCCCGCAGGAAACACCAGAACAGCACCCACCCAGCGGGCCCATTCCTCTGTCCCCAGGACATGTCAATCAGCAGTGTGCCCACCACTACAGGGAACCCAGGCAAACCCACCAACCCAAGAAAATCAGGGACCTGGGGGCAGTGGCAGTGGGCACACAGTTCAGGGGACAGAGGCACAGGATAACAGGGACACTGGGAGGACTGCTGTGCGGCAGGGGGAGAACAGGCCCAGGGAACCCACTCTCCATGAGGCACCCTCCAACATCATGGGAGCTTACCATCATTCCCAGGAGACGATGGCAACGGTACTGGCCAAGTTTCAGGAGACCCAGCGGCTTCAGGAGGAACACTACCTTGGGATCAGGGAGGACTTGAAGTCCATTAACAACACCCTGGTCACCATTGCAGGGGTGCCACAAGACCTTGTCAACACCAGGAGGAATACAGTGGCACAACAAGGGGCCCCTGACACTAGCCTGGACGATGAACAGCCATCCACCTCTGCCGGCGCTAGTGGAAAGGAGGCACCGCCACAGGAATCAAACACCAGCACCCCACCCCCTGCAAATGGAGAACCACCCCACAAACGGTCCCTGAGATCCAGGAACAAGACAGAGAACATTGCCAAGACCCCCGCCAGGAAATGAGACCCCCCTGAATGTCACCCTTCTGTCCCACTTAGTCACCCTGTCCATCCTTCAACTGCCATTGCTCCACTTCCTATGCCCCTTTGGACAAAGCACCTGTGAAACAAATAGACTGGACTCTGCCATGGACATTCCTCCACCATCCCCCCAGCCCATTTTGCAACCCCCTCCACTTATTTGCACAGAAATAAACACATTTCAATCACAAAACAATCAGGAGTCAGTCTGTGCTTTCACAAATGTGTAATTGCAATAGCCATGAAATATAGCAATGTCAATTTACTTGTGCACATACCGATGTAACACAGCTGTAGGTCTGGAGGAAATATAGCAGATGGCACAAAGTGGGACCCACATCTGTGAAATGGAAAGGCAAAGTGACAAGTCAGGGTCCATACACTGAGTCCTCCACGTCTCCCTCCTCCCTCCCAGTCTCATCTCCACTCACACCTGCATGCACTACATCCTCAGCCACTACCTCCATCACCAGCACGCCCATCACCACACACCGCTCATGTGCACTCACCACCCCCACTACCATTCACACATCCCCAGTGTCCTTTCCCAGTGTGTCAGTGAGCCCTCCTCCCAAAGTACACAAACACAGACACACACCCACCCAACAGCCATCCACCTACAACAGACTCCAGACCATGCACCTTCACCCAAATTCAGCAGACGTACACCTCCTACAACCATTACCTCTTCCTCCACTCCCAAACCCCCTCTATCTACCCGTCCCAGTGTGTCTAAAAAAACTTTTCCTGTCAAACCTTCACCTCCCCCCCATCCTTCCCCTAGGGCCAGGCTTTCCAGGTCCCAGCCCAGCACCTCAGCCACCAAATCCCCAGGCACAGTGGTGCCAGCAACTGCGGGGTCATGGAGTGCGCCAACCATTAGGGCTGCCAGTGTGCCACGGAGCGAGGGAAAGGACATTCCGCCACCTGCCAAGGTTAAAAAGGTGCCCACATCCCGGAGGGAGAAGCCGAAAACACCTGCCACCAAGGGGTCAGCGAAAACGAAAGGGGATAGTGGCAAGACAACTGCGCCACCATCAAAGGTGGGGAAGGGCCAAAAACTGGAGGGCAGGTCAGGAGAGGGCACGGTGGCACCGACTGAGGGACCAGTATCACACCTTCTGTCCACGTCCACGCCAACCTGTACGGCAGCGAACATCGCCACCTGCACCGCCACCTGCACCGCCTCCGGCACATCTACAGCCACTGCGACAGTCCCCAGCCTCTTCCCCGGTGGGCAGCCATCCGAGGCTGCAGGAGATATCCAACTTTCTCCCTCAGCAGGTGCTGACACATGCCTCGCCTCCACAGACCCAGGAGAGGGCATGGTGGCACCGACTGGGGGACCAGTATCACACCTTCTGTCCACGTCCACGCCAACCTGTACGGCAGTGAACATTGCCACCTGCACCGCCACCTGCACCGCCTCCAGCACATCTACAGCCACTGCGACAATCCCCAGCCTCTTCCCCGGTGGGCAGCCATCCGAGGCTGCAGGAGACATCCAGCTTTCTCCCTCAGCAGGTGCTGACACATGCCTCGCCTCCACAGACCCTGCCGCCAGCACTGCGCCCCAGACCCCACCGCCAGCACCGCAGCCACAGACCCCGGAGCCAGCACCGCCGCCTCAGACCCCGCAGCCAGCACCGCCGCCACAGACCCCGCAGCCAGCACCGCCACTACAGACCCCGCCGCAAGCACCGCCACGACTGACACCGCCGCAAGAACCGCCAGCGGCCCCGTGACATCCTCGGACAGTGGCACCACCGCAGACATGCCTACCATCCCAAGTGGTCAGCCGTCCGAGGCTGGTGGTGAGTTCCAGGACCCTGGGCAGCTTCCATGAAGCATTACTGTCATCACAGTTGTCACCTGCAGGTGGAAAGCGAAGCCGCAGCAGTGTGGGGTATGTCGCTGCCTCCATGGCGTATCATGCTACCTGTACCTCAGCAATCTCGTGGCACACACACAACCAGATGAGGGAATTGTACCGGCCACACTGCACGTGGAGCACTCTGGGCACCAAGCCCCCTCCAGAACCAGTGAAGTATCACTTCCACTACCTCAGTCCTTGGCAGGATGAAGCACTTTGGGCACCAAGCCCCCTCCAGAACCAGTGGAGAAAGGCATCCACTACCTCAGTCCTTGGCAGGATGAAGCACTCTGGGCACAAAGCCCCCTCCAGAACCAGTAGAGTATCACATACACTACCTCAGTCCTTGGCAGGATGAAGCACTCCGGGCACAAAGCCCCCTCCAGAACCAGTAGAGACTGTTATCCACTTGAGATACTGTGGCTTTGCACTCCCCAGGATAAAGCAGTAGACAAACCACCCACTGGAGAGACTTGAGAGACTTGAGAGAATGTGGCTTTGCACTCCCCATGATAAAGCAGTGGGCAAACCACCGACTGGAGAGACTTGAGAGACTGTGGCTTTGCACTCCCCAGGTTAAAGCAGTGGGTAAACCACCTACTGGAGAGACTTCCCACTGGAGAGATTTGAAAGACTGTGGCTTTGCACTCCCCTGGATAAAGCAGTGGGCAAACCACCCACTGGAGAGACTTGAGAGATTGTGGCTTTGCACTCCCCATGATACATCAATGGGCATGGATCCCCCTCGTGCAGCAGTGGCATCGTGCGTTCATCTGGCTGAGGTGCCCACCCTCCCCCTGAGGTGCCTGTTTCATTTCGATCTGATGCCCCTGCAGTGTTCTCTCCATTTCCAGTCAGGTATCTAGTGTGGGCTTCGACCATGCATTTTGGGCCCAGTGGTCCACGGACAATAATTGGTGCACTATCCGGACTTGTGTAGTCGGTGTACATAATTGCGTTTAGTGGATTTTGAAATTTGATAATGAGAATTCACATGATTACATCGATTCAAATCAATTCCTTCTGTCCTTGCGTTCCTCCAGGGGATGGTGGGGGTGTATGTGTACTGTTGCTGCATGTATTCGTGTGTATGGTGTTGTGAGTGGGGGTGTTGTGTGTTGCGTGTGTGTGTCACTCTTTCCCCTCCCTCCTCCCCTGTGTTGTAGGTGCAGTACTCACCGTGGTCGTAGCCGCCGTCGTTGGTGCTCCTAATAGAAGAGAAGGAAGACCAGCATCGGCAGTATCTGCAATTCAGACTCCATGGCGTCCTGGTTCCTCGTGGGGTGTGGAGAGTTGAGTGTTTTCCCTTCTGTGTACTGTTTCCATTGTGTTTTTGTTTGCGTTGGTTCCGCCCCAGAAAAGGTGGCGGATAGGCATCTTGTGATAGGGTGGGCGGTATATTGTGTTCCACCTGTCTGTTGGCGGTGTCCGCCGCGCTGTTTGTTTGTACCACCGTGGCGGTCGGAGTGTTAGAGGGGTTGTCTATGTTGGCGGTTTCCGCCACGGTCGTAATCCCATTTTTTTCCGCCGGCCTGTTTGCGGTATTACCGCCGGTTTAACACTGACCGCCAGGGTTTAATGAGGGCCTATATGCCACTGCACTCTAGTTTATGCTACTCTACACCAATGCACTCTAAGACACTACACTCTCTGCCACTCACCTCTGTATCACTCCACTCTATGTCATTGCACTCTACCCTATTCCACCTTACTATTCATCACTCCACTCTACACTACTTCACTCTATGCCACTCTACTATGCAACACAATATTCTCCACCACTGAACTCAATGCCACTGTACTCCGTACTACTGCACTCCATGCCACTGGGCTCTACTCTGCACCACTCTACTCTATGCCACTTTACTGCACTGTACACCAATGCACTGCATGCCACCACACTCCCTGCTACTCTACTCTGCCTCACTCTACGCCACTGCACTTTATGCCAATCCACTCTAAGCCACTGCAATCTACTCCACACCACCACACTCTACGACACTCTAGTCCATGCCACTGCACTCCATGCTACTCTATTTCACTCTGCACCATTCCACTATATGCGGCTCCACTCTTTGCCACTACAATCTACCCTACGTCACTCTACTCCACTCCATGCCACTATATTATATGCCGCTGCACTCTGTGCCACTGCACTCTACGAAATGCACTCTACACCACTTTACTCAAAACCATTGCACTCTACATCATTGCACTCTATGCCAATCTACTCTGCACCACTGCAGTGTATGCTACTAAACCCTTTTCTGCAACACTCTATACCTCATAACTGTAGGTCACTCAACTCTACACAACTGCAATCTATGCCACTTTACTCTACACCTCTGCACTTGCTGCCAATGAACTCTATGCCATTCTACTGCACTCTACCCCAATGCACTGCATGCCAATGCACTCCATGCCCCTACACTCACTCTATGCCAAATCACTTTACACCACTCTAACCTACTGTGCACCACTGTACTCTATAACACTGTATTCCAAGCCATTTCACTCTATGCCTCTCAATTCTACTCTGCACCACTCTACTCCATGCTAGTTCATTTTACCCCAGTCTACTATGCACCACTGCACTCGTCGCCACTGCACTCTACACCACTCCAGTCTAGGCCACTCTACTCTTCACAACGACACTCTATGCCACTCCATTTTATGCCACTCTGCTGCAACACTCCACTCTGGACCACTTCATGCTACACCAGTGCACTCAATGCCACTGCACCCTACCCTGCACCACTCAACTCCACCCTGCACCTCTACACCACTTCACTCCACTCTGAAATAATCCACTGTATGCCACTGTAGTCTATGCAACTGCACTCTGTGCCACTCTACTCCACTCTGTGGCTCTCCACTCTGTCACTGCACTCTATGCTGTGCCACTCTGCACCACTCTAACCTACTGTGCTCGACTGTGCTCTATGCCAATGCACTCTACACAACTTTAATCAAATCCTGTGCACTTCAAACCACTGCACTCCATGAAAATTACTCTGCACTACAATATATAAATAAATTAAACATTTATAAAGCAGGGCAAATCACCTTTGAGAGTCTTGAGGCGCTAGGGGAGTTGGCTGCCTCATGGTGGCCTTCAATTGAACATCCAGGTCTTATGTTCTTTCCTGAATTGCTAGAGTGATGGGGCAGTCCTGACGTGCAGAGGAAGGTTGTTCCCGTCCTGGCCGCCAGGTGTGAGAGAGAGTGTCCTCCGCTGTTAGTTAGATGGATTTGGGGGTGTCTGCGAGGAAGAGGGAGGCAGATCAGAGCTTTCTGGTTGGTTGGTGGAAGGTCAGGTGTTTGTTGAGGTATGCTGGTACTTTGTTATGTTGTGCTTTGTTAGCATGTGTCAACATCTTGAACTGGTATCTCTTCAGTATAGGGAGCCAGTATAGTTCCTGAGGTGGGATGTGATGGGGGTTCTTCTTGGGAGGTCAAGAATGAATCTAGCTGCTGTGTTGTGTATTGTCAGAAGTTTCCCCAAGAGGTGTGCAGTGATTCCTACGTGGAGTGTGTTTCCATAGACCAGTCTCCTGGTGACGAGGGCCTGCATGACGGTCCTTCTGGTGCTGACTGGGAGCACCACTTCACTCTACACCACTATACTCGGCAGCACTCTATGCCGATGCACTCTATGCCACTCTACTCTACATCACTGCATGCTGTGCTTCTGCACATTACACCACTCTACACCATTGCGCTCTACATCACTGCACTCTATGCCACTCTATTCTGCTCTGTGCCACTGTACTCTACCCCACTGCTCTATGCATCACTCTACTCTGCACCACTCTATTCTGCATCACTGCACTCTGCACCACTCTACTGTGTTACAATGCACTCTATGCCAATGCACTCTATGTCACTGGACTCTGCCACTAAACTCAGTGCCTATCTACTCTACACCAGTACAATCTATCCACTGAACTCCATGCCTCTGCACTCCACTCTACACCACTCTAATGCACTCTATGCTAATGCACTCTATGCTACTACACTCTATGTCACTCTACTCTGCATCACTCCACTCTATACAGCTCTAATCTATTCTGCACTACTGAAGTCTACCCCACTGCACTGTACACCACTTTACTCTATGCCACTGCACTCTACGTCACTCTACTCTACACCTCTGCAGTCTACCCTGCACCAATCCACTGTACCCTCCACCACGCTACTCTACACCACTTCACTCTACTTTGAAACAATCTACCCTATGTCACTGCACTCTATGACACTCTACTATACTCTGCACCACTCTACTCCACTCCACACCACTTCACTCTATGACATTGCACTCTATGCCACTGCAGCCTACTCTGCACAACTCTACTCTATGCCACTGCACTCTACACCCATCTACTCTATGTCATTGTACTCTGCACCAATGCACTGTACACCACTTTATCAAAACCAATGCACTTTATACCACTGCACTTTATGCCATTCTACTCTGCACCATTGTACTTTATGCCATTTCACTCTAGGTCACTCTACTCCACTCTATGACACTCCACTTTATGACACTACATCCATAATTCTCTACTCCATTAAACTCTACTTCACTCTCTTCCACTCTATGTTACTCCACTCTATTACACTCTGTGCCAATCTACAATGCTTTATACAACCCCGTCTCTGCCACTCTAAGCTACTTTGCTCCACTCTATTCTATGACACACTACTCCACTTTACTCCACTATACTCCTCTACTCTATGCCACTCCACTCTATGACACTCTATGCCACTCCACTCTACTCTACAGCACTCTACTCCACTCTATGCTATTCTACTCTCCTACACTACTCCACTTTATGCCACTCTACTTGTTCCTCTCCAACCTACACCTCTCTACACTACAACACTCCACATCATGCTATGCAACACCATCTATGCCACTCCACTCGGTCCTACACCACTCCCACTCTATGCCACACCATTCTACTCCACTCTGGCACTCTACTCCACTCTACTCCACTCAATTATACTCCACTCTATGCCCTTATACTTTACTTCATGACATTCTACTCGCTCCACAACACTCCAGTACACTCTACACCACTCCCCATATGCCACTACGACACTCCACTTCACTCCATTCCACACCACTCTCCTTCGCTCCCCTCTACACCTCTCTACACAACTCCATGACTCTCTACACCACCCCATAACACTCCACTCTACTCCACTTTTCAACAGACCACTCCACGGCACACTAAAATTTATCCATGCTGAACAACAGCCACGCTGATGTACAACATGGCTAAAACATATTGGCAATGTCAATGGCTTTTGCATAGGCGAGACCCATTGGCTTTGCCAATGCTGGTTTACCTATAGGCAATGATGGGGAAAAAAACAACCCACACACTTACCCTTTCAAGCTGGTCCAACTGGAAGTGCCAGCCATCCAGACTCCTCGAAGGGGTAGTCCACCCCACCCTTAACCTGTCCTGAGCTCTAACCCTAAACAAGCGCCAAATCCGAGTCATACCCCACATCCTAACCAACCACTTCACCTATCTCTACACCTTACATTTACCCTTGAATTTACCGTAGTCAATGTGGTGATACTTTTAATATAGTGCCTCTGATGCAGTGGTAGGTTGGTCTAGTGATTCTGAGTGAATGAAGGTGCACTTTTTGATGGGTCCACGTGTTTATTCAGAATTCCCCCTTTTCCTATGAATTTGTTACGCTTCTTATGAGTACAATAGAGCCTTCCCCAACTTGATTATTTTGTAATTACCAGTTAATAAATTATCGCTTTTGGTCTGGTGTTTGGAGGTCTGGTATAGCAAAGTCATAATCAATATCAAATGTAAAGAAGGAATCCTCTGTATTCGCGCAGGGAAAGCGAACCTCACACCAAGCAAGTATGACAAACAGTACAGTAGTATTTAAACTAAGAGTACCCCAGGTTTTGCAGCACCCCACGTAATCTAGAGAAAGTTGTATGGGAGGCAGCAAAGAGGCCTTTTGAAATGCTTATTTACTGCAGTATTAACTGATTTTTAAACACAAGCAAGGGCAATTATGATTAAGAACAATGACAGGCAAACCATTAGTTTATCAATGTTCTTTAAGAAACGCCGCTTCTCAGCTGTATCAGATGCAATATCATACTCACCAAAATGTATACTGTGCAGTATTGAAGGCGAACCTAGTTTCAAAAGCTGCAGTACGGAATACTATATAAACTCCAGTTGTTTCCATGAATGACATACAGTATGAATGGTATTCACTCATAGACTGTATTTTTTCTCTTTCGAGGACATGCTGTAATCCGAGGAAGTAATACCAAGTTGTAAAATGCGCATATCACAAGGTTAGAATTTCCCAAGTGCGATATTGCCTCCTCATTCCAAATTCAGAATGGATGATAAAGTGGTAATGTGTTTTTTTTCCCCGTACAGCAGTGCTCCCCACGCACAGTTCACCTGATTTACATTTGTGCACAGAGATAAACACGGGGTCACTACAGAATGTGTGCCACTTGTATTCTCAATTTGGGCATTTGTTTTGTTATGCTATGCTATGCTTTTATCAGTGATATTGGTCTATTCCTCAATTCCATCCACTTTGGAATCTGTGCAGTGATCACGTTAACCCACTGGTCTAATGCAGCAATTACTTCCCACTGTGCAGCTTAGAACTCCACTAGTTTTCCTCCCATTCCGGCGGAATGACTAATTTAAATCATGCAGCACACATTACCAATAAAATGGCTCTTTATTCTGTGAATGTTCACAAAAGTGGGCGGCCCTATCCAAAGCAAATGAGAGGCTTGGCCTCCAACCATAAAGACATCACGAAAGAGAGCATTGATGGATCCACCACCAATAATTAGTACCAAGGGTCACGACCGTAGGTCTAGTTTGGTTTTACATCTCATTTTTCAGTGTTCATTTTCTCTTGGGTCAGTAAGACGACGTGTTTCAAACCCAGCTGCTTTAAAGATTCTGCTAGGACGGGGAAGTGGTGATAATCCTTTTGTTATGCAGAACGTATAATCTTTGTAGTCGGAAACCCTTTGTGTTGGACCTGGCCCTTTTTACAGGGTCATTCCCCAAGCTTTTTGTCTTCCTTCTCCTATTTTTTCTGACCCTTTTTGCTGGCGTTATGACTCTGGTCACTTTATCACTGCTGATCAGTGCTAAAGTGCATGTGTTCTCCCTTGTAAACTTGGTATGATTGGCTTATATCTGATTGGCACATTTAGTTTACCTGTAAATCCCTTTTACAGTGATATCCCTATACCCAGGGTCTGTAAATTAAATGCTACTAGTGGGCCTATAGTGCTGCTTGCGCCACCCACAGAAGCAGCCTTTCAAACCTGTCTCAGTCCTGCTAGCGCAGGGCCTGCATGTCCTGTTTACTGGAAACTCCCCTTTTACTACATGTAAGTCACTCCTAAGGTAGGCCCTAGCTAGTCCTATGGGCAGGGTGCAATGTATGTAGAAGGCAGGACGTGTGCCTAGTTGTGTACAGCCAATTTGGTTTCTCACTGATGTGAGTGCTGCCTTCTCATGGGATTGCATTGGAAATTCCCTACCTTATATATGGGTGGTATTGTCTGATCTATGAGGGGTAGCAGAGGCATGTCTGGTATGGTTGTAATGGTAGTGAGAAATGCTGCTTACTGGTGTGGGTGGATTTTTTATTACCATTAGAATAATGCCACTTCAAGAAAGTGGGCATTTCTGTCTTCCTATAACTCTGGTGTGTTGCAGCTTAACTCCAATCCACGTCTGAGGCAGTGTGACAGCTGGGGTTTGTGCATACTTTTCAGACAGCCTGTACACAGGGAGGGTGGAGGTGTCACAGAGGTGCATTTAAATATTGAATGGTCTTCCGGGGCTGACAGAAGGAGTGGGGGCACATCTGCATTTGTAAAGGCTGTGCCCTGGTCTCACAGAAAGAGCTTGTTTACCCCCACTGATGTCTGGAGCCTGTGCTGGAGGAGAGAGGAGACAGTCCTAGAACTAGTTAGAACTGGTTGGAACCTCTTCTCCACCCTTTGTAACAGTTGTGCAAAATGAGTATAAGTACTGGGGTTTTTCCCCATGTTTTAGACATTCTTGGACTTCTAAATTGGACACCAAATGCTGCTGGAGGGACTCACCAGGAACCGCCTTGAACTGCTGCTGCTGTGCTGACCAGTGACCTGCTGGGTCACTATTGAGGAACTGCAACTGACTGCAATCCCTTGTGCTGGCCTGTTGAAGTGGGCCCTCCTGCCTGGTGTCCCAGTTCTGTTGTCTCAGGGGCTGGGTGGTATGCCCCCTGCTCCCATGCAACCTTTTTCCCTGCCCTGAAGGCTGTGCAGGAGTAGCGTTTCACTCATGGTGGCACCGAGCACATTCTGAGTGCTCTACACAACACTGGAAAGAGCGCTTTAGCGCATCCAGAGTGCTTTGATGTGTGCTGCATGACACTCACCACCACACCCGGGGCGGATCAACTTCATTGTGAGGTGCACGAAGTGCTCCCTTGGTTGGTACCCTTGGGGAACAGGAGCACCCAAGAGCGTGCCCCTAGGGTACAAGCAGGCACCAGATTCGGTGCAGGGGAGTGACAGGGGCCCGGCAGCACCCAGGAGGACCAAGCATAGTCACCCAGGAGTTCTTGGAGGGCTCCGGGCGTGTGACCCCCAACGCAAGCAGCTGGAGGAATCCCGCTGGCTAGGCAGGTAAGAAGGCCTACCAGCCAGGTGGGAGCAGGGGTCTTTGCCCCCTTAGAGCTAGGAGGCTCAAGTATCATCCATCTCTCCCCCCCTTCCGCTCGGGAGACCCAAGGAAGCCTCCCAGCGGGCTAGGTGGGATCACGCATACCCCCCGCGTATGAGGCACTATTCTTGGGACCTTGGTATTCTGTGGCCTCCTGCCATAAGTAACCCTTGCAAGACAGATGGAAAACCTCAGTGGAGGCCCTGTCTTGCTGAGGCGAAAGACCTTCAGTGACCACAATTATTCCCCCATGACACTTCTCTCATGTATGGTGCATTCTCTGAGAATCTATGCTGCCTAAGAATATTTTCCCTTATGGTGCACATATGATGGTGTTTGGGTATATTTACAGATATTTCTCTCCTACCTAATGCACTGTTGGTAATAATGACAACCTGACTACTACTTATGTTGCAGGACAACCAGTAACCTATACGTTTTATTATGACTAGTGTTGGTTTTCACAGAGTAACAGTACCTGAGTAATGTTTTGACAACTACTCATGTAGCAAGGTATTACTGATACTTGTTATGTTTGGTCTAATGATGTTTTATGCAACACAGTTTATTTTTATATAACTTGTTGTCGTGTTTCCTTTGTGGTATTTATTGCATGATGTGTTATGTGTGTTGTGCAATCGCTTTACACATTGCCTCCGGGTTAGGCCTGACTGCTCGTGCCAAGCTGCCAAGGAGGTGAGCAGGGGTTATCCTGGATGTGTGACCCCCTCGTCCTGACTAAAGTGGGTGGTTCTGCCTGGCTTAGGTACATACCCTAGCCAACCAGAAACCTCATTTCTAACACTTTGTATATAAATTGGAGTATGGCATGGCTGGGAGTGGAAGCAGTTAATATTATAAAATTCCAGTTATGAGCTGTAGCTCTTGGCTTTCCCACACTTCTCAACCTACTGAAATCATTAACTACTTTTTTTTTCTTTTTCTCTCATAATTTCCTCTACTTACCACCAACCTTTTCATGGCGGTCTGACCACCATGGAAAGACTGGCAGTAAGCCCACATTGGGAGCCACAGGGAAGCCATGGCATGGGCAGTGCAGGGGCCCCCCTGCCCAGCACGGTCGGAATGTACACTGTCTAGTTTGCAGACATTGCACGGTCCAAGGGTGCCGGGGGGGGCCCACCTGTGCGACGCCATTGGTCTCAGCTCCACGTTCCCAAGCTTACAGGACTTGGATTCTATCCCCCATTAGAATTCCAGCAGGGGAAATATTCTTAACAACAAAGGCCAAACAACGAAATGCCTTTATTTAGCACAAAGCCTTAGTAACAGGTAAGGCATTTCAAAAAAGGTTTTTACAATGCAGAAGTCTTAACAACTGCATGCCATATTAACAAAATTTACCATGCGTCACCAGTTAGATCTTGGTTTTTGGAAGTGACATTTAGCCCTGACATTACAGAAATTATAAGTGATGTTTAGCACTGACATAAGTGCAAAACACAGGGATGGTGCCTAAGTGCCTGTAAAGAGTGTCTCTATGTGTTGTAGAATAAGTGCAACTTGTCACAGAAAAAAAACGTTTTTACTGTTTGAATGATAGTATGGTGTAATGGTACATCTGAGCACTACTAGATCGATCTAAAGTATGAAATGAAGTATGTATCTATGTTTTTTGTACTTTATTACGTTGTAAATATCATCAGGATTCTAGTGTTTTTTAAGAATTTGATTTAAATATTTACCACTAACTTCCAAGGGCAGAATGTAAAGATAATTCATTAAAATAGTATAATGAATAATATAATCATCTTTTATTTAAAAAAAAAAAACATACTAACTGTAACATTAACCTTTATGGATAGGATGCAAGGGAAATATGGGTAATGGGTGGTGCAGACTAGTAATACTCAGGTATCAATTTTAAAACCTGAGTTTTACAACATTACTAATATAATATGTATTAAATGGTAAAATTCCAAATATTTCACAGTTACTACTTACACATACAAATCCACGCACAAAACACCACACACCCCTAAACATCACCCCACACATCACAACACACACCACCTCACACATCACCCACACCATCCCATGGCACCGCAAAGACACCCCAGGTTTTCTGAGGCGGAGCTCAGGGTCATGGTGGAGGAAATCATCCTGGTAGAGCCACAGCTATTCGTATCACAGGTGCAGCACACCACCATAGCTAGGAAGATGAAGCTATGGCGCAGAATCGTGGACAGGGTCAATGCAGTGGGACAGCACCCAAGAACACGGGATGACATCAGGAAGAGGTGGAGCGACCTACGGGGGAAGGTGCGTTCCGTGGTATCCAGACACCACATCGCGGTTCAGAGGACGGGCGGGGGACCCCCACCTCCTCCCCCACAACTAACAACATGGGAGGAACAGGTCTTGGCTATACTGCATCCTGAGGGCCTCGCAGGAGTAGCTGGAGGAATGGACTCTGGTAAGTCAAATCTTAACTATTACATCCCCCACCCTACCTGCATGCTAACATATACCACCATCCTTACCCTCACCCACATCACTCCAACTCCTCACATATGTCCCACTATCACAAACCACACATCCCAACACCAAGCCCTGCATGCAACACCAATGCATGGACACCCATCACTAATACATGTCCACTGCACATACCCACGCAGAGCCCTAAACAATTAGCACACAAGGTCCTACACAGGAATGCAACCACTGGGGTACGGGGTCACCCACCCATTGTAGCCATGGCACACACAGATACTAAAACTATGCCTTTACACCCCTGCAGGACCCCTACCCAACATCACTGGACAGGAGGTTCCAGACATGTCCACTCCCCCCACAGAAGAGGCCCACAGTGATGACAGCAGCTCTGTCCAACTGGATCAAGATGACCAGCCCGGCCCATCTGGGATCTCAGGACAGTCGGTTCCCCTCACACTGGCACAAGCCACAACAGAGCCTCCCCCCTCTGGAAACACCAGCACAGCACCCACCCAGTGGGCCCATACCTCTGTCCCCAGAACACGTCAAGCAGCAGTGCGTCCACCACTACAGGGAACCCAGGCTAACCCACCACCCCAAGAACAGCAGGGACCTGGGGGCAGTGGCAGTAGGCACACGGTTCAGGGGACAGAGGCCCAGGAACACAGGGGAACTGGGAGGGCTGCTGTGCGACAGGGGGAGGACAGGCCCAGGGAACCCACTCTACACGAGGCCCTCTCCAACATCATGGGAGCCTACCACCATTCCCAGGAGACGATGGCAACGGTCCTGGCCAAGTTTCAGGAGACACAGCGGCTGAAGGAGGAACAGTATTTGGGGTTCAGGGAGAAACTCAAATCCATCAATACCATCCTGGGCACCATTATAGGGGTGCTGAAGGAACTCGTGAACACCAGGAGGGACACTGTTGCTCAACAAGGGGTCCCTGACACTAGCCTGGACGATGAACTGCCCACCACCTCCGCCGGCGCTAGTGGACAGGAGGCACCTCCACAGGACCACGACACCAGCACCCCACCCCCTGCAGATGGAGAACCACCCCGCAAGCGGTCCCTGAGATCCAGGACAAAGACAGAGAACAAAGCCAAGTCCCCCGCCAAGAAATGAGACCACCCTGATTGTCATCCTTCTGTCCCACGTTGTCACCCTGTCCATCCATCAACTGCCCCATCTCCACTTCCTATGCACCTTTGGACAATGCACCTGTGAAACAAATAGACTGGACTCTGCCATCGACATTCCTCCACCATCACCCCTGCCCATTTTACAATCCCCTCCACTATTTAGCACTTAAATAAACACCCTTAAATCACAAAACTATCTGGAGTCAGTCTGTGCTTTCACAAATGTGTATTTGCAATAACTGAGGAAAATAGCAATATCCATTGTATTGTCAACATACCTATGTCACACAGCTCTAGTCCATGAGGTAACATAGCAGAGGTCACACAGTGGGACCCACATCTGTGAAATCGAAAGGGAACATTACAAATCAGGGTCCATATACTGGGTGAAAGTGACAGACAGATGAGAGGTAGAACAAGTGTATCAGATGTAGCGGGCAGTGATGTCTTCTTACCTGTGTCTCACTGGAAGTATTGATGAATCACGGTGTTTCTGTTGTCGAAATCCTCTTCTTCTGCTTCCTCTTCTTCACTGTCCACAGGCTCCACAGCTGCCACAACACCTCCTTCAGGACCATCCTCCTGCAGAAAAGGCACCTGTCGTCGCAAAGCCAAGTTGTGCAGCATACAGCAGGCCACGATGATCTGGCACACCTTCTTTGGTGAGCAGAATAGGGAACCACCCGTCATATGGAGGCACCTGAACCTGGCCTTCAGGAGGCCGAAGGTCCTCTCTATAACCCCCCTAGTTCGCTCATGTGCCTCATTGTAGCATTCCTCTGCCCTTTTCCTGGGATTCCTCACTGGGGTCAGTAGCCATGACAGGTTGGGGTACCCAGAGTCACCTGCAAATGTTGAAGGACAACTGTTAGACACACACTAACCCTTAGGGACAACCCCAGACCCAGACAACTATTCACACTGTATAGGGTCCATGTCCTCACCTAATAGCCACACACGGTGCCTCTGGAGTTGCCCCATCACATAAGGGATGCTGCTATTCCTCAGAATGTAAGTGTCATGCACTGAGGCAGGAAATTTGGCATTCACATGGGAGATGTACTGGTCGGCCAAACACACCATCTGCACATTCATAGAATGTTAACTCTTCCAGTTTCTGTACACCTGTTCACTCCTGCCGGGAGGACCAAGGCCACATATGTCCCATCAATGGCACCTATGATGTTGGGGATATGTCCCAAAGCATAGAAGTCACCTTTCACTGTAGGCAAATGCTCCACCTAAGGGAACACGATGTAGCTGCGCATGTGTTTCAGCAGGGCAGACAACACTCTGAACAACACGCTGGGACATTCCTGATGCTATGGCCACTGTCATCTGAAAAGACCCACTTGCCAGGAAATGGAGTACTGACAGCACCTGCACTAGAGGGGGTATCCATGTGGGATGGCGGATAGCTGACATCAGGTCCAGCTCCAACTGGGCACACAGTTCATGGATTGTGGCACGGTCCAGTCTGTAGGTGACAATTACATGTCGCTCTTCCATTGTCAACAGGTCCACCAGCGGTCCGTACACCGGAGGATACCGCCATCTCCTCACCTGCCCCAGCGGACGTGCTCTATGGAGGAGAACAGCAAGCAGAGGGTCAGCCAACACTGAGGTACGAAAACACAACTTTATTCCACACATTTTTCAATCCGCTATTGGCCTGTCTTAGTGTGTATGCAAGGCCTAGATATGTGTGACGCATTTAAAAATAATGCCATGTGGCCCCCTGAAATGGCGGCTGCCTGACCTGTAAGGTGGGAAAATGGTATATGAGGTAACTGCGCTGGTGTTGTAGACCGTCGCGATAGGCGGTCGAAGACCGCGGCGCAATCCTGCATTGGTTAACATTGGGCCCTATGGGTACCAAGAGCCAATGACGATGTACGCCGGCGGTGACGGTACGCACCACCGCGGACGTGACCGCCATTTTCTATCTGTTCACTCACTTAATACCTGATTTTCGATAGGAGAGGACCTACACTGCAAGTGCTGCTGTGACCTCAGTCTGGAAGCGACAATGGCCCATGTGTCTGGGGAAAGGGCCCCTGCCTTCACCACGGAGGAGCTGGAGAAACTAGTGGATGGGGTCCTCCCCAGTGCACGCTACTCTACGGTCCTCCAGACAAACAGGTAATTACACTGTGAGCATGCTGCATGGGAAATGCCTATGTGGAGTGGTGTGGATGTGGGGGGTGAATGAGGCGTGCATGAAACTACAGTGAGTGTATGTGCGTCATGGCAAGGGTAGGAACGCGGGCCAATGCCTGTGACGGTCCGGACGGTTATATCTTCTCCTTTTCCCCTGTACTATTCCTGTAGGTCAGCGCCCACCAGAAGAAGGATATTTGGCGTGCCATCGCCAAGGAAGTCCGGACCCTGGGGGTCCACCACAGACGGAGCACCCACTGCCGGAAAAGATGGGAGGACATTCGCCGCTGGAGCAAGAAGACGGCGGAGGCCCAGCTGGGGATGGCCTTCCAACGTGGGAGGGGTGCCCGTCGCACCATGACCCCCTGATGTTCCGGATCCTGGCAGTGGCGTACCTGGAGTTGGATGGGCGCTTGAGGGCATCACAGCAGCCACAAGGGGGTGAGTACACTCTCATTCAGCTGAATCAGCGCACATTGGAGGTGTCTGGGTGGGGGAGGTGGGCTGTGGGTTCCCCTAGGCCAGGGAGAATTTTGTAGGCAAAGTCCCTTCGTAAGGCAGGCCATGTGGCACCCCACCCCACCAGTGTTAAGAGCCAACTACACCTAGTCAGGTTCCTGTGACTTCCATGTGTGCAGCAATCGGGCATGGGCCTTGTACCCCAAGGCCCTGTGATTAATTAGGGAACTCTAAGTGCATGGAGTAGTGCAGAGGGCTGCTGTGTCTGTAGTGTCCACCAACGGTAGCGGTACTGCATGCACTGAACATGTTTTTCTTCTGTCTTCCCCCCCTTTATGTGGTCTCCCTGTTCTTGTGTGCAATAGCATCATCAGGCGGAGGAGCAGTGGCACCGGAGCAGGAGGGAGCTGCATCCCACATGGTCCTGGAGGGCGAGACTACGGACTCCGAATTCACCAGTGGGGCGGAGGGCGAGGGGAGCTCCATGGTGGCGACAGGAGCTGAGACCAGCGACACGGACTCCTCCTCTGATGGGAGCTCTCTTGCGGTGGCGGGCTCCTCTGTGCCCCCCGCATCTACAGGTACAGCCGCCACCCCCCCCTACCAGCACCGCCCTAGCAGCAGCCCCTCAGCGTGTGCCCCGTGGCCGCTCACCCAGGGGGTCGGGCATCTCCTTTGCCCCAGGCACCTCAGCCCCTGCTCCAGTCAGCACTGCTGCCCTCAGTAAGGAGGCCATTGACCTCCTCAGATCCCTCACTGTTGGGCAGTCTACCATTCTGAATGCCATCCAGGGTGTAGAGAGGCATTTGCAACAGACAAATGCATACCTGGAGGGCAATCATTCTGGCCAGGCAGCCCAACAGCGAGCTTTTCAGACTCTGGCCTCAGCACTGATGGCAGCCATTGTCCCTGTGTCCAGCCTCCCCCCTCCAACTTCCTCCACCCAGCCCCAATCCCCTGTACCTCAGCCTATCCCAAGCACACCATCAGACCAGCATGCACACACGTCAAAACACAAGGGTAGCTCTGGCAAACATAAGCACCACACATCCCACAGGCACTCACACAAGCATCATACCCATGCACACATACCAACATCCACTGCCTCCACTGTGTCCCCCTCGCCTCCTCATCTCCCTTCTTCCTCCCTGTCATGTCTCCACTCACACCTGCATGCACTACATCTTCAGCCACTATATCCATCACCAGCACGCCCATCACCACACACCGCTCACATGCACTCACCACCCCCACTACCATTCACACATCCCCTGTGTCCTCTCCCAGTGTGTCTGTGAGCCCACCTCCCAAAGTACACAAACGCAGTCACACACCCACCCAACAGCCATCCACCTCACCACAGCCTCCAGCCCATGCACCTTCACCCAAAGTCAGCAAACGTACACCTCCTACAACCACTACCTCTTCCTCCACTCCCAAACCCCGTCCATCTACCCATCCCAGTGTGTCTAAAAAACTTTTCCTCTTAAATGTTGACCGCTTCCCTACACCTCCCCCACCCCTTCCGTCCCCTAGGGCCCGCCTTTCCAGGTCCCAACCCAGCACCTCAGCCACCACATCACCGGGAACAGTGGTGCCAGCAGTAACCGGCTTCTGGAGTGCGCCAAGCAGCAGGGCAGCCAGTGTGCCAAAGAGCACGACCACGGACAGTCCCACACCTCAGAAACATAAGAAGTTGGCCACAGCCCGGAGGGAGAAGGGCAAAACACCTGCCACCAAGGGCTCTCCCAGCACCGCTTAGTGAGCCACCCACCAGCACCGCAGGCCAATGAGCGCCGCAAGCACCGCCGCTACTGAGGCCGCCGCAAGCACCGCCAGTGGCCATGCCACATCATGTGCCAGTGGCACCACCGCAGACATGGCTGCCATCCCCAGTGGTCAGTCGTACGAAGCTGGTGGTCAGTTTCAGGGGCCTGGACAGCTTCCATGTAGGCCCACCGTCAGTGGAGAAAGACATTCACTACCTCAGTCCTTGGCAGGATGAAGCACTCTGGGCAGAAAGCCCCCTCCAGAACCAGTGGAGACTGTTACCCACTTGTGAGACTGTGGCTTTGCACTCCCCAGGATAAAGCAGTGGGCAAACCACCCACTGGAAAGACTTGTGAGACTGTGGCTTTGCACTCGCCAGGATAAAGCAGTGGGCAAACCACCCACTGGAAAGACTTGTGAGACTGTGGCTTTGCACTCCCCAGGATGCAGCAGTGGGCAAACCACCCACTGGAAAGACTTGTGAGACTGTGGTTTGCACTCCCCAGGATGCAGCAGTGGGCAAACCACCCACTGGAAAGACTTGCGAGACTGTGGCTTTGCACTCCCCAGGATAAAGCAGTGGGCAAACCACCCACTGGAAAGACTTGTGAGACTGTAGCTTTGCACTCCCCAGGATACATCAGTGGGCATGGAGCCCCCTCGTGGATCTGGCGTTGTGCACTCATCCGGCTGAGGTGCCCCCACTTCCCTTCCCCCTGAGGTGCCAGTTTTATTTTGATCTGATGCCCCTGCAGTGTTCTCTCCATTTTGATCGGGTATTGAGTGTGGGCCTCCCCCATGCATTTTGGGCCCAGTGGTCCACGGACTATGTAGGTGCAGTACATGGACTTGAATTCTTGGTGTATATATTTGTTAATAGTGTATATATATTTTTGAGTAATGGATTTTTGTTGATTACAATCGTTCAACTCATTTCCTTTTGTCCTTGCATTCTTCCAGTGGGTTTGGGGATGTAAATGTAATGTATCAACATGTACTTGTGTGTGTGTTATAGTGGGTGAGGGTGGGGGGGTGTCACTCTCTTTTCCCTTCCCCCTCCCCTGTGTCGTAGGTGCAGTACTCACCGTCGTCTTCGCCACCGGCGTTCGTGCTACTGGTAGAGGAGCAGGAAGACAATGGCAGGTAGAATATGGAGCTCCGGCTCCATGGCGTCCTGGTTCCTCGTGGGGTGTGTAGAGGTGAGCGTTTCCCCTTCCAAGTCCTGATTCCGCCGTGTTTTTGTTCGCGGTGAAACCGCCCCGGAAAAGGTGGCAGATTGTCCTCTCATGATACTGTGGGCGGTACATTGTCTTCCGCCTGTCTGTTGGTGGTGACCGCCATGCTGTTTGTTTGTACCGCCGTGGCAGTCGGAGTGTTAAAGTGGCTGTCTATGTTGGTGGTTTCCGTCATAGTGTACTGCCACCGCAAATTGAACTGAGTGCACACAAGTTTCCAAAATCCTCTGAGCCCAGGGATATATGTCGTCTGATTACAGCATACTTTACTATCTCGATCGGAGGTGACCTGAGAAACAGCTATGTACCAAGACAATGTTTGTATGCTGTGGTGGTATATCTGTTGGTTGTAACCCTATGGTGTTCTCCTGGTTACTTGACTCCTACTTATCTTCATGCACTGTGATGTGTACTGAAAACTTTGCATAAAAATAATTTTAAAAGATACTAATTTTAAAACCTAAGTATCAATATGTAATACTAAAAATAAGTATTAATTTATATTATATAAAAATATTTTAAATTAATTTACATTAATAACCCTAACCTTTAGGGATGGGATGCAAGAGATATGGAGGTTTTAGTTTGGGGAGCATATTATTACTCAGGTGTTAATTTTAATACCTGAGTATTAATCCCCAATTACTATTTAAGCATTTCTAATAATACATATTTAATTTAAAAACATAGCAAAAATACTAAGTACATTTTTTTTCTTATATGTATTTTCTGACAAAAAAACTTAAACTTAAACATAGTAAAAATTTCAGCCAAATAACACCATAAATAATATGTAAAATCTATATATTTTTTCTTTTATAAAAGTGCGTCTAGAAACATATTTATTACAATTTTAACAATATTAATTTGCAATCTATAACTTATTTTAATAGCATTTTGAAATCAGATTCCCATGAATTATAGAATCAATTGTCCTTTTTTTATTTTTACATTCAGGCATGACATACACAGTTGAGCGTCTGTTTCTTCAGCCAGTGGAACGACGCAGTGAAGATCAGAAGCAAGAAAGAATTGGGGCAGGAAGGATCGACTTAATACACATTGTTTAGTATACTGGTGGCTATCTTTATTGTAAGGACAGAAGAGGGAGGTAGTTTGAATATAGTTGTAAATAAAACATATTTACAGATGTATTCCCACGTCGCAACAGTTTGTTTTCAAAGTACAAAAATAGCAGGAAAGCCAATTTGTATTTTTAAAACAGGCAAGTAATGTTACAGTTAGTTACTGTAAGAAGTGTAAGGTTTATGCAAGACTGTCCAGGCAGTCTGAAAACTGTTACATTTTGGCCAATAGTCACTCTAAAATATCTTTACTTTTTAAAAAACATGTGAGTTCAGGCTACTTGACATTGATTGTGCAATTCACATTTCTTAGAAACTTTGTTCCTTCTTCAAATTTTCTAAGAATGATTTAGGTTGGGATGATGTTCTCTGATTGCTTAGATTGAAGGAATTGTGCCATCCCTCAATGGCAATGTTAGTTTTTGCGCCTCCCTCTAAGCAGGACGTGTAACAGTTCCTCCATTCAATTGCAAATCCTGGCTTTCTCCTGTGACCTGACCTGCTTAAACAGCCAATCCATGTGTCCTCAAAGTAATGTAGTAGGGGGGGGATTTTGTCTCATTTTCGATAAAAAATTGTATTCTGAAATTGAAATGTAGAATTCTTCTACACTGTTGGGAGGCATAAAGATTAACACAGTTAATTTTCATAATTCATACTATAGTTTATTGTTTGGCATGTAATCCTCAACTAAGGATGTTCTTAAATTTTACACTAAAACACTTGTGAAATGTAAAACAATCCTTGAATTTGGGTTTGACAGTAAAGTTTGGTTACAGTGTTCATCATAGTCAATTCAACGTCAATTATCACTTTTCTAGGATGTTTGATCATTGTTTTAGCTTTTATTACTGATATAAATTCAGTGTAGGCTGAGGTTTGCTTCTCATGGAGTAAGCTCTATACTAATGGGGCAGTAGTGTTATTGATGTTAGCGAAAATAGTGTAAATTTAGGCGAATTGATGGGGCATGGACTTAAAGGTCCCATTTATCATCCAAATTTCACAATTTTCTATGGTTACAAAGTTATGGGTTGTGCTAAAGATTTGTACTCTTTTTTGAGGGTTTTACCTGTCATACAGCACGAAAGGCTCATCAGTGTACGTTATAGTTAGTTCAGAGGAAATGTTTATATAGGAGTATGTTTGAGGGGTTTCATGTTGTGGATTACTTGTCTGTTATTGTCTTGGACCATCATTCAGAGGCTTGGAGGGCATTCTGCTTGCAACATGCATGGGAATGTTTTGGGCAACCTCCCTCCAAACTGAGCCACAGGACTCATTGGAGGTGGATGCAAGCATTTTAATGTGTTGCACATTTTCTCTAACTTTAATCTCCATTGCAGAGTGGTTATTCTCTGTTGTACTAAATAGTCTGCTCCAGAGTAACCTCTCTGCCTGTGCAATGGGATGAGAAAAAGTCCACAGACCTCAAATAATTCCTGGGCTCAGTTATCTTCTCCTTACATAAAGATAACCACCATACTTTAAAAATCTGTTACCGTGGCTTGATTTTGCATGGTGCTTGATGAGAAGCTGCCATTATGTTGTGTTTTGTGAAACGAAAAGACAACTAAAAAATGTGTATTAGATACATTTTACTGCATTCATATTTATATTGATAAGCTTTAATTTGATTTAATCTGTGGAAAGAGAAAAAAATGCATGTTATTTTTTCCTGTTTGTGGAGAAAGAAAGAAAAATGTTTATGTTACGTGGAATTAAAAGTTTTGCAGTTTGATAACTGCTGCTGCCTATAAAAATATATTGTAATTTTTGTCTAGGAAAATTCAGAGATTAATCTTGTGTTTACCTTGGGATACACTTGTTGTACTTGTTGTGGCACTTCAGGAAGTAATCGACCTTCAGCAATTCTGCTGTAGGTGATTGACCTGGTAGATTATTTCTTATACAGTCTATTCCTCAGATAAGGTGAACAAATGTTATTTTAATGTTATTTTCTTTAAGATGCATATGTTTGGCACTTACTTGTTTTAGGAAATACTTTTTCTGTACTTACAATGAAGATGGTGCCTTTTGTTCATAGAGAAGGTGTTCAGATTTTTACAATGGAACAATATTATGTATATTTTCTATGTAATGTTTTGGTTTTTCACAATTAAATATTGCCTGCCCTAAGCCCTGCACCTCCTTCAGGGTATCCCCCAGGGGAGGCACCTTTGCATTTTCCACCCAAAGTCACTGTCCACCACTTGCCCTGAGGGATGCCTCAGAGGAGTTAGAATAGAAATTTAGCCTCTAGACACGTTCAACACCTGTCCTGAGGGACTCCTTCAGTAGAATACAAAATGTAGGCCTCAGGCAATGCTGAGCACCTCCCCTGACGGGCACCACCACAGAGTTGGATAGAAATGTAGGCCTCAGTCACTGTCCAACACCTGTCCTGAGAGACGCCCCCAGCAGATTTAGAATAAAAGAATTAGCCCCTAGTCAATGTCCAGCACCTGCCTTGAGGGACATCCCCAGTGGAGACAGTGTAAAAAATTAGCCCACTATCACTGTCCAGCATCTGCCTTGAGGGACACCCCCAGCGGAGTGAGAATAATAAATTAGCCCCACATCACTGTTCATCACTTGCCCTGAGGGCCGCCCCCAGTAGAGTTAAAATAAAAATTAGCCTCTATCACTGTCCAGCACCTACCCTGAAGGACTCCCCCAGTGGAGTTTGAATACAAATTTAGACCCCCGTCACTATCCAGCCCTTGCGCTGAAGGATGCCTCCAACAATTTAGAATACAAATTTTGCACCCGGTCACTGTGCAGCACCTGCCCAATATTATTGCTGTTTTCTTTATGGTATACATGTTTGGTACCTATTTGTTTTTAAAAAATATTAATTTTGCACTTACAATGTCAGTACACTTTTTGTGCAGAGAAGCTGTATAGAGTATCATGAATGCAGGAGTGAAGATGATGTATTAATCCATGGGGGAAAAAGTTACATATTGTACATTTTTTAGGCTTACTTTGCAATTTTTGTAATTACGTTTCACCTGCTATAAGTCCAACACCTACCGCGAGGGACACTCCCAGTGGAGTTAGAATAAAAAATTAACCCAGAGTCACTGTCCAGCACCTGCCTTGATATACTCCCCCAGCTGTGCTACATTAAACATTTTGCCCCCTAAATCACTGTCCAGTACATACTCTAAGGGATTTTGTTTATATAATCATATTAGTAATGTATCTCATAAAGTTGCTGTGAGGCACTTTAAATATAAATTTGAAATACTACTTACATTATTAGGATTTCTGCTGTGGTGGCAAACGTAAGACAACAAGTACACCAGGCAGCCATCTATTAATTTTTAAAAAAATGTAATTATTTTTAGTTATTCTCAATTAAATTGTTGACATTGAAGGTGTTTGCTTTGAATGTTGTACTTTCTTACTGGATGTCTCACAGTAAATCACAGAGGTGTGTAGTCATGGGCAGTGTCAGTTAACCACTGAGCACAAGATGGTGGTCGGCTGCATTAATACTTTTTTCTGAGGTAAACTATAAGTTAAAACTAACATGCATTGGACTGCATTTTTTAATGTTGATTAGAATGTGACAGAATATATATTTACTTCGCTGATTCATTTCTGGATGCTATTTTGAGTGCCACACACACAAGGACATCCATTTTACTTTGGGAGACGCTGCAATTAAATAGTTAACATAAATGAAGGACTACTGCAAAAACGGGTTATCTCAAAACGCATTTACTATAACTATAGCCTTGCTAATATGTCAAATATGCTTGTATTTACAGTACTGCGGTGGTATAACTATGCATGATACTGGTGTTCGTGGTAACAAGAGCTTTAAAGTTTTAATGTTTCCCTATGTGGCAGCGTGATAATTACTTTAATTGTAAAAACTGGCATTGTTATGGCACTGTTGTACCCCTGCAGTTATAAAAGCCGTCATTGTAAGGGCTTTCGTTATTCCATAACATATCCTTCCAGTAGTTGCACCATCTTAAACAGAAATTCTTTCTTCTGCTAAAGCAGGTGTTTTAATAAAAATATTAATGAATATTCATGTATTCTGAGTAATGGATTAGCGTAGAAAATGTATTCTGAGTAATGGATTAGCGTAGAAAATGTAATAATTCAGAGAAAAATAATGAATGCATTTGAAAATGTGTCCACGTGAGTGGCCACCAGTGTTCGCAAAGTATACTTATTAATATGAAATATGGAGCTTATGTTTCAATAATGTAGTAATACATTATATTAAGGGTTATGCATTATGTATTTAGCTTTATTAATTGTAGGCCTTAACTTAGCGGAGGTCTTGGCCTAGTTGCATGGCCTCATGTCAAGCTGTATCCTAAACTGATTAATAAAATGTCTGTTTAGGGAATTAAATTGTGAGTTTCCATTGTACTGACCAAATGTGCTCTTGGCTAAAAGTCTTTCTCATGAGAACCGATTGGGCGAAGATGCTGTCCTTGCTAAATGTAACAATATGAGTGTAATATGTGTAAAACAGACTTTCTCAGGTGAAGAACAATGGAGACACTGACTGGAGTGTAAGCTGCAACAATATTGTTACCTGACGAGCCGGATGATGAGGACATTACAAGAGGAGTCAATTAGCGACATGTCAACCGAGTACTAGTAGAAAGTATAGATTTGATGTTTTAGTTTTATTGGACAAAGTATGAGCATGCGATCCCTTGACCAATTGGGACTTGGGAAGTGTTTTTTAGGAAATTTAACTGAGCCGGACTGCACCAAGAGGAGATGCACCACCCTCCCCATTCTTCTTGAGGGTTTACCTCTACTCTTTCGAGTTGCTTAAAGACTTTGCGTTTTGAACTTTGGTGCTGAATCCTGATGCCTTGCTGACCGAACTGATGTCCTGATGATGAAGTCTATCTCAGCTTGCCGATCCATTTGCGAAGAGGTATATTATTACTGATGTGTTTCTTAAGACTATTTGCTTTTTCTTTCTAGGTACCAACCGCACTATTTTGATAGAGCCTCAATTAGATGTTTTCCAAATTTGTGTTTACTAAATTGTTTTGCATGAAGCCCAACATACTGATGCTAATCTGGTGTTAGATAAGGATTCCTCACTAATGAAGTTCACTATATGGAGTAACTTTTGAAGTCTTTTCTTTGCTGAATAAATGTATGTGATATCGTTTGTGCATAGTTCTTGTTAATCAATTGCACTGTAACTTTAAAATGTGGAGTGGCTCAAGCTTGGATTAGATTACGCTTCTTTTGCTGCTTTGGACAGCCAGTGATGTTTCTGTGTGTGTATTATTTGATTTTGATATTACCGTACATGCATTAGCATTGTTGATGTAGGGAAATAAATATTCTAACTTTTACTAAAGGTTTGTTTATTCGTGACTGAAAGTTCATGGTGTGTGATAATTACTGACTCCAATTGATTACTAATGTTATTGATTATCATTGATTATTGATGTTACTGATTAATTATTGATTATTGATCTGCATGGACTGGAGTTATGGTGGGAACATCTTAATTTGTGAGTCAAAAGGTTCATCGACCTATTTGCGTCCCCTTGTAAGTTTACTTATTAAGGTCAGACGCACCAACACTTCTTAAATTAACACCTAAGACTGCCCTAGCATGCCTGTTTTGGCACCAACATGCCAGACTTCTACTCAAAACCATCAAATGACACATGCCATATCAGTATAAAGGCAGCATAATCTCTGTAGTGGCAACCTACTCTTTTGATGCAAATTTAGTCAAGCAAAGGTTCCAAGCCCTGTGACCCCAGTTGAACAAAATACTTACTGGATCCAGGAATAATGATAGTGGCAACTGATGGGAAAACTAGAGAACTTCAGGACCCTGACGAGCTGGAGAAATTCATCAACACCTTAGATGACAATGAGATTGAAGTCATAACATTGTCACAGGACACAACTGACCTATGACACATATGAAAAAATTACACTAATGACAGAAACGTTGAAGACCTACATTCAAAACCACTGTGCCCCTGAGAGAGTTATAGGGAAAGGAAAAGTGGCCAAAAGTCCTCAAATCTAGACCTAAGTCGAGGTCTCCACTAAAAGTCTGGTCTTGGAAACATTTAGATATCTGCTCAATAGACCTTACAGAATACAGACATGCACATGATGAATCTACATTCGTAATCTCAACTTCCACGATGAATCAACCTACAATTCTACAAGCAACAAACCAATGACAAAAGCACAACTCGCCAGACTAATGTTTATGGCACTGTGCTCTTTCTTGTGCAATAATATACAAAATTTAGGCCCATATTTATACTTTTTTTGCACGACATTTGCGTCATTTGTTTTATGCAAATGCGGTGCAAACTTTACTCCATATTTATATTTTGATGTTAGACACTTCTACTTTTTTAAATGCGTGAAACTACCTTGCGTCAATGAGATGCAAGGTAGGCGTTCCCATCTACAAAATGGAGCTGTCCCCATAGCCCCATATATATCCCCATGCTAAAATAATGCACAGGTGGGTGGAGGGGCCAAATAATGGTGCAAAGCTTGCTCTGCACCATTATTTAACGTCTGGGTCAGACCAGGCGTTAGGGGACCTGTGGACCTATTTCCATGGTGAGACACCATGGAATAGGTCCACAGGTGCCCTCTCCAAGCCACAGGAACACCCCCCACCCACACCAGAGGGACACCAGATGTTGGGGGATCCCATCCCAGGTAAGTAGGGTAAGTAAAGGTATCTTTAAAACTTTTTTAAAGTGCCATTGGGGGCCCTGAAATGGGCCCCCCTACATTTCACAGGGTGCAATGGCCATGCCCAGGGGACCCTTGTCCCCTGTGCTGGCCATTGGGGTGGTGGGCATGACTCCTGTCTTTTATAAGACATGAGTCATGTGGTATGGATGGTTTTGCATCAGAAAATGACACTAGGCTGGTTAAAGGCATTTTTTTTGCCTCTAACCAGCCTTACCTCATTTTTTGGTGCAAAACTCCCTTTTCCCATACCGTCACCCCACGGGCTAACGTCATTTTTTTTAATGCAAGCCCACCCTTTGCGCTGGCTTGCAGGGTTCCATAAATTTGGTGTCCGGCTGGCGCTCTGGAATGACGCAAGCGGGTGCCATACTTTTTGATACAAAACTACATTTGTGCAGTTTTACATCAAAAAGTATAAATATGGGCCTTAGTCTTTTGATATTGAATCAACACAACCAACACAATCAGGAAGTACTGGGGTTTCCAGAAGGACACCTTTTGCTGATCTGTTTGTCATCACTATCTCCTAGCACTATCTCTGCCTCATCATCTGTAGCAGCCTACTCAATCGATAAGACATGATCCAATGGACACAGATACTATCGCCAGGGATCTGAATAGCTGGTACTTTAACATCAATGACCTTTTACCCTATATAAAGAAAAAAAAGCTATTAGCCTTTCATTGTCCTAAAAAGCCAGATGTTAGCCTGCCACAGGGGACCCACCTTATGACAGTTGAATCAGGCAAATGCAAGAAAAACTGAGTGGTAAAGATCATCTTCTCCATAGATACCCACAATTCGGATCACAATCCTATCCCTGATCGACATGTTAGAGGAAAGTGCACAAACATGAGAATAAGGACATTGATTCATCCGTAATGCACATTAGAGAATATGTTTGTACTGTATCGCTCATGGTGCTATTAAAGCTATTAGGGAGATAAAACGCTGTAGTAGAGATGGAATACTCAAACAGTGCATTATGGGACTTGTATTTTAGACTACCAAGTTATGTGACTGATGACTGATAAGCACCTGCTGAAGATCCCACCTGCTTGTATTTTCCTGTGAGCAAGGCTTTACAATGTGAAACTCATTTGCGTTTATATCTGCTGCTCAGAGGTTGATTAAACACATGGATTTCACTGTGGATTGGTGCCACGGCTATTGTTTCATGTGGATATGTATTGCAGTGGGGTCTGTGGCCCCGTAACGAAGCAAAGTGGAAACAGAATATATATATATAAATATATATATATATATATATAAGCCAAGATTACAGAGACATTATAGTTAGGTTGACGTTTTACCCATACAAAACCATATAACTTGTGGCATAAAGTTACTTTCTGGCACAAGTTATAATTAAGTATAACTATAACTGCTGAACTTCCATGGTTTTGTATGAGTAAAACGTCAACTTAACTTTGGTTTTGGCAGTGAATTTTTATGTTTTTTTTTAAATTGCACACATTATTTTGTGGCAGGCCAATCAGGGCTTTGCTTTTCCTCAGATTCGAGAAAGTTCCAATGAGGATCCAAGAAGGATCCTCGAATCTTTAGATAGGCCACAGAAAAAAGGGCAAGTTTTTTGCTCATTAGGAAAAGCATTTTGGGATCCCCCCTTTTTTTCACCCACCCTGCAGGCAATGCAAGAAACAAAATGCAGCCGCAACTTTTCTATTAGGTTGTGGCCAGCAAAGCAGGGCCTTGCTTTTCCTCCAAATACGCTGAGAATCCAAGGAAGATCCGCAGCCCTACATATATACATTTTGTTTTTATTAAATAGCTAGAAAACTACTGAACAGTCCTTTTTCTGGACTAAGAACTAATTTTCTGCCAAATTTGATGTAATTCTGGCCAGTGATTTTGGTGCTATTGCAGTTTAAAATCCCTATGGGAATGGATCGGGGTGGTCTGCCAAGCGGGGGGTGAAAAAAAGGGGGGATCCCAGAATGCTTTTCCCCATTTTTCCATATTGATTTTGAACAGCAATGGCATCCGAACCACTGGACAAAATTACCCCAAATTTGCCAGAAAAATAGGTCTTGGTCCAGAAAGTGACCTTTTCATTTTTGGTGTAAACCCATTGTAGTTTTCGAGAAATTAAAGCAAATCCAAGTATTTAAGGATGCAAAGGCACCACTCCCCCCCCCAAGGCGGGGATGGAAGGGGAAGACCTTCCCATTCCACCCCCGACCCCACCTGTGACGTCAGCGCGCGAGCACGCGCTGATTTGTCACAGGGGCCTCCCTCATCCCAGTGCGATTGAAAGAGAAATGCTTTTCATTTCTCTTTCAATCACGTGGGGGAGGCCCGGAGGGGCTTCAAAGAGAAGGAAATGTATTTCCTTCCCTTTGAAGTCTTTCCCAGGGTTTCAAAAGCCGGATTGCTTGCAATCCGGCTTTTGAAACCCCACTAGACACCAGGGATTATTATTTTTTTTTACAGAAAGTGACAAAAGGGAGCGACCCCTTGGGCAAGGGTCGCTCCCAGGGGGAGGCATTTTTTGGGGAAGGCCTTTTCTGCCTATTATTAGGCCGATCTGCCCCAGGGGGGGCAGAAACCTCTAGGCACCAGGGATTTTTTATTTTTTTTCTTTTTGTTATGATTTTTCTTTTTTTTTAGGTGGGGTGCTACCCCTTAGGCAAGGGTCGCTCCCCTAGGGGGCAAATTATATTTAGGCCATTTCTGCCCCCCTTGGGGGCAGATTGGCCTATTTTGATGAGGCCAATCTGCCCCCAAGGGGGGCAGAAACCACTAGACACTAGGGAGTTTTTTTTCTTTACGGGAATTTCACGCAAGGGGAGAGACCCCTTAGGCAAGGGTCGCTCTCTGGGGGGGGGACTTATTTTAGGCCATTTCTGCCCCCCCGGGGGCGGAAACCTCTAGGCGGCAGGGAAATATATATATATTTTTTTAGAGGTGGGGAGCGACCCATTAGGCAAGGGTCGCTGCCCCGAGGGGCAAATTGTATTTAGACCATTTCTGCCCCCCCTTGGGGGCAGATTGGCCGATTTGAAGTCAATCTGCCCCCAAGGGGGCAGAAACCACTAGGCACCGGGGATTTTTTTTTTGGCGCCAATGTCACGCAGGGGGAGCGACCCCGTAGGCAAGGGTCGCTCCCGGGGAGGGTGGGGGTTGGGGGGGCAAATTTATTTTAGGCCATTTCTGCCCCCGGGGGGGGCAGAAACCTCTAGGCGCCAGGGCGAATTTTTTTTTTTTTTTTTTTTGGTGTTTGTTTGTTTTTTTAGAGATGGGGAGCGACCCATCAGGCAAGGGTCGCTCCCCTGGGGGGTAATTGTATTTAGACCATTTCTGCCCCCCTTGGGGGCAGATTGGCTGATTTTATGTCAATCTGCCTCCAAGGGGGCAGAAACCACTAGGCACCGGGGATTTGTTTTTTGGCGCCAATGTCACGCAGGGGGAGCGACCCCGTAGGCAAGGGTTGCTCCCGGGGGGGGAGGGTTGGGGGGGCAAATTTATTTTAGACCATTTCTGCCCCCGGGGGGGGGCAGAAACCTCTAGGCGCCAGGGCGAATTTTTTTTTTTTTTTTTTTTTAGAGATGGGGAGCGACCCATTAGGCAAGGGTCGGTCCCCTGGGGGGCAAATTGTATTTAGATTGGCCGATTTTAGGCACCGGGGATTTGTTCTTTGGCGCCAATGTCACGCAGGGGTAGCAACCCCGTAGGCAAGGGTCACTCCCGGGGGGGGGTCAAAATTTATTTTAGGCCATTTCTGCCCCCCCCCTGGGGCTGGCTGAGCTAGAGGCCAAAATCCACAGGTAGGCACTTTGCAAAAAACACCTCTGTTTTCTGTGAAAAAATATGTTGTGTCCATGTTGTGTTTTGGGCCATTTCCTTTCGTGGGCGCTAGGCCTACCCACAGAAGTGAGGTACCATTGTTATCGAGAGACTTAGGGGAACGCTGGGTGGAAGGAAATTTGTGGCTCCTCTCAGATTCCAGAACTTTCTGTCACCGAAATGAGAGGAAAAAGTGTTTTTTTGGCCAAATTTTGATGTTTGCAAAGGATTCTGGGTAACATAACCTGGTCAGAGCCCCGCAAGTCACCCCATCTTAGATTCCCCTGGGTTTCTAGTTTTAAAAAATGCGCTGGTTTTCTAGGTTTCCCCAGGTGCCGGCTGAGCTACAGGCCAAAATCCACAGGTAGGCACTGTTTTCTATGAAAAAATTTGATGTGTCCACGTTGTTTTGGGCCATTTCCTTTTGTGGGCGCTAGTCCTACCCACACAAGTGAGGTATCATTTTTATCTGGAGACTTGGGGAACGCTGGGTGGAAGGAAATTTGTGGCTCCTCTCTGATTCCAGAACTTTCTGTCACCAAAATATGAGGAAAATGTGTTTTTTTAGCCAATTTTTGAGGTTTGCAAAGGATTCTGGGTAACAAAACCTGGTCAGAGCCCCACAAGTCACCCCATCTTGGATTCCCCTAGGTCTCTAGTTTTCAGAAATGCACAGGTTTGGTAGGTTTCCCTAGGTGCCGGCTGAGCTAGAGGCCAAAATCTACAGGTAGGCACTTTCCAAAAAACAGCTCTGTTTTCTGTCAAAAAATGGGATGTGTTCACGTTGTGCTTTGGGGCATTTCTTGTCGCGGGCGCTAGGCCTACCCACAAAAGTGAGGTATCATTTTTATCAGGAGACTTGGGGGAACGCTGGGTGGAAGGAAATTTGTGCCTCCTCTCAGATTCCAGAACTTTCTGCCACAGAAATGGGAGGAACATGTGTTTTTTTAGCCACATTTTGAGGTTTGCAAAGGATTCTGAGTAACAGAACCTGGTCAGAGCCCCACAAGTCACCCCATCTTGGATTCCCCTAGGTCTCTAGTTTTCAGAAATGCACAGGTTTGGTAGGTTTCCCTAGGTGCCGGCTGAGCTAGAGGCCAAAATCTACAGGTAGGCACTTTGCAAAAAACACCTCTGTTTTCTGTCAAAAAATGGGATGTGTCCATGTTGTGCTTTGGGGCATTTCCTGTCGCGGGCGCTAGGCCTACCCACACAAGTGAGGTATCATTTTTATCGGGAGACTTGGGGGAACGCTGGGTGGAAAGAAATTTGTGCCTCCTCTCAGATTCCAGAACTTTCTACCACAGAAATGTGAGGAACATGTGTTTTTTTAGCCAAATTTTGAGGTTTGCAAAGGATTCTGGGTAACAGAACCTGGTCAGAGCCCCACAAGTCACCCCATCTTGGATTCCCCTAGGTCTCTAATTTTCAAAAATACACAGGTTTGGTAGGTTTCCCTAGGTGCCGGCTGAGCTAGAGGCCAAAATCTACAGTTAGGCACTTTGCAAAAAACACCTCTGTTTTCTTTAAAAAAATGGGATGTGTCCACGTTGCGTTTTGGGGCATTTCCTGTCGCGGGCGCTAGGCCTACCCACACAAGTGAGGTATAATTTTTATCGGCAGACTTGGGGGAACGCTGGGTGGAAGGAAATTTGTGCCTCCTCTCAGATTCCAGAACTTTCTGCCACAGAAATGTGAGGAACATGTGTTTCTTTTGCCAAATTTTGAGGTTTCCAAAGGATTCTGGGTAACAGAACCTGGTCAGAGCCCCACAAGTCACCCCATCTTGGATTCCCCTAGGTCTCTAGTTTTCAAAAATGCACCGGTTTGGTAGGTTTCCCTAGGTGCCGGCTGAGCTAGAGGCCAAAATCTACAGGTATGCACTTTGCAAAAAACACCTTTGTTTTCTTTAAAAAAAATGGGATGTGTCCACGTTGCGTTTTGGGGCGTTTCCTGTCGCGGGCGCTAGGCCTACCCACACAAGTGAGGTATCATTTTTATCGGGAGACTTGGGGGAACATAGATTAGCAAAACAAGTGTTATTGCCCCTTGTCTTTCTCGACATTTTGTCCTTCCAAATATAGGAGAGTGTGTAAAAAAGACATCTATTTGAGAAATGCCCTGTAATTCACATGCTAGTATTGTCACCCCGGAATTCAGAGATGTGCAAATAACCACTGCTCCTCAACACCTTATCTTGTACCCTTTTTGGAAATACAAAGGTTTTCTTGATAGCTATTTTTTACTCTTTATATTTCAGCAAATGAATTGCTGTATACCTGGTATAGAATGAAAACGCACTGCAGGGTGCAGCTCATTTATTGGCTCTGGGTACCTAGGGTTCTTGATGAACCTACAAGCCCTATATATCCCTGCAACCAGAGGAGTCCAGTAGACGTAACGGTATATTGCTTTCGATAATCTGACATTGCAGGAAAAAGTTACAGAGTAAAACGTAGAGAAAAATTGATGTTTTTTTCACCTTAATTTCAATATGTTTCTTTTTCAGTTGTTATTTTCTGTAGGAAACCCTTGTAGGATCTACACAAATGACCCCTTGCTGAATTCAGAATTTTGTCTACTTTTCAGAAATGTTTAGGTATCTGGGATCCAGCATTGGTTTCATGCCCATTTCTGTCACTGACTGGAAGGAGGCTGAATGCACAAAAAATTGTAAAAATGGGTTATGTCCCAGTAAAATGCCAAATTTGTGTTGAAAAATTGGGTTTTCTGATTCAAGTCTGCCTGTTCCTGAAAGCTGGGAAGCTGGTGAGTTTAGCACCACAAATCCTTTGTTGATGCCATTTTCAGGGGAAAAATCATAAGCCTTCTTCTGCAGCCACTTTTTCCCATTTTTTTGAAAAAAATGAAATTTTCACTGTATTTTGGCTAATTTCTTGGCCTTCTTCAGGGGAACCCACAAAGTCTGGGTACCTCTAGAATTCCTAGGATGTTGGAAAAAAAGGACGCAAATTTGGCTTGGTTAGCTTATGTGGACAAAAAGTTATGAGGGTCTAAGCGTGAACTGTCCCAAATAGGCAAAAAAAGGCCTGGCACAGGAGGGGGAAAAGGCCTGGCAGCGAAGGGGTTAAATATTTTTGTTACATACTTTGCTTATCCAATAAAAATGTATATATGTGGTAATATGTAACAACATTTTATGAGTTGTGAGTTTTTCTGTAAGTTTGGGTGGATAGTATTTAAAAAAAAGGTATTTAGTTCACATTAAGAGAGTCATTTACATTTTATTTATTGTTGGTTGACTGGCGTGTGAGCAGAAACCACAATCCTTTGCCGAATAAGGCACAAGCAAACCCCCAACTAACCCATGCTCGACCCCGTGGTAGCTTGGCACACAGTAGTTAGGCTTAGCTTAGAGGCAATGTGCAAATTATTTGTGCAACACTTTTAACAGTAAAACTGTGAAAACACACCACAAAAGGAGCCCACACAGTATTGGAAAAATAGAGTGATTTTTAATAAATAACATAAGAGCAAAATGACAAAACTACAATTAGTAGAATAGGAGAAATTGAATTTTAAAGTTGTCAGGTCACAGCCTATTCAGCTGTAAGTGAGGTTGTGCCAAGCTCCCATTTCCCATCCTACCAGTGTGCATGGCTGCCCAGAAGGAATACACAAAGCCCAACTGTCAACTACACCCAGTCATGTGACCAGAGACATGATTCAGGCACCTAAAGGCTATGGCAAGAATATGGCAACTTTCTAAAAGTGGCATTTTCAGGATTGTGTAATTTAAATGCTGACTGCCATAAGTTAGGACACCAGACATGAACTGATTATCTCTTACCATTTGTAAATTACACTTATAAAATGTAATGATGCAACTCCAATGTTATCTGATGTGAGAGATAGGCCTTGCAGTAGTGAAAACTAAATTTAAGCGCTTTTCCCTACCAGGACGTGTAACACATAGAGCTACATATCCTACATTTTGAATACATTGCAGCCTGCCCTCTGGGCTGTCCATGGCCTTCCTCAGGAGTGTCTTATATGTATTAAAAAGGAAGGTTTGGGCCTGGCAAAAGGTTTATTTTTTCAGATTGAAATCACAGTTCAAAACTGCACACACATGCCCTGCAATGGCAGACCTGAGACATGTTTGAAGGGCTACTTAAGTGGGTGTCACAAATAGTGTTGCAGGCCCACTAGCATTTAATTTATAGCCTGTGGGCACATGTAATTCCACTTTACTAGATACTTATAAGTAAATTAAATATGCCAATCGGGTATAGGGCAATGTTACCATGTTTAGAGGAAAGAACACAAGCACTTTATCACTGGTTGTGAGTGGTAAAGTACACAAAGTCCTAGGGCCAGCAAAAATGAATTCAGCAAAAATATAGGCCAGCAAAAAAAAGAAATCAGCAAAAAAGTAGGAGGAGGAAGGCACAAAGTGTGGGAATGACCCTGCAGGATGGGCCAAGTCCAACTTGACCCCTCCCCTTGAGCCTAAAGCAAGGGGAGACTAATCAATTCCTTGATGGACTTCCCTGCTTAGGTGAGAGAACGTAGACAATGACCCTCTGCTGCAGGGACACGTCAGCTCTATGCTCTTCGGAATTCAGGTGGCTTCCTCTGATTAGACTCTCCTGAGCCACTGAACTGACCCATGGAGAACCCTTCTCCTTACCTCTGGACCCCTCTGTGCATCACCTAACTTTAACTTGCTCACAGATGCATCCCAGTACGCAGACAGTACCACCATGGGCAACAAGGTGATGTGATGTGGCCCATTCCACCCCTTGTATCAGACTTCTAATCCCGACCCAAGGAAATATCTGTCCATAAGGACAGCAATCAACAGAGGCCACTGATAGCTATTAGTGCCAGGAGCCACGTCCCGGGCCATCCACTACCAGGTGGAGGCTCTAAGTGGGGACATTGGGTAGACCTCTCTACCAGCCATGGGGCAGGCAATGAGTTTCCTATGGGCTCCTGAGGGATCTCTGACCTTTGAGGTTTTTTAGAGTGAGGGGCAACAGCCCTGGTGTTAGGCACTCTACTTCCACTCCAACTCTCTCAGTTGTTCAAGGGTGGTATCCTGAGACTGGCCATTCAGCCCAGGGTCTGTATCCCAAGACTGAACAGGGGCCAGGGGGGAGCCCTCCCTTTCCCTCCATTTGGGGCCCCCTACTCTCTGTATGGGTGTGGTAACCCCAGAAAACTGAACTGTCAGGGCACCCAGGTGCCCCCCTCTCAGTTCTCCTGATACCGGGGGCAACTCATTCCCCAGAATGCAATTTATGGGCATCTGGGGACTAACTATGACCCTCTTTTTGGTCACCTCCCAACCCCAAACCAAGGGTTACCAGGGCCATGGTGAGAAAAAGTCATGCCCATGGGCCTCAGTTACCCTACATACCTGGCCAGTGTATTGCTCTAAGGAAAGTAGCCTTTCCACTACCATGGTGCGTTCCAAGAGTGTGGTATTTATACCCTCTTGAAATCAAATATGGCTGCCACCATTACATGGCTGTCTCCTGAGCCTTCTGTCTTGCCCCAGAACCTTCTGACTTGTTCCAGAACCTTCTGGCTTGCTCCAGATGGATTGCCATGTGCTGTTAAAGTCTATTTACTGACTTGTTCCAGAATGTTCTGGTTTGCTCCTGAATCATCTGGCTTCTTCGAGAAACTTTTAGAGTGTTCCTAATAGATCGCAATGTGCTTTCAAAGTCTATTTATAAGTGATTAGTTGGCAACCTTGTTTCCGTTTACCAACAGTCTTAAATTGTGTTTTTTTCATTACAGTTCTATTGACATTTTAACACTCGTGACTCCCCCCTGCCCTCAAAGCTTTGGGAACATCTTTTTGCATCTGCACGAATGTACTCAAAAATACCAACCCCCTGAGATGTTCTGTGAAACAACCAACAATGTGGATGACCAATGCAACCTTAGGCCCACTTCCAAGGATCCAAGAATGGGGTGTCACTACTTGGCAGGGTGGACTCACATATGGCAGAGTCCAGATGCAATTCTGTCAGAATCCTGTTATGTCCCTGAGGCTTCAGATCAGGAGGCCAGCCAACTAGCCCTTGGAGTCCCGCTGGGTTCAGAGATCAGGAGATGTAGGTCCTGTCCTTCTTACTCAGACAAGAGGGCAGCAAGCAGCAGACAGCACGTCAGCACAGCAACAGAGCAGTCCACCACAGTGGCAATCCCTAAGCAGCACAGCAGCCCTCAAGTAGTCAATCAAACAAGACTTGTATAGTGCGGCTACTCACCTGTGATGGTATCCAGGTGCTGAGGATTCTTGATGTGGAGGCTCAGTCGAACATCCAGCTCTTGAGTCCTTTCCTGAATACCAGCAGAGAGGGTGAGGTCTGGATGTGAAGAGGGAGGTCATTCCAGGACCTGGTTGTGAGGTAGAAGAAGGAACAACCTTTGCTGTAGCTTTGACATATGCAACAGATGTCTAAAGGGTTTGGTGGAATTTTAGGCGGTGGTTGATTTATGCTGGGTCTAGGTTGTGCAGGGCCTTGTAGGTGTGGCTCAGCATCTTGAAGTGGCATCTCTGCTGAATGGAGAGCAGATAGAGTTTCCGAAGGTGGATGTTGATGTGGGTCCACTTGGAGAGGTCAAGAATGAGTCTAGTTGCAGAATTCTGTATGACGTGTAGTCTCCTCAGGAGGATCACAGTGTTTGGCTAGCCACTAGGAGTCATTCAACAGGAAGGTGTTGTTACCAAATATTAGCACTTCCATTTTGTCTGTGTGGAGTTTCAGGCAGTTGTCTTTCATCCAGTCAGCGATTCTGGTCACACACCTGTGGAAGTTGGCCTTCATAATGAAGGGCTCTTCTGACAGCGAGAGGATGAGTTGGGTGTCATGGGCATAGGAAATAATGTTTAGTCCATGGGTTCTGATGATGTTGGCCAGGGGGTCATGCAGGTGTTAAATAGGGTGGGGCTGAGGCATGAGCCTTGAGGGACAATGCAGATGATGCTTTTCTGTTCGGAGGTGGAGGGAGGAATGTGGATTCTATGTGTTCTTCTGGTGAGGAAGGAGGCGGTCCTTCTGAGAGCATCTCTGAGAATTCCAATGTGTTTGAGGCTCTTGATAAGGGTGTGGTGGAATACAGTGTCAACTGCTGCTAAGAGTTCGAGGAGGATCAGGGCTGCCGTTTCTCCTTCATCAATCAATCAGTATTTGTAAAGCGTGGCTACTCACTCGTGAGGGTCTCAAGGCGAGGAAGGCTTTGATGTCATCAGTAGCAGCAATGAGAGTGATTTTGGTGCTATGGTTCATACGGAATCCCGACTGGGAGATGTCCAGAAGATTTCCTTTCTCCAGGTGCTCCATGAGTTGGCAGACAATGGCTTTCTCTAGCACCTTGGCGGGAAAGGGGAGCAGGGGGGTGGGATGGAAATTCTTGAGTTCGCTGGGGTCTGCGGATGGTTTTGTGAGGAGGGATTTGACTTCAGCATGTTTCCATTCATGAGGGAAGGTGACCGTGAAGATTGATTGACTTGCTACCCAGGTTGAAAATGTGATGGGGGCAGGGGACGGTAGGTGCTCCTGGGTGGCATGATGGCAGTGGTGTTTTGAGTGGTGAGCTTGTCCAAGGTGGTTAGAAGGTGGTCGGGGTTTTCATGTGTGGGAGTAATGAGGCTGAGGATGTTCGTGGAGTTGGGTTGGGGCTCAAAGTTTTTGTAGATGTCAGAGATCTTGTCATGGAAGAAGTCCACCAGGGTGTTGCAAAGCTCCTGGGAGGGGGTTATGATGTTTTCAGAGACTGGGGGGGTTTGAGAACTCTCTGAGGATGTTTGATAGTTCTTAACTGCTGTTGGAAATGACCTTGATGCGTTAGCATGGACGCTCCTTTTCATCCTCTTCAGGATTTAGTGGTATTGGTTGAGTGACGTTTTGAAGGAGGGTTGTCTGTGGTGTCATTGCTAGTATGTCACCTTCTTTCAAGTTGCTTGCAGTTGTGTTTTGCAGCTCTTAGTTCCATGGTGTACCAGCTGGCTGGTTTGGACAGTCTCTTGGGTTTGGAGGGCTTGATGGGGGTGACTCTGTTGGCGCAGTCGATGATCCAGGCAGAGAAGTTCTCGACAGCCTGTTCTAGTTTGGATGAGGTGTCAGGTTGGGAGAAATTGAGGGTGTTGGTCCATTGACTCTCTGATACTTTGCTGCAGGTTTGGTGAGGATGCAGGGTGGTAAGGCAGTGGTGCCAGGGGGACCTGTGATGGTGAAATGGATGATTGTCTGGTCTGTTCAGGTGAGTTTGGTGACATGGCTGTACTAGACTCTGTTGTTGGTCGTGAAAATGGGTCGAGTGTGTGTCTGGTGATGTGCACTGGGGGTTGGTGACTAATTGTCTGAGGCCAAGGGTGTTCATGCTTTGGAGGAGATTGGCGGTGTTGGTGTCATTAGGGTCATCGAGGTGGAAGTTGAGGTCTCTGAGGAAGATGTAGTGCTTGAAGTCAATGACAAGTGGGGTGATGAAATCAGGAATGGTGTTTCAGAAACTGGGGCAAGGTCCTGGAGGTCTGTCGGTGAGGGTGCCTCATATTGTGGTTTTGCTATCGGTGTGGAGATAGAAGTTGAGATGTTCCATGATTGTGGTGGCGTCGTCTGTGGTGTTGGTGCAGTGGATGGTTTCCTTGTGGATGGTGGCGATTCCACCTCCATGTTTGTTGACTCTGTCTCAGTGTGTTATCTTGTAGCCGTCGGCACTACTGAGTCGATGTGAGGGGCAGATGCAGGTTGAGTCCTTCTTCCTGGCAGAGTATCCACAGGTCCAGAAGTGTGATGAAGTGGTGGGGTCTGAGGTCCATCTTCTATACTATGTGCTCTGGTTCTGAACGGTTGGAAAAGCTTCTAGACAGTAGCTTTGAAGTGCAAGGAATTTCCTGCATCCCCTGCCATGTCTCCAGGCTGGCTGAAGTGACAATGCAGGGCCATTAGGCCCTTTGTGTGGAGGTGCAGGGTTGAGTCCTTCTTCCTCTCAGAGTATCCACAGGTCCAAAAGTGTACTAAAGTGGTTGTGTCTAAGGTCCACCTTTTATACCTTGGTGCCCTTGTTCTGGAAGGTGTGAGAAGCTTCTAGACAGTAGCTTTGAAGTGTAAGAAATCCCCTACCTCCCCTGCCATGTCTACAAGCTGGCTGGAGCGACAATGCAGGGTCATCAGGCCATTTGTGTGGAGACAGGTCAGCCTATTCAGCTATAATTGAGGTTGTGTCCATCTCCTACTTCCTATCCTGCCAATGATGGCCCATCTAGTCACATCTAAGCTCCCATTGTGAGTGGCTGTCTAGGAGGAATGCACAATGCCCAGCTGCCAACTATACCCAGTCATGTGACCAGAGACAGGATTCAGGTGTCAAATGGCTAAGACACAAAAATGGCAACTTTCTAAAAGTGCCATTTTCAGAATTGTAATTTAAATTCTAAATAAGTTAGGATTTTTACTTAGGATTCTAAAAACACCAAACATGAATTGATTATCTCTTCCTATTTGGAAATTACACTTATAAAATGTAACAAGACAACTCCAAAGTTATCCTTCAGGAGAGATGTCAGGTTGAAATGGCAGTTTAAAACTGCACACATGTGCTCTGCAATGGCAGGATTGAGACATGTTTAATGAGCTACTTAAGTGGGTGGCACAATCAGTGCTTAAGGTCCACCAGTAGCATTTAATTTGCAGGCACATGTAATGCCACTTCACTAGGGACCCATAAGTAAATTAAATATGCCAATTGGGAATAAGCCAATGTTACTATGTTTAGAGAAGAGTCCTAAGGCCTGCAAAAATGAAATCAACCAAAAAATAGGAGAGGGAATGGGGATGACCCTGCAGGATGGGCCAAGTACAACACATCTTTTAAAAGAAATAGATGATACCAGTTCCCTTTCAGGAAAAGGGAACAAGGTGATATGCAAAAGTATTTCAGGAAAAGAAAATGTGCAGCAATTAAAGACTTGTGATAGATTTCTTTTTGATGACAACCCACTTACAAATTAACACACTGCAACAGAATATTCCTCTTGTATCAATGGAGATTTTTGTGCATCTGTTGACCTTGAGGTTGCATATATTGTTATAACCATCAGAGGTTTCTCAGATTCACTATGGGGGGCTGAATTGGCACTTTCTTGTTCTCTCTTTTGATTTGAAGACATGTCCCAAATTCTTTGCCAAGACATTAACTTCTTTGATTGTGATCCTACAAGAGGGAGGAATACAAGTTCATCTTTACCTAGGCAATTTCACTTCCATTCAAATAGTTGAGACATTTTAAGTTAAAGACAATTCAGATGCTGGAAAGTTTCACATTTCTGATAAACTATTAGAAGTCCAATCTCCAGCCAACAAAGTTTCTAAAATATATTGGTGCACCGTTCCAAATATACAATGAGATTGTATTTCTTCCTCTAAGCAGAATGATCAAGCTTTGCCAGTAATGCAATCTTTTACTGCAAAAAATCAAGTACCAGCCATATAGGGGCATATTTAGAAGAAAGTGGTGCATCGGTCCCGATGTGCCACTTTTCTTGCTCACCCCTGCCCCACCTAATTACACAAGTGTTGCGCCATGACGGTTGTTAGGACAATAGCGTCAAACTTTTTGACGCTATTGTGGCGCTTTGCTGCACCAGCGTAAAAAATGTTGATTATAGTACAGCAAAGCACAGGGAGACCCAATAATTAATGTGGGCAAGGGGTTGCAAAGTGGAGGAATGCAAGCATTGCACCACTTTGCAAATACAGCACGGGGGAAAAGCCACCTCAGCGCCACCTTAGCGTAAAAAATAATAATGCTATTAAAGCACCAGGTGGCATTAGGGGCTTGTAAATATGTCCCATAGCCTGTTCAAGTGCACAGGGAAATAGAATTTATCTATCTGGCTGGAAGAGCATGTAAGTTTGAATCTCTTTCAGATTGGATCCTGAATTAATGTTTATATTATTTTTTGTGAAAATTCCTCTTTGTAGTTCCTAGGACTCATCTTTTATGGCACCAGTAGTGCTTCATACGCTTAATGATGGGGTACCGATATCCCAGAACTTTGAGACCCTTTTCCAGTATCATGCACCTTAAAACAAAGCAACTGTGGTGGTTTCTTCCAGTGTTTCAGGAAATGGTAGTTCCTCTTTGTCCTCTAGCTCAAATAATTCTAACAATGAAGGCAAGCACACTTGATTGGGACAGTCTGTTTTGGATTCAGTCCAGGGCAGATGGTCACTTCTAGAAAGAAATTATTCATCCACTTGTAGGGAAATGATTGAAGTATTAAGGGCCTTACAGTACTTCAGGCAGGAGGTTTAGGGTTCGTTTGTAATAGTTAGCACCAACAATACAGTAACAATGACATACCTGAATCATCATTCCGATACATGGTCTCATTCTCTGAACAAATGGCAGATCTCAGCTTGGGTAGAAAGTCATCTCATGTCACTCAGGCCAGTGCATTATCAGAAAATAATAATGTCTAGGAAGACAATCTAAGCAATATATGTTCTCCTTCACACACATTTATGTTGTCTATTTCAATAATTGAAATAATTTCCAAAGAATTGGTCTGCCAGTAGTGCACCTTTTTACTTGTTGACACAATGGACTAGTACCTCAGGTGTTTCCCACGTTCATGATTCCTTTGTATGGACAACATATGCATTGTACAGCTATTAGACTAGATTTCTTTTGTTTACATTTCCCCATGATTCCAGTGACCTCTCATTGAATTGCCAAAATTGAGAGAGACAAGGAAGAAGTGATAGTAGCTTTATAGCCTAGTAAAGGAGGCAATGGTTTCCCCTTTTATGGAAATCAATACTTCTCCAGCAATGGCTTCTTACTTGAGACACTTGCCCTGTTCACCATTCACCTTCTGATGTCAGTGACATTTCAACATCTAAGTCTATCAGTATAGAAGATGAGAGGAGAGGGTTTATGGACTTAGGGTCATTGCTATCAGTTTTTCTCTGTTCATGTATTAGGAAAAAAGCCAACTAGGAAACCATACAATCACCATTGTGTGTCATTTTACAATTGGTGTCAGAAAAATCAAATCCCTCCAAATAATTGTCAACCAAAAGGTATTTTGCAATATCTTCTGAAAGGTTTGATAAGAGATTTGCTGTTACCACACTGGAGTTACAATGGAAGTTACAATAGAATGACAAAGCTTACAGACGTCCTTAGATTTCATTGAAAATATAGCTCCCAGAAGTTGTAGGGGTTTCAAAATAGTAAGAGTATAAAAATCCATGCCTCCTTAAACCTCACTTTAGTTCTAGCAGCTCTCTGGAATGGTCCTTTTTCAACCTGGGAGGAAGATGCAGAAACATTTTTGGCGTTAAAAGTTGTTTTATTGGTGACCATTGTAGCAGTCAGACAATTGTTAAGCTTCACCACAATTGTTGGATGTTGATGTCTTCAGAGCTACTAAAACTCTCCTTCACAGATCAGCAGACTACAGAAACTGTACTTCTTGCGTATTAATTTTGATCCAGTCAACAAACTACAGAAATTGTGCTTTTGTGTATCAATTTTGGTCCAGTCAAGTGTGATCATCAATGCCAATGGTAAGTCATTGGATAAACGAAGTAATTTCATTATTTTCAACTCATGCAGGTAAAACCTTCTCGGTTCCATTCAAGCCTGACCCATTCATGTAATGTGGCTTTATTGCTAAACAAGGCATATATTTATGGCATTTGCATTGAGGCTACTTGGGCTAATCCGTCTACGTTTGTTAATCATTATTGAATGAACCGTGCGCAAGGGTCAGAACTTGACTTTGGCACAATGGTTTTGTTCAAAAGTTATTTTCTTTAAAACAATTGTTTATATGTAATGCAGGGGTTTTAGTCCAATTAAGAATTTATTCTTGCATGGCATCACTCCTGTATATAAGCTTGTCTTCTTTCTGAGGAAAATCAAGACGGGGGCATACTGCTTGAATATGGGATAGTGATGAGGAGATAATATCTAGTTAACTTACCTATCATATTCATTACTCCTAGTCTCCCTTCCTCATCAATCTTCTTTAGTTCCCTCACTCTCTCCCAAATCTTCTTTGTGAGGATGAAGCTTAATTATAACAGGATTATGGTTGAGAGTTTACTCTTTTACATACATTGAATGTGGTGATCCCACATAAATAATAGAGAGTGAAAAAATGACGTTTTGATAAAAGATGGCATATCACAGAGGCTGGGCCTCTTTGCATTAAGTATGTACTTGGGCTAATATGAATGAAAATTACTTGGTAAGTAATTATTAGAAATGGTCTCTCTAGCTGGCAGTCAGTTTACTCCCTGTCCAAGTAGAGACACTGACTCTAATCAGAGTAAGGGAGTCACACTCATACGATAACCCCTGCTCACCCCCTTGGTAGCTTGGCACCAGCAGTCAGGCCAATCACAGAGGCAATGTGCAAAGTATTTGAACACACACAGTAAGGCAGTGAAAACACCAAAAAAGTACGCAACACCAGTTAAGACAAATAGCCAAAATGTATCTGAGTAACCAAGACCAAAACAACAAAAATCCAACATACACAAGAAAAATATTAATTTTTAATTGAAAAGAGTTTTAATCTATATGAATCAATGGATGCGTTGTTTTAGCACCTGGTATGCATCAAAAATAAAGCTGCAGGAGAAGTGATGCATCAGAAAAACAAGCAATGCGTTGATTCCTTACTTGCAAGTGAGGCCATGCGTTGATACTTTCCCAGATGGGAAGGTGATAAATTGATTATTTACCCACAGGAAAACAATGATTTGATTTCTGGTAATGCAGCCTCAGTTCCTTGTGTTGATGTTGAAGATTTGATGCCAAGAACGATGCGCGGAAAATCCAGACACATGGCAACGATTGATCCACACTGAAGAAGGTGATGCGTTGATTTTGTCGATACTGGTTAGATTTTTCAGCCTCGGTGCAGTCGCTGCTTCAGTTTTTCTGCAGCAATGGCCATGGTATGTGGATTCTTCTTTAGGTCACCAGCTTTCACTCCCAAGGGCCCGGCGACTCGATTTGGCACCCCTTCGCAAGTCAGGACTGTCAGCAGAACTGGCAGATGAAGTCTTTGATGTTCTTGAGACTTCACAACAGGAGGCAAGCAGAGTTTAAGCGATTGGAATACTTTGGAAAACAGCAAAGTCCTGTCCTTTCACTCCCAGGGTAGAAGTAGCAGCAGCAGGCCAGCACAGCAACGAAACAGGCAGAGTGGCAGGTCCACCTCAAGCATCGAGCTTTTCTCCCTGGAAGAATGTCCTCAGTCCAGAAGTGTTCTAAAAGTCTGGGGTTTTGGGTCCAATACTTATACTCATTTCTGCCTTTGAAGTAGGCAAACTTCTAAGGAAAGTCTATGTTGTGCACAAGACCTTGTCTTTCCTGCCCTGGTCTCAGACACACTCTAGGGGGTTGGAGTATGCTTTGTGTAAGGTCAGGCACAGACCTATTCAGGTGCAAATGTCAACTCCTCCCACCACTCTAGCCCAGGAAGACCCATCAGGATATGCAGGACACACCTCAGCTCCCTCTGTGTGACTGTCTAGAGTGAATTCAGAAACAGCCCAACTGTCAGTCTGCCTAGATGTGTATTCAGCAGCCAGGCAGAGGGACAGAATGGTTTAGGCAGAACATGCCCACAGTCTTAGAATATAAAAAACAAATTTACCAAAAGATGTATGTTTAAATTGTGAGTTCAGAGATCCCAAACTCCATATCTCTGTCTGCTCCCAATGGGACAGTGCACTCAAAAGATATTTAAAGGCAATCCCTATGTTACCCTATGGGAGATATAGGCCTTACAATAGTTAAAACTGAATTTAGAAGTATTTCACTATCAGGACATGTAAAACACACCAGTACATGTCCTACTTTTTAAATATACTGCACCCTGTCCATTGGGCTAACTTGGGCCTACCTTAGGGGTGTGTTACATGGACTAAAAGGGAAGGTTTTGGGTCTGACAAGTGGGTGCAATTGCCAAGTCGAATGGCAGTTTAAAACTGCACACACAGACACTGCAATGGCAGGTCTGAGACATGTTTACAGGGCTACTCATGTGGGTGGCACAATTGGTGCTGCAGGCCCATTAGTAGGTTTTGATTTACAGGCCCTGGGCACACAGGGTTCACTTTACTAGGGACATACTGGTAAATCAAATATGGCAATCATGAATAAACCAATCTCCAATACAATTTAGAAAGAGATTGTGCACTTTAGCACTGGTTAGCAGTGTTAAAGTGCCCAGAGTCCTAAAGCCAACAAATATAGGTCAGAAAACAATGGAGGAAGTTTGGGGATGACCCTGCAACAAGGGCCAAGTCCAACAGTAATCTAGACATTCACATTCACAATGTGATCAAATGGTGGGTAGAAGCTAAATGCTATCAAAGTCAAAGTCAAAGGTCGTGCAATGCCAAGTCCTGAGCTGAACTATTGTCAAAGGTTGTGTTATTTTTTCTACTATCTCCCTTATTCCTTCAATATTAGAGAAATGAAAAAAAGCTAAGATGAAAGTAGCACTTTTTTCAATGTAATACTTAGTTTTCAGAGTTGGTGGATGGGGAAAACTGTAAGCCAGATATGCAAATGTTCCAATGATGAAATTGCAATGCTTTTTTCTAGTGCAGAAATTTAATTGTAGGAGTAAGTACATTTTTGCAGGCTCCTAAAATCCAATTCCGACTCCATACTAGCTCGCTATTTGAGGGCAATGGTGTAGACGTCCCTTCCAAATATTGATTTGGTATACAAAGTATTAATGTGTTGTGACTGTATCCAGTTACAAAACATTGAAATGTTACTGATTTGGAGTGGTGACCTATTCCTAAAAGGTAAGTGGTCCCTTTGTGAATGTTAAAAAAAACATTGTTTGGGTGTAAGAAATGCTCCAGGATCCAATTCTCAAACAAACATTTTTTTAAAGTAATGTTTTTTTTCTAAAATGCAGCTCATTTCCTTTGAAGAAAAAGGGCTGCTTTAAAAAATTTTTTTACTTAATTGAAACAGGATCATAAACACATGGCCTCATTTACGAAGAAATAGGGCAGCACTGCGGCAAAATTGGCAGCGCTGTGTTGCGCAACTTAAGAAATGCAGAGATGCGGCATATTTACAAAAATACGGCACACCCCAGTGTTTCACTTAGTGCTGGCACTAAATTTAGCTGCCTAGTACCAACATAGGCACCCTTGCACCATAGTGCAAGGGTGCCTGCATTGCAGGGAATGATTTGTTCTTGTGCAGAAAGGTGTCCCTTTAACACTCAATGATGGCAATTTGCTAGTTCTATGTGTGCTACATTCTGCAGCACACATAGAACTAGCAAATCACCATTATTTAATTATTGTTTATGTGCAGAAAGAAACGCCTTCCCGCATATAAACAATCAATCATGGCGTTTTGCTCTTTTTATGAATGCAGCACACATAGAAAAAGCAAAAACAAGGAGAAATAAAAGTATTTCTCCTTGTTGAGCCATGCAAACGCCACCCCTGAGGTGGCATTCGTTTTTGGTGGTGTTGCAGGTTTATGATTCCTCACAAATCTGGGCAGCGTCAAAAATGCAATGGGTGCTGCAGTGGAATGGCCACAGCAACACCCACCACAAGGCCTTTCAACACTACGGGACTCATTCTGAGTTTGGTGAGCGTCAGAGGCCGCCCGCAAAACTCTTTGGGTCGGAAGATCGCCCGTTCGGTCTTCCGTCCGCTGGCTCTATTATGAGTTTCCCGCTGGCCCAGCGGGAAACTCACCAAAACATTGACAATGGCTTGTAATTGAGCTGGCGGCAATGTTGTGGTGCACCGAGTGCGACAGCATCCGTTGCGCTTTTCACTGCCTGTAAATCAGGCAGCGAAAAGCGCGATGGACATTTCCATTAGGGCTCTCGCACTGTCTATGCCAAGTGCATGAGCAGTGCAGGGGCCCCCATGGGGCCCCTGGTGTTAGAAATGGGGTATTTTGTTGGCAGGCAGGTTACCCCCTGTCCAAGCAAGGACCCTCACTCTAGTCAGGGTAAAGGAGAATCACCCTTAGTTAAGCACCGCTCACCCCTTTGGTAGCTTGGCACAAGCAGGCAGGATTAACTTCAGAGTCTAGGTGTAAATTATTTGTACAAACACACAGTAACTCAGTGAAAACACTACAAAATGTTACAACACAGGTTTAGAAAAATAGGAAATATTTAACTAAACAAAACAAGAACAAAACGACAAAAATCCAACATACACAAGTCAAGTTATTAATTTTAAAAGCAAAAGAGTCTTAAATCATTTAGTAAACAGTAAAAACACTGTTAGTGTTGAAAAGTACCTGGGTAGGGTCAAAATATCAGGCACGGGCGAGTGTGCATCGGAAAAGTTTAGCGATGTGTCGATTTCTCACCCGCAAGCGAGTCTGTGCGTTGTTTATCCTTCTCTTATCTGGTCGGCATGCGTCGTTTTTCCTCTCCGCAAGAGAGTGATGCATTGATCCAGGCAAGCACTTGGGTCCGAGCAGGCATTACATCATTTTCCGTACCCAGCAAGGTTTGCATCAAAAATCCTGCCGCACGGTATAGGCAAAACCGCACTTTGTGGGTTGCAATGTTATCAGCTTCCATCAACGGGTGTTGCACGTCGTTTCTCCAGCTGCATGCGTCGATCTTCCAGCCGCGATGCTGGTGGAGCATCGATTTCTGCCGCAAAGCTGGCGGTGCGTCGTTTTTCAGCTGTGTCTCGGAAGGTGCGTTGATATTTTCCCCGCACGGAAGGGCTGTGCATGAATTTTCAGTCTTGGTCTACCAGCTTCACCTTCCAAGGCCCCTGGAAGTGGATAGGGCACCACTTGGCAGGGCCGGAGTCTCACCAGAGAGTCCAGGTGCTGGTAGGAGAATTCTTTGATGGCCCTGAGACTTCAACAACAGGAGACAAGCTCAGGACAAGCCCTTGGAGATTTCTTCACAAGCAGGAATGCACAACAAAGTCCAGGCTTTGTCCCCTTGCGCAGGCAGAAGCAGCAACTGCAGGATAGCTCCACAAAGCACAGTCACAGACAGAGCAGCACTTCTCCTCAGCTCTTCTCCAGGCAGAGGTTCCTCTTGATGTCCAGAAGTGATCTAAAATCATCTGTGGTTTTGGATGCCCTTCTTAGACCCATTTTGGCCTTTGAAGTAGGCCTACTTCAAAGGAAAGTCTCTCTTGTTTGTGAAATCCTGATTTGCCCAGGCCAGGCCTCAGACACATACCAGGGGGTTGGAGACTGCATTGTGTGAGGGCAGGCACAGCCCTTCCAGGTGTAAGTGACCACTCCTCCCTCCCTCCTAGCACAGATGGCTCATCAGGATATGCAGACTACACCCCAGCTCCCTTTGTGTCACTGTCTAGAGAGAGGTGCAAACAGCCCAACTGTCAAACTCACCCAGACAGGGAATCCACAAACAGGCAGAGTCACAGAATGGTTCAAGCAAGAAAATGCCCTCTTTCTAAAAGTGACATTTTCAAACAAAAATCAACTTTACTAAAATATGTATTTTTAAATTGTGAGCTACCCCAAACTCCACATGTCTATCTGCTCCCAAAGGGAACATACGCTTTAATCATTTTTAAAGGTAGGCCACATGTTAACCTATGAGAGAGACAGGCCTTGCAACACTGAAAAACGAATTTGGCAATATTTCACTGTCAGGACATTTAAAACACATTAGTATATGTCCTACCGTAAACATACACTGCACCCTGCCCATGTGGCTACCTAGGGCCTACCTTAGAGGTGTCTTACATGTAAGAAAAGGGAAGATTTAGGCCTGGCAAGTGGGTACACTTGCCAAGTCGAAGTGGCAGTTAAAATCTGCACACACAGACACTGCAGTGCCAGGTCTGAGCCATGTTTACAGGGCTACTAAGGTGGGTGGCACAATCAGTGCTGCAGCCCACAAGTAGCATTTGATTTACAGGCCCCGGACACCTCTAGTGCACTGTACTAGGGACTTACCAGTAAATCAAATATGCCAATCATGGAAAGCCAATTACATACACATTTTATACAGGAGCACTTGCACTTTAGCACTGGATAGCAGTGGTAAAGTGCCCAGAGTAACAGAAACAGCAAAAACAGAGTCCAGCGCACATAAACAACCTGGGAAACAGAGGAAAAAAGTTAGGGAGACCACGCCAAGGATGAATAGTCCAACACCCAACAACCGTTCTCTGCCAGCCTTTCCATGCAAAAGATGGCGGGCATGGGAGTCGTAATCCCCAGGGCAGCGCTGCAAGGACGCTGCCCTGCCGGATTAAGACTGCCGGCACCGCCAGGCCATCGGCTGGCCTAAAAGTGGCAGTGCCAGCGGTCTGACTGTGGCGCTTTCGGCATGGTCGTAATGTCGAGGTCAGACCGCCACTTTGGCAGCAGCCCAACGCCCACTGTGAGTGTGGCGGTCTTAAGAGCGCAACACTCATAATGTGGGCCTAAATGACGTGTGTGAAAAGGCCTTATTTACAAGGAGGCATTAAGCCACAATAAGTGTCTTAACGCCACCTTCTAAATATGGCGCAATGCATTGCGTCACTGGAGCATCACAAAAAGTGGCTCTCTGGTAGCACTAGAGCCTCGTAAATGAAACCCATAGTACTCACCTAGCTGGCCACCACCCATGTGAATGTCACCAATCTCAATGAGTCGCAATTTGTGACCCATCTCACTAATATTTATGAGGTTGTTTGTATTACGACTGAATCCAAATCGGTATTTTGCAAATTGACATATTAGTACATATGTTAATTTATACAATTCTTTACTGATCACAATAATACTAGTTGCAAATAGTGACTTTTTTTGCTACTAGTAAATAGTGCATCTGGCCCCATCTGCAGCTTTAGCATTCATTTTAAGTATGAAAAATCCATTACACTAAAATGCTTCTTGCTGCAGATAAGGACAAGTAATTGGAAAATTAATAATATTTTGATTTTGTGGAGGTATCCCTGGTAATAAAGGAAGTTAAATTCTGAATGACCACAAAGAAAAAGGAATGGAGATTGTTTAGAGATTTGACCAGAGGTCGTTGTTTTGTGGCCCGTCCATCCAATATACCTTAACTCACTGACATGATACCTGTAACTGAAGGTAACAAATGACACGTGAACACATAAACATGTACTTTATCTGTTGCACACTGACACAAATGTATCTTCTTAAGCACTATGCATGGCATTGCTAAAATTGGCCTGAGAACGCTCTGTAATTATTATGAATAAAAACAGCCCACATCACTTCATATTTTACAATGCTTGTTCTTTTCTGTGTTTTATGGTGCATCTCTGTCTGCAAAAGCAAACAGCAGATGTGTGTTTCTCTATTTCATTTCCTCAGGGGTTTCATTCTTTATTTATTTTTTCCCTTGAGAGAAGGATGCTCTCTAAGCACAACTGCTCCCAGCCCAACCTTCTAATGTTGAGGATTGGAACTTGCCACCCACTGCCGCTACATATTAAAGGAATTCAAGGCTGCTGTGGCTGGGCTGTCCGGCAGCCTGTCAGAGAGGTGCTGGAAAGGAGAGAGCACAACTTCTGGAGAAGTGAAAAGTGAAGGGAAGACACACAGAGAGGTTGTGGTGGGTAGCAGGGGACCCTGTATTTCTTTTTTTAAATTTGAGACAAGGTGAAAAGGCCACGTTGTGTACGACTTCCCCACTAAACTTCTGCATAACAGTTGAAAACAGGAACATATCATTTTGGGAACAATACATAACATAAAATTATACATGTGCAAAATGTGAATTACAACCAGATATTTTCACCTCAGGTCACAATCATAGACAACTCAAGCTTAGCTATTGTTGTCTGTTTAATGTGACTCTAAACCCCTTGTGGAAAATATACTGTAACTCACTGTTACCCATCCATAATTCTACATCTATTGCCCGGCTCTCCTAAAGAGTCATTAGCATGAATGTCTGGATTCCAAATCCAGTAATTCACTGCTAAGACATAGGCGGTCATTATGAAAATGGCAGGAAAGACCGCCGACCGTCGTGTTGGCGGTGAACAGAATCCTGCCATTGGTGGTGAATGGAAACCTGCCATATGATGAGCGAAAAACCCGACCCTGTCAAAAATCCCCAGACCACCACTCCCGCCATGACTCTGTTGGCGGGAATCCCGGACCACCCCACCCCGCCACCGCCAAGCACACCCACATCCGCCCTCCAAATAATGATGCACAAATCACCTCGGCGGACAGTGGAGGCCAGACGACCATTGGCAGCTGAGACCGCCACGGTCACCAAGTGGACTCAACAGCAAGAAGTGCACACATTGGATAGGCGACTGACCCACACACCTGACAAACATCCAGAACCCCATAAAACACCCCCAGACACACCCCACAATCCCTTGCAACAAAAGCAGGACAAGAAGATGGAGAGCACCAGAGCCAGACAGCAAACGCCAGCATACAGGAGGCGCACACTGACCCACAGAAGAGCACCCTTACCTTGTTCCCAGTCCCGACACCATCCACCACACTCACCATGTCCCCCCAAAAAATCCACGCTTCACCGAAAGGGAGTTAAGGACCATGGTGGACAAGATCTTGAAGGTGGAGCCACACATCTTCGGGGTCGAGGTGCAGCACAAACCCATCGGCTGGAAATTGGAGATGTGGCAGACCATTGTGAACAGGGTGAATGCAGTGGGATACCATCCACGCACCAGGGACGACATCCGGAAGAGATGGAACGACCTGCGGGGGAAGGTCTAGGGCATGGCATCCAGGCACCACATCGCAGTGCAGAAGACTGGGAGAGGACCGCCACCAACACCACCCGACTACACCGACTGAGAGGAAAAGGTACTGGCCATCCTGCACCCAGAGGGACTCACTGGAGGAATGGACTCGGATAAGTCATCTTCAATTACCCCATATCCACCACAGCTGCAATGCATGCACCACCACACCCCACCCACACCCACCTGGACCTACACCCCACCCTGCCATTACCCACTACATCCAATCCCCTGCATGACCTCAAACCCACTAACAGGCCCACATCACTCCCGCTGTTCACAGCCACCCACCCCTGCACGTACCCACAATGGAACAATATCCCCCACCACAATGCAACCCCACACTGGCGCTAAATGCAATGTCAACCTCACAAAGGCACCCTGGAAGTCCACTGAAAGTAACACCAGCGCAAAATAGCCCAGTCCTGTACACCTCAAACCTTCATGCATATGTAACAGACATGTCTATGTCCCCCAACAGGCACCACCACCCATGCAACCCTAACGGACGGAACAAGGAGTACCACTGCCCTCCCGGGAGACAGAGGCACCTCACATAAACACTGGCAAAGGATCCCTGGACACTGATGAGCAGGCAGGCCCCTCACACAGTCCTGCTCACCATGCAGCAGCCCCACCCAGGAAACCACTGTCACCCCTACCACCCAGTCAAGACCAGCAGCCCAGGGCAGGCGTATCCACACCAGTGTACCCAGGGCACAGACTGGTGAAACACAGGTACAGAGGCCACAGTCTCCCACTCCCAACATGCAGGAAGGCGAGGGCACCAGTACATGTGGGACTGCCAGTCCTGTGCAGGGGACACAGGCACAGGGGGCTAGGGCAAGTGCAAGGGTCTCAGTGGGCCAGGGGGGTGGCCACAGGATGGATGCAGCAGCCCAGGATGTTATTTCAGAGGTATTGGGGGCCTACCAACATACCTAAGACGGGTTGGCACAGATTGTGTCCACCCTGGAGCAAAGTCAGAGGATGCAGCAGGAACAACACCAACAGGCCATGGAGCAGTGGAAAGAGCACAATGCCACAATGTCCACCATAGCAGGAGCACTGCTGCAGTTGGTCAAAAACCAGTCTGACACCCACACCGGACAAGAGGCCCCCACAACAGCCTTGGACAACCAGCATCAGATGACCCAAGCAGCAGAAACATCCCAGGAACTACCCTCCCAGGAAACCCAAGGGCCAACCATGTCACCACAAGAAGCTGCACAGCAGGTGCCCAAACATACTTTCAGGCTAAGATATGGCACTGGAAACCCAGCTAAGAACAAGGCCCCCTCCAACAATTGACTCTGCTACAAAGGCAAAGCAAACATCCCCCCCATTCCCCAACAACACTTAGCTGAGGGCAATTTGAAGTACTGTTCGACAAAATGGACCCATCAATACTACCAACAAGGCTGCCACCATGTTGGTTTTTAGGACCCCCCCACTCTTACGACTTCCATCAGTGTAAATAGCACAATTCACTCACTTCTACCAGTAAAACACATTTCACACCTGTAACACTGTCCCCTGTCTTAAATTGTGAACAAAGTGAAGTATGGATGCAAGTGGCAGAGAACAACTTTATTGTCAGTTCTGTGCATGATGGTAGTCCTGTGTGCCCAAATGGGGCAAGGAGGGAATGTATATATTTTCAGTCAGTACCATGCAGAAGTGGGCCATGTATCACCTATCATGACCAACCCCCCCATATAACAGAGCACACTGACAGTATTAGTCACTAACCCCAATGGCAGGCTTAAGTCCCACACAGTTATTGGAAGTAGAGTTGTATCTGTTGGTTCCTGGAGTTGACATCTTCCCCTTCCTCATCCTCACCATCATGCTCCTCACCTCTCTGAGGTAGCTGATCAGGACCTATAGCACCCTCCACCTCCAAGAGGGGGATAGAATGTCTCACTGCCACATTGTGCAGCATGCAGCAGGCCACCACTATTCTACACACCTTATCAGGCCCATAGGCCAGTGAACCCCCAGAGATATGTAGACACCGGAATCTAGCCTTCAGGAGACCTACAGTTCACTCTATTACCCTCCTAGTACGTCATGGGCCTCATTGTAATTCCTCTCTGCATCCGTCCTGGGATTCCTCACTGGTGTCAGGAGCCAACGCAAGTTTGGATAGCCAGAATCACCTACAAAATGGTGCAATACAGACTCGTCATTGTTGTGTCCCTTAGTCAGACAGGCTGGTTTTCTGCAATGTGTCAGTTAGTGACAGGCAAACTTACCTATGATCCACCCTCTGTCCTCTTGTAGTTGTCCCATCTTCTGTGGCACACTACTGTTCCTCAACACAAATTAATCATGGACTGAACCTGGAAACATGGCATTCACATGGGAAATGTACTGGTCTGCAGTACATCCAATTGGATGTTCATGGAATGAAAGTTCTTCCTGTTTCTGTACACCTGTTCACTCACTCTTGGGGGGATGATAGCTATGTGTGTGCCATCGATGGCACCTATGACATGGGGAATGTTGGCAAAGGCATAGAAGTCAGACTTCCTGGCAGGGAGGTCAGTACTTTGGGGAAACCTCACGTAGGATTGCAGATGTTGTACAAATGCATTCAGAAATCTTCTCAGTACCTGGCTGAACATTGGCTGTGAAAAACCAGCACCCATGCTCACTGTCACCTGAAATGAGCCCGTGGCCAGGAAATGGAGTGCAGAGAGCGCCTGCACTTCAGTTGGAATGGCATGCTGATTACGATTTCCCGGAGTAAGTGCAGGATCCAGTAATGCACAAAGATCCTGAATAGTTGCACGTGTGAGTCTGTAAGTGATTATGATCTGACGCTCCACCATGGTCCCCATATCCACAAGTGGTCTGTACACCGATGGTGCCCTTCCTCACCACAAGGGTCGGTACCTACGAGGAGTTACAAAAAGGACTGATGAAAACACATACATAGGCACACTTGTCATCATTTGTGCACGGCATTGTTCATTGCGGTATCTCTACAATAACTGCTACCTGACAGATATACATGTACATCACAATGAGGGAACAGAGTATTTCATGTGTGCTACAATACTGAATGGACAGAGGCCTAGGTGCTTCATGTGGCTAGTAGGGCCTGCATTGTGAGTATTAATTAATTGTAGATGTGTGGGTGAAGGCAAAATGTCTGCCTACTGTTGTTCTGCCCTTTCGCTGTGGAAGTGACCTCATACCGCTAGCAGTTGACGTCACAGTGTAAGGCGGTGTTTACCGCTGTTCGCACCCTCATTGGTTAACATGGATGCCAATGGGGAATCCTGGCGTATCATGATCGCCGCCGGCGGTGACGGTGCACACCGCCGCGGAACGTACGTACGTTCGTCATCGTTTGATCACTTGACTCCCTTATCTCGTGCGGACAGGTACTCCACTCTGTGTACTGCTGTGGACTGCCTCTGGCTATGGAAGTGCCACGTGTTGCAGGGGAAAGGCCTTTACCCAGGAAAAACTGGAGAAGCTAGTGGACGGGGTCCTGCCCCTGTACGCAAAACTGTATAGACGCCCAGAGGTACAGGTGAGTCTGGGTTTTGGGGTCACTGTGTGTGTGTAATGGATGGTGTTGATCGCACATCTGTTTGCACCTCTGAGCCTGCATGGGCCATGGTGCATGGCATGCTGCGTGCGACTGTCCTGTATGTCTGAGAGTACTGTCCGTCTCATTGTGGCTGATTAGCCAGCTGTTCGTATCGTGCAAATGCCTGACCTCTGTGTTCCATTTCTGTGTCGCCCTTTTAGGTCAGCACCCACTAGAAGAGGGCACATTGGCATGCCATCGCCAAGGAGGTACGGACATTGGGGGTTTGTAACCGGCAGAGCACCCACTGTAGAAAGAGGTGGGAGGACCTGCAGCGCTGGAAGATCAGTGAAGCCCAGCTGGGGAAGTCCTCCCAACGTGGAAGGGGTGCCCGTTGGGCACTGAACTCCCTCATGCAACAGATCCTGGCGGTGGCATACCCAGACCTGGATGGGTGCTTGAAGGCTGCACAGCAGTCACAAGGGGATGAGTACTCATTGACCATACTTCAGTCTGGAAGGATGTCTGGGTGTGCAATAGAGCTCATGCTGCTTAGAGGCAGGGAATTTGACGGGTGTCCATCTACTGTATGTTCCCCAAAGGGTGTAGGGGTGTCTCTGTCAGGTTTCACCTACTTCTGCTCCGTAGGTATTTCAGGGGATGGGTGTAGAGCAGTATTCTGGTCAGTAGTCAGGGGCATGGCCCTGGGCATAGTGAACAGTGCTGCCTGTTGGGTGTGTTTTCTGGGTGGGTGTATGTCTGGCCATTATGTACCTGCATTCAGCTATTTACAAGTGTCTCTCCTGTTTTGTCTCCCCATCCCTGTTCTGTTGTGTTGGTTTGGTACAGCATCAACATCAGGCGAGGGAGCTGAGGCACCGGCACGTGGGGAGGCAGCGCCCACGGATCTTCCGAAGCAGAGACAACCGACGCCCAGGGGACAAGTGGGTGGGAGGGCGAGGGGACTTCTACGGGGAGGCTACTACCATAGGAGGTAGTAACTCTGAGATCTCCTCCGATGGGGGCCCCCTGGCGGTGGCGGACCCTAGTGCACACACCACTACCGTTACATCTTCGCCACCCCCATTCCATCACCGCCCTCCCTTCTGCTCCCCACTGAGTTGCCCGTGCCCGCCCACCTAGAAAGGTGGGCATCTCCTTCGCCCCAGGCACCTCCTCCACTGCCCCAGTCAGCCCTGCTGCCCTCACAGAGGAGGCTATTGACCTCCTGAGAACCATCTCTGTAGGGCAGACAACCATCGTCAATGCCATCCAGGGGCTAGCATCAGAGGTGCAGCAGACAAATGCCTATCTGGATGTCATTCACAGTGCTGTGTCTGCCCTACAGAGATCTTTTCAGGCTCTGGCCTCCTCTTGGATGACAGCAAGTTTCCCTGGCCATTCCGTCCCCCCTCCAACCTCCTCTACCAATTACAGTGCCCCACTCCCTTCACCCGTCCAAAGCACACATTCAGACACGCTGACAAGCACATCAACACACAAGAAGCACACTTCAAAACACAAGCACCACACATTCCACCACATGCATTCACACACCCAACAGACACCTGCACACAACAACATCCACTTCCCCCAGTGTGCCCACCTCTTCCGCCTCCCTGTCTGTCCCCTCTACATCCACACCCTCATGCACTGCACCTTCACTCACTGTTACTGCTCCTCTTCCTGCACTCACCACAATAGCAGACAGCCATACATGCACCCCATACACCACACCTGCACTCACCACCTCTACTGTAGTTGACACATGCAACACACTCACCAGACTTGCAGACACCCACACAACATACATCCACACTAGCTGTCTGTCTTCTCCCACTGTGCCAACCCCCACCTCCCAAGACACACAAACGCACCAAGACACCCACCCATCAGACATCTATCACACCACAGCATACTGAGCAGTCACCTGCACCCACTTCACACACCCCTACACCACATACATCCACTGCCTCCACTCCCACGCCCTCATCCACCCCAATTGCTCCAAAGAAACTTTTCCTCTCCCGTGCTGACCTCTTCCAACCCACTGGCCCACCCCATCTTGTCCCCAAACGTGCTCACCTCCTTGCCCTTTCCGCTCCTTCCACATCACAGCCCACCCCTGCCCACCCTTCACATTCCTGTGCCCCTTCCCCAGATAAGAAAAAGGCCCAGACAGAGCCTAGGCCACCCAGCTCTACCCAGCCAAACAGCCCCCACCCCCTTCAAAGGAGAAGCCCACCCCCTCCACCTTCCCACAGAAAGTGAAAGGCCAACCCCTGCTGAAAATCCCCACCCGCACCACCCCCTGCCCCCCTTCCCTGAGGTGCCTGGATGCCCATATGGTGCCCCATTATGTGGAGTACCAAGCACTTGTGGGAGTCAGGTTGGGCCTGTTGTGGCCCATGACAATTGTCACGATACGGACTGGCCATTGGCCCTGTTTGGACTGTTTGGCTCTGTGAGCTTGTGATTAAAGTTTTGGTGTGGCCTGTGTTAAACCCTGGTCATTTGTTTCACTTTTTTATGGGTGTGGGGCTTTTGTATGTACTATGGTCAAGTTGGATTAGGCTTGTGTTGGCTAAGTACCTCTTGCTGTGTGTGGGGTGTATGACTTGTGCTGCTGTGAACGGATGGGGGGCATTGCAGGGTGGGTATGTAACTGTGCCCTTTCCTCCCTTGTTTCGTAGGTTGCGGGACTTACCGTTGTCGTCTTCGTCAACAGCCTCGGTCGTGGAGGTACATGGCAAGGAGCAGCGCTGGCATGATCTGCAGCTCTCTATCCATGGCTGCCGCAGCACGTTCTGTGGGACTCCGGTGCGTGGTTCCTTATATTTGGTTAATTTCCGCCTGGCTTTGTGTGGCAGTGGTTCTCGCCCCGGAACTGGCAGCGGAATGGTGGTTCATAATTTGATGGGCGGGTTGGGTCTCTCCGACAGCATGTGGGTGGACTCTGCCGTCGTCGTCGGCACTCCTCTCCTGACAGTGGGTGGTTCGCGGGATGCGTGTGTTTCGTTTGGATCATTATTTGGCGGTCCGGACCGCTCCTCTGTTGGCGGTTTCTACCGCCACCGCCGGCGGAGCGGAACTGACCGCCATGATCATAATGAGGGTCATAGTAACAGTGGGTAACATAACTTGTTAACCACTGTTTCTACATCATAAAGGAATAGTCAGGCTGGTCTTGCAGGGTTCTGCAACAGCCTGTCAGAGCAGTGATGGGATGGAAAGCAGGCTTCTAGAGGGAAGAGTAGAGAAGACACAGAGATTGATGGATGTGGTGGCAAGAGGCCAAGTATTTTTTTTTTTTTTCAGACAGTAGAAGAAACCATGTTATGTATGGTTGCTCCTGTACTCCTCTGTCCCGGTGCAGCAGTTGAAGGCAAGAAGAAATGATTGGTGGCCATACACAACATACATTTATAGATAGGATAATAGTGATTCAGTGTTTCCTGTTTATAAATCTATGTAAATTGTTTGCCTTTCAGCACACATACTTTCTACTTTCCTCAGAGGCAGAGAATGGGGACCTCTGTTCAGTATATTCTGCTTGAGAGTGTTGTCAACAGATTTTGGCAAAATTGTGTCTCTTTCCGGTGGACTACTTAGCTAAGACTCTGTTATCTGTCAGTGACAGCTGTGGACTCTGTATCAAAAGGTGACCACTAACATCACATGTCTAACCACTGTAAGAGTACCCTATCATTTTTTGCCATGGGCACTAAATAGGCATTACATCCAAGCATTTCCTTTCTCACATTCTACGTCGTCTATTAATCTATTAAGACCTGGTTCTGTAGTACAACAGTACCTGGGACCAGCGGGAGAGGGAAATTTTGGAGGAACATGGCGGCGGCGTGAGAGAAGGTGGTCGCGGACACCAGGAACCTAGGGTGATTTCGGCGACCCCGCACGGCATGCAGTAACTTCATTTTGCCCTACCTTCCATGGGCTGTGGGACCACAGTAGGGGGGGTGGCGGAGCTGCTCAATGGGAGTGCATCGCTCCTCGCTATGCCGGGCTGTGGGCAGGTGCAGCTAGGAGTGTTGCGCGAAGCTTCTGCTCCCTGATTTTCAGCTTCCGGGGGAAGGCAGGTGGCGTTCTTGGCCGCGCGTCCCTAGTCCTTGTTTCTTTGTTGAATCAGAGTTCCAGAGTTTTAATGATGCCCAGCCGCATTCATTGTGGGAGGATTTTGGAGACAGTTACTGTTAAAGGGGCATGTCTCCAATCTAAAAAAATTAAAGGTAAGGAGGGGGGCAACTCTAAAACCTCTCTGGGGGGAACCGCTTGGTGAAGCAGGGGAGCCATATTCTTTTGACTGCCTGGGAGGCGGATGGGCCCCCAGAGGAAAAGTTCCCCCAAACAGCGATGCCTCTATTTTCCCTTTTTAAGGCGGGGGTCAGAAACCTGGATATGACTCAAGCTGATAAAGCCTACTCTATTGGGGGCAAAGATAAGGAGGTTAATATTAGTAATGGTGGAGGTGGGCCTTTTGAAGGTATGCTGGAACCCTCTTCATATACTTCTCCTGCTTCGGTTGGGTTTGGAGACTCCTTTCAGTCTGTATTGCTAGAATCGTCATCAAGCCTGGCACTGACTGGTACAAAGGCACAGATTTCTATACCGGGCCACTGCCAGTTTTAGGTGCGCCTGTTGCGATGACACAGTCCAGGGGCCCTGAGACTCATAATACTACTGACTACAATATTACTGACCTACTTAAAACCTTATCTGAAGAAATCAAAGGGAAATTCCAGATTTCTGAGCAGAACCAAGCACGAATTAGAACAACTTGCAAAATCATTGAGGCTAAAATAAGCAAACTAGCCGATAAAATGGGAGCCCTAGAATGTGCAGTGAGGGAAACAGATGTGCAAGTAACTAATAACAAACATGAGATCCAGCAGATTAAGTTAAAAGATAAAGAGCTACGGGATTGCCTTGAGAGTTTACTAAATAATATGAGACGTAACAATTTCAGACTTCAGAATGTCCCAGAGGATGTGACGGGCAGGATGGTAAAGCTTTTGCTATTGATCTGTTTAAGGAATTTTGCCCAGACTTGCAGCATGTGAACCTGGAGGAAGACATTCAACGCGGTCATCGAGATGATGTTTGTGCTTTCTTAGAGCAAATGCAGGGGACAGAGTAATTTATTTTTTCCTTGAATTTGGGTTTAGAAGGTCGTGAGTTCCTGGAAGGTCCAACAAGGAGGTTTTTTTCACTCCAGTGGTTATAGGGAGGGTTCCTCAGAGGTTGGGGGGGGTACAATTTTGGAAGTTTTTTTTTTATCTTCACAGGGTGTGGGAGCATATGGGAAAAGATCACAAAAATGTGTTAGTCCTCATAATTTTGATGGAACGGATTCTTGGGATTAGATTATTTCAGGGTAAATTAGGAGAGGTTGGGGTTTCTGGATACGTAGCATGTCTAGAGATAAGAGTATGCAATTGAAGATCACATCCTGGAATGTAAATGGCCTTAGGGTTAAGAGACGAAGGTGGAAGATCTTGGAACTTTTACAAATAATGGAGGAAGAAGTAATCATTCTTCAGGAGACACATTTATTGTGGGAAGAGTGGCAGGATATTCTCAAACACATAAAATGGGTAGATCAGTGTGCGTGTACCACCCAAACCTGCGCAGTGAAAGGAGTTGCAGTATTGTTTAAAAGATCAACTAGGGCAGTATTGGGTAAGGTCAATGTAGACCCCAGAGGAAGATGGTTGGTGGTTGACACAAGGCTACATGGTTTATGGTAGCTGGTTATTACGGCCTTAATATAGACGATCCGGAACCATTTCAAGTCTTGTACAACCAGTTGCTAATCTCAAAATACCCAGTTCTAGTGGGAGGAGATTTTCATGTTTTATTGGATCCAGTTCTAGACAGGTCCACCCTGAGGGGAACTGTGAATACATCCAAAACAAGAGCCAGGGTGAGACAAGCAATGGTAGATTTGGGCCTAGTTGATATATGGCGGTTGAAGGGTGGGGATGGTTCGAGGTATGCCTTTTATAACAAAAAATATGGCCACCGTTCCAGGATAGACTTTTTTTTAATACATTATAGTCTGGGGGAAGGGATTGGTTATGTTGGGCACGCTTCTGAACATTTATCAGACCACTCAGCAGTGAAGCTACATCTGAATCTTGAGAAATATCCTAGGTGGACGGTTAATCGGGTCTTATTAACAGATGAGATGGTTGTGGAAGGATTGAAGCAAGATACCAGAAGCTTTTTTGATTTAAATCATGGGTCAACTACTTTACAGGTGGTTTGGGATGCTTATAAGGCTTATCTAAGAGGAAGACTTATGAACGCAGCCACCTATAGATATAGGAAAGATAGAGATCTTGTTAGAAAGTTTGAGCAGGATATAGCTACCATAGAAGAGCGCTATTTTAATGCTCAACAGTCCAGAGATGAAATCTCTTTAAATGCTTTGGGTGTTCAGCTGAAAGAAAAAAGGGGTGAGCTGGAGGCTTTCCTAGAATATAGAAATAGGAAAAGATGGGAGACTAGCAGATTTGCTCATTATGAGTATGGAGAGGGTAGTGGAAAACTTTTGCCATGGAAAACAAAGGTTGATCAGATGAGGAATAGGATCATTTCAATTAGGAACAAAGCTACGGGAGTGCTCTGGACAGAGGAGCCCGAATTAGAAGGTGCTTTTATCTCTTTCTTTCAAAAACTATATACTAAAGACTCCAAGGCCTCAGAGTCTCAGATTAGGGCCTTCCTAGCTGATTTGCACCTTCCCGGCCTGGATAACGCACTAAGGCAGGAGCTGGAGGCTAAGATTAGCAGGGAGGAGGTACATAAGGCCATAAAGGGGTTGAAATTAGGGAAAGCATCGGGTCCTGACAGTTTACCAAATGACCTTTATAGAGTACTATGGGAGGAGCTCATTCCACTTGTGCTGTAACTTTTTAATCATGTTTTTGCTAATGGACAAGCAATCCCGAAATCATGGGATGAGGCCACAATCAGTTTGATCTTGAAATCTGATAAAGATCCAGCGAGTTGTGAGTCATATCGGCCCATTTCATTGTTGAATTCTGATTTTAAAATCTATACACATGTTCTATCTAAGAGGGTCAAAAGGATGATGGGTACTCTGGTGCATAACGATCAAAAGGGTTTTGTTAAGGGGAGGCAACTTCATGAGTTAACTTATGATCTATTAGGTTCTATTGATCTGGCTTTACAGGATGAGTCCCCCTTGGCAGTTCTTACATTTGACGCCGCTAAAGCCTTTGATCGAGTCCGTTGGTCTTTTTTACAATTGACTATGGAAGCGTTTGGGTTCGGGGACCTTTTCTCTAAGACAGTAGAATCTATATATAAGAATCTATCGGCTAGGATTTTGATCAATGGCAACCTTTCACAGTCTTTTAAGCTGGGCCATGGCCCTCGTCAGGGATGCCCACTCTCCCCGCTCCTTTTTAACTTCTAAATTGAACCGTTGGCCACAATGATTAGAAGGAATGCAAGGATTGAACCATTTCTGTGTTGAGGCTGGGAAAAGAAAGTGGCTCTATCTGCGGATGACCTAATTATAGATACTCTGAATATAGTTGGGTCATTGCCTAGCATATTATTATCATTAGAAGAGTTTGGGAAGGTATCTAGCTACTCCATAAATCAAGAGAAGGCAGAAATTATGTGTTGGAACACCAGTTATACTAGCTCTCTAGTTAAGCAGGAGATAAGATATTTTGGGGTCCAGATTACGAACAAGTTAGAAGAGGTTGCATGGATTAATTTTAATAAAGTTTGGAAAGAGACAAGGAAACTTCTGAAGATGTGGGGCGGGCTCCCGCTATCCTTAATTGGTCGATCAAATATAGTAAAAATAATAATTCTACCAAAATGTACCATTCTTTTTAATACAATTCCGAAGGAGTTTAAGGCAGAATGGTTTAAAAAAACTACAGGGAGACCTATCTGCTTTTATATGCGGGTCCAGGGGAGTTCACATTTCAAGGAAGAAGTTAAGCAAGAAAAAAGAGAATGGAGGGATATTAACTCCTGATTTTTGTAAATATTGTCTTGCTTTTCAATTAAAGAATTTCAGGGGTTTACTAAATAAATGGTTTAACTTTTGCCCACTTTTTAAGGTTATGGTTGAATCTACCTTGGAGGTGGGGGACTATATCCTGTTTAAGTTTGGCCACCCTAAATTGTTTTTAAAGGTTCGGCTTCAGATTTTGACAGCAGCATGCAAAACCTGGATTAAGGTCCGACGTGTGTTAGGGTTGCCATATTATAGTAGTATGGCTCCAATTTGAAACTCTCCTGGTATCCCAGAAAGTCTTCAGGATAAACTCTCTGTTCCTCTGCAGGAAAATGGGTTTGTGAGATGGGGAAAATTATGGAAGACTATACATTAATGCCCTGGTCTATGATCTGGGAACAAACGGGAGGCTTGATTTCTAAATTTGAATATTATCAACTAGTCAGCTGGGTAGGCTCGCTCTCGAATGAAGGGAAAGGGGAGAGTATTTGGGAGAAGAGGATATTGCAGAGATCGCCCTTCCACAAGGAAATTGCGCTTTAGTATTGCATGTTAATGGAAGAAGAAGAAGAGTCCTTCACTCTCCCAGGAAAAAAGTGGGGTCAGTCCTTACCGACCCTGGATGGGCGAACTTCAGCATTGACACTTTGGCATACGGTTAAATCAGCCTCTTTGAAGAAGAATCATTTATTTACTCTGCATAGCGTTTATTGGTCCCCGGCGAGATTATCAGCCTTGGGAAATGCCAGAAAAGTCTGTACTTGCTGTGGCGACGAAGAGGCCGACGATTTACATATGTTTTGCTACTGTCCTAGGTTGGATGTGTTTTGGCAAGAGGTGGGGAAGGTGGTACTTGACGTGGTCAGCCTAGTGGTGGAACTAGGTCCGTCCTTGATTATCTTTGGGGTACCGTCAGATGCGAGGCTGGAGAAGAAGCTCACTAGACACCAAAGTAATCTGTTATTCGTGTTAATTCTATTAGCCAGACAAGAGATTTGCCTGAAATGGGTCTCTTTGGTGGCTCCATCTGGACAAGAGTGGCTGACTGCGGTAAAAAACTTGTATCAATTGGAAAAGACTGGCCCCCCTAGTAAGAGAATTAAGTTTTGGGATCTTTAGGAAGCTGCCTTTAAAATTTAGCTCCTGTGCGCACCCATCTATTCAATGAATTAATTTAATTGGGATTATGGCCTTAATAATGTCCAATGATTAAGAAGTCCCTGCCAAGGTTTTTCGGGGAAGCGAGACTTGAGTGTGTCTGGTTCTAAATACTTATGAGTTGAGTTATGTCCTGTACACGATGGCCAATTAGAAGCCACTGTCTTGGATGAAAAAGGCTTGTGGACTTTAAACATGGGATGAGGGGGTGTTAAGCCCTTTGGTCGGGTCCGCCCTGTCTCTGCTAGGTTCAGCCCATCCTGGTGCCTAGGTGGACCATTTATGAGGACAAAAAAAAAATCTATTAAGACCCCATATGATACACAGAGCGAAGAGTCGCTACTAAGCAAGCTACGGGTGGGGCTGATTAGTGGTTTAAATTGCTTGATAAAGCCCTTTCTGAATTTAACATCAAATTTAGAGAGCAAAAAAGAGACTAAAATATGGAGAACAGTGACTTTCCAAGTCAAATAAGGTAGAATGGAGGAGGAGGAAAGAAAGGAGAGTAGAAAAAGTAGGAAGAAAGAACAATAAAGTACATAAATAAAAAAGAGGTATAAAAAAAATATAAAGCAGGAGACCAAATCTAATGAATGAAGGTGAGAAGGAAAGAAGAGAAAAAAAGGGAAAAAAGGAAATAGGCAAAAGTAAGAAAAGCAGTAAGTGGGATGGTAAGATAGCAAGAAAGAGACAGATGGCAAAGGAGAAGAAGGAAAAGCAACAAGAAGAGTCAACATACATTGTAAGGAAGATACAAAGAATCAACAAATGAAACACGGAACAAAAGAAGGGAGCAAAAGAAACAATGAAAAAGAAATAGAAAGAGGGAAGTCAGTACTTGAACCTTATGCAAAGGTACACCTTTCACAGTATTACAGATATAGCCCTAATGAGTTATGTAAAAAGTGGACAGCATGGGATGACCCATGCCAATCAGAGTATGTGCATTACATCCTATGGTATTTGCAATACGGTGGAACAGATAATCTTCACATTGTGTTGGAGTAACCTGTCTGTCAAGCTCTTAATCAGGCGCTAAGTAGCAATAATTCAAAATCAGAACCTTTTTTAGCCACACAATAAAAAGAGGAATGAGTGACATTTAACAATCTAAAGGAAAATCATTGCCAAGCCAACGAAAAAGGGTGGTGAAATATTTACTAAAGGAACATCTGATTACATGAAAGAAACATATAGACAACTACTCAACAACAAACATTATAGGAGACTTCATATTAATAGAGTTCATAGGCTACAGAAAATTATATGAAAATATAATGTGCAGCTGAAGCAAAGATGATAATAAGTCATAATTAATTTTTATTATTAAATAACAAGAAACCCACGATGTGTGGTTGCAACATAACAGCTAGCATCCCAAAGCACTAAGAAATCATCTTCACTTTGGCTAATTCCTAATAATATTTCATAACTGTAAGCTGAATAATAACTATTTTATAAAAGCAGAAGTTTTGAGTGACATAATATTTGATAAAGTGTACATCATGTGCATTGTATTTCTGTCCGATACACATTCTTGTGCTTGACATTTATCCTGTCCTGATGGTGACCCAATAAAATGCTAGAGTGTTGAAATATCGTGAATATTTCCATTTGAGCCAAGGAGAGGATTTCATAAAATGATTTCTATAACTTTGTTATTGAAAATGACCATCAAAAATGATTGCCTTAAATGCTTTAGCTGACTGAAGAACTCTGTTTACTTTACCCCTCCTAACTAGTTGCAAAGTGCCTATGTTCCTCTTTTCAACATGATGAAATTGACATGCCCTGATTGGTATATTTAACAGATTTATAAGTCCCTAGAGTATGCTACCACAGAGTATCCCGGGCATGTCAGTTCAATGTCACAAGTGGGCTGCAGCACTCATTGTGCCACCCATTACAGTGGCAATGTAAACATGATTGCAGGCTTGCTCAGATGTGCAATATGGTTTTAGACTGGGGAAGGGTACTATGGAGCAGAGCCTAAATTTATACTTAATAATCAGTAAGTATACTAGAGCTAAGAAGAGAGCAATCCATCTGGCCTTAATGGACCTCAGCATGCCATTCAATACAGTTAATAGAGCTAAGCTCCGGGTCGTGATGGCATCCATGAGGGTGGAATATGCACTTATCACTTCTCTGTGCAATTTCAGCCTCTGTTAGATATGGCCCAAACTGTGAATGCATGTCACACTTTAAATTGATTAGAAGTGGCACAGCAGAGATGTGTCCTGGCACCTTTTCTTTTTATGCTTTACATAAACAGTCTGCATTCGCCTTTACTCAAGCATTGCCCAGATGTCCCTAGGGCTGAGGATTGACCTGTTCCTACGCTGCTTTAAGCAGATGATACTGTTTTTTTTTTGTGTGCTGCTAAAGGTCTGCAGCAGCTTTTACATTATTTTATTAATTTTATGGACACCCCAATTTTACGAAATCACATATCATGGTTGTTGGACCCAGCTGCACCAAGTCCAGGAAGTGCACAGCTAAAGGTCTTCATATTAGCAGGGTGGACAATATTTGATATTTATATATTTTATTGGATTGCCAGCTGAATTGGCAATCATTGATTTCAAAATAATATAGTGACTTTTAATAGTGTTGCTCATGGTATAGGTTAATTTTCCCAGCAACTGGGGAGCACCCGTGTCCAGACCATTATTGATATTTTAAAGCCAAGTGCGTTCCCATAATGAGGTATGGCTGCGAGATCTGGGCATACTCTTCTATACCTTCTATCCAGAATGTGGAAAATGAGTTCCTGAGGAACTTATGAAAGTTCCCATAATGTATCCCAGCTGATTTAGCAAATGAAGAGGTAGGTGTGGACTATATTTCAGATTTTATTTATCTTCGCCCCTTACTTCTTTGGCTATTTGTATGGTTGAAAGAAGAGCTTAGTTTCCTAAAATTAATTTTAAGGGACTGCATGAATTTGGATAATAGGTTTAACATCTCTTGGTTGTTATATATCAAGAATACCATGAGAGATTTAGGCAGACCCGATCTGTTCTGATCCTGACCGTATTATTAAAGCAGATGTGTGGTTAAAGTAGGCCTTTGCCGACAAGGCAGTTTCAGAGAGGGAGGCTCTCTCACAGACTAAGTATATAGTGGTTCATAACCACCTGATTAAATCTAGGAGTGGTCTGGAACTTTATTTGACACTTGAGATGGCAGGTTCTCATAAAAGGTTGTTGACCCATTTTAGACTTAATTTGATTCTTCAATTTGTATTTTGTGACAATGGGTGGCATACTATTTCTGAACTAACTGCTTGCATTTGTGACAATGGCTCTCCTCCTGATACACTGCACATTCTTTTTAGTTGTACAAGGATTGACACCCTTCATTTTAAATATATTTGACTCCTCTTGATATATATTGAATTGTAGTCAAGAGCAACCTGTTTTATAATACTTACAATTTTTATCTTCCCTGAATGTCTGTTGTTTCTTAACATGGTTTTTATCAGGAGTTTTAATATTGAAATAGTGAGCTGTACTGTACTGATTGTAATGTGATGAGATTATTTGATGCACTTTGATCTTACTTTGCTGAATTGCATTGTTCAATTCAAATACAATTATTTGACTGACTGCAGGCCTGCTACCTGTAGCCCAGCTATGCAGGCTTAAATTGCAAATTCAACCTGTCACAATAACCCTTATAGGGGGCTAAAACCATCCTCTTGAATATTTGAAAGTGACCTTACATGCCCATAAGGTGGGGTGCATGGGATTTAAAAGGAAGACATGTAAAGGTTTAAGGTTATACAAGTCCTTACAGTGATAAAGGCCTCAAAGCTATTTATAATGTATCAGGGTCAGCTGTTCCATAGGACCTAGTTTCTATAGAAATAATGTTTTTTGTTCTGCCTATACCTTTGGCGCCGCTTGACGAATCTTCACAAAGTTTTCAAAACTTATCCTTTTTAAGTTCAGCTTCTGTCTTGCAAGTATTAGGGTGATCTGTTAAGTGGGGTCTAGAAAAAGGGGGGGTCCCAAAACACATTTTCCTCATTTATTTTTCCATTGGACCTTTAGACGCACTTACAGCCTGAACCAAACCACTGAGCGGAATTAAAACAAATTTGGCACAAAGCTAGATTTTGTAACACAGATCATGCTTTTTGTGATTTAGTGCAAATCTGATCAGTAGTTTTGGAGACATTTAAGACCAAAAAATATAGATATATCGGTACACGGATCCTCCGACGATCCAACTATCCCCGCGCTGATATCTGATTGGCTGGCAATACTTCAGCAAGGAAGTCCTTTCCTCACGTGTGCACCCATGAATTTGCGCCCTACAATGTGGACCGTTTGATGGATCATATATATGTATATATATATATATATATATATATATACATATATATATATATGTATATTTCCTTTTTTAATTTTGCATTGTTTGTTTATATGTATATATATATATATATATATATATATATATATATCTATATAAATATATATATATATATATATCTGTATATATATATATGTTGGATTTTGTAGTTTTTAAAAATGTAATAACTTGGTAGTTTAGTTCATGTCTTGTAGTTTATTTGGTTATATATGTGTGCTTTTCAAAGTAGTAAATTATAAAAACGAAAAATAAAATATATTGTAAATATATATATTTAATAATAGTGCTATATTATATATATTGTATATATAAAAATATATAAACACACATATATTTGTGTACATACATACATGTATGTGTGTGGGTGTTTATGTAAGTATTTATTTGCATAAAGAACCTGATCAACTGCTTTACTGGAACCAATCGCCAACAACCTTTGTTTGCAGCTTCACTGGTTTCTTAGGGACAGATGTAGCAAAGGGTTTTTCCCATTCTGTGTCAATGGGAAAATGTGTTCGTACATATGGCCCTTAGTGAGAAGATGACTTCGTGATCGGGATGAACCTTGTCCTTCTATCTGACCCATGCTCTATTGCGGTCAGCCTCAAATATTACCCTTGTCCAGTTCAGCGATATCAGTTGCTGCTGTTGGTGCTTAGTGCTTTTTGGCATCACTTTTAAATGCCAACTTTAAAATTCATAACTTCTGTTCTACTAATTGGAATTTTGTTACTCCAGTATCATTTTATTTGTTAAAATGCACTCTTTGTTTTTCTTGGTTTGGAATTTTTCTTGCTTGTGTTTTTACTTTATTACTGTTTAAGTACTGCATAAATACTTTACACACAACATCTAAGTTAATCTTGGCTGCTCTATGCTTTGGCTAGCAGGCAGCTGAGCTTAGATTAACATAGTGACTTTAGTGATTTACACTGGGTGCCCACCCCCTTAACTAATACCCCAATTTCTTACAGTTGTTTCTAACTGTATTCACTTTGGGCAAAAGGATTGTTAATGAACACGCCTTTATATTTTTGTTGTTCTCATAGCATCTCTTCAAATAAACAATTTTTGTTGATAAAACAGTGGACTGTTACTATAAATTGATGCTTGGGGACATTTGGATTACTGCAGGTCCAGTAATGATAACAAGATGGCGAACTAAAACCTGTACCAACTATTGTTTCATATAATAGCTTTGGTATTTTGATAAAAAATTTAGGCCTGATTTAGAGTTTGGCAATGGGTTACTCTGTCACAAACTTGACAGATATCCCTTCCTCCGTATTACGATTTCCATAGGATAATATGGAATCATAATACGGCAGACAGGATATCTGTCACGTTTGTGAAGGAGTAGCCCCATTCAGAAAACTCTAAATCAGACCCTATGTCTCCATTTGAAAAATTAACTATGTTTAAAAAAAAATTAAAGATTGTATTTGACGGCAAAATCTGTATTTCCAGAAACTGATGAGCTCATATTTGGAGACAAAATATTTGCATTGTTGAAAATAGTTTTATCCACATGGCTGAATGATGTTTCACTCTGACTTGGAGAGAATTATTGCCAATGTTATTTGCTTAGTAGCACTTGCAGCTATGGCTTTTATTTCATTCCGCCTATGTAGGCATTTCAGTCTGATAAAGCTTTGCTGACATTATTGCTGGTAAACTTGTCTGGTCTGATACATGAGTGATAACTTCCATTCTGAATGGAGTGGCCAGTAAGATAATCTTGTCTGTTGTGCGCAGTATTATAATAACAATAACATTTCTTTGTAGCTCTTGATGATTTTCACTGATGAGAAGTAGCTTTTACTATAAAAATGGTTGGAGACCCCTGGCTAGAACAAGAAGGTCTTTGGAGCATTTTTGAGTACATATAATGTGAATTACGATGAAACACTGAATTAGAAGTGCTATATTGTCATTAACCTCATGGAAAACATTTTATTAACTTCAGAAGGATGAAAGTCCGAGTCAGGCAACAGGGTTCAAGTGTGGGAGTGTACTGGTCCTTTAGATAGCACTAGCTTCTGAGCAAACAATCTTAACAGAAATAGAGAATTACTTCAACTCTCTACTGAAATGATTTAAGCCTCATTCAAATTCATTTTTGTAGCACACAAAGACAGTTTTGTGAATGTCTCAAAATAGGACTGCAGTGAATACTGCAAATCAGGAGGGTCCATTGTGAAACCTCTGTACGTCTTAGTGTTGTAATATAGGTACATGACACAGTTCAGCAGAGATGTGTGTGGTAAAATTGTTTGAGAGGATGAATATTCTTACAACAGGTCTTGTCCTTCTTTAAAGTGTTTTTATTTGCTTTATGAGTTTTTACTCCCTTTCCGTTGCCTTTTTGTTAATTTCACCAGTGGTCATTAGTCACAGAGGAGCCTGTGCCTAACTGTAGAGGTTGCTAGACCTCAATTTACATTTTCTTTTCCCCTTACCTGTTTTTCTCATCAGATCACACTGCTAGTGTGGTGCTTGACATGCCCTCTGACATGCCCCTCTCATGACGGACTTGTTAAGTCAGCTGATAGCGTGTCTATGCTAGCAAGACAAGGTTGGTGCTTTTTTTTTTCCTTGTAGGTCCTTAGGTGCCAATTTTGGAGTTGCTTGGCTCCATTAATCTTGGCAGTATCCTTGAACAAGGACTTGTCCCTTTTTAAAGTATTTTTATTCTGTTTATGAGTTTCTAGTCCTTTTCTGTTGCCTTATTGTGAATTTTGCCAGTAGCCATTAGTCACAGTGGAGCCTGTGTCTAACGATATAGGTTGCTGGACCTCAGTTTACATTTTCTTTTCTCCTTACCTGTTTTTCAAGTTGAATTTTGCTGCTAGTGTGTTGCTTGCCATGCCCCTTGACACGCCCCTCTTATGATGGGCTTCTTAAGTCAGCAGATAGCCCATCCACACAGTGGACATGCGCAGTGGGTGCGCTGCTGTTGCGTCAAAGGCACACTTAAGGCAAGTCCGTCTGCACCCGTCCGTACCTGGATCGTGCCTAGCACTTGTCCCCCTGTCCATTTGGAGCCAGGACAGAGGCAGTTTTTCATCTACTTGGGAGAGACAATATACTATTCCCTGCAGTAGGCTTTCTATATACTGAGGTTTCCATTTTCCCATTTTCTATCCTAATTTTGACATCTAAGAAATATATCTCTCTTGTGTGTATATTGCCTGTGAATTTCAAATTCAAATCATTCACAGTGATATCTTGGATAAAAATGTTTGCACTTTCCTCATCACCTTTCCATATAACAAAGATATCATCGATGTATCTCAGCCACATAATAATGCAGTCATTCCATGAATCTAATGGAAGGCTATTGAGCACATGTTCTTCCCACCAACCCATATATAAGTTTGTATAACTTGGGACAAAACAGGTCCCCATCGCCGTTCCACATCTTTGTTCAAATATTTCATTGTTGAAGAAACAAATGTTGTGTTTTAGACACCAATTAATCATTGTGATCAACATTTTACTATGCTTATGAAATCTTATGGGTCTGGCCCTCACAAAATGCACTACTGCTCTTACTCCATCTCCATGTGGAATACTGGTATATAAGGCTGTAACATCCAAGGTCATAAGGATCATATTAGTTTCCCAACTCACATCAAACACTCTTTGTAGGAACTCTGTAGTGTCCTTCAAATATGAGGGAAAATTCTTTACTAATGGATGTAAGAATACTTCCATATATTGCGACACAAATTCAAACAGACCACCTCGTATTGCTACAATGGGTCTGCCTGGAGGTTTCCTTTCATTTTTATGTATCTTTGGGATCAAATAAAAGACAGGAAGTTTAGGATGGTCTACCATTAAAAAATGATATTCTTCACTACTGATTAGCCCTTGCTCTTTCCACACCAAAAGATTTTTTATCAAATTATATTTTTATATTATCCACATATTTCATATCAATTTGCTTATAACAGGTTTCATCATTGAGGTGTCTGTAAGCTTCATCCATATAATCTTTTAGTGGCCAAATCACAACATTACCTCCCTTATCAGAACTTCTAATTACTGTTTGTGAATTTTTAGACAATTTTTCCAATGTTTTTATGTAGCTAGTTACAATCTTCGTTGTTTTCTCCATTTTTTTTACCTCTTAACCTTTTAAATTCTTTAATTTCCGCAAACTAGTCTATAAGATCCCCACAATACGCTGGTATCGTCTTAGACTTTGGTTTTAAACATGATCCTCCTTCTTGATCCATTTTCACACCTTCAGACTCCAATTTGTCTACAATTTCCATCTCATCAATAGATACCATAGCATTTTCATCCAACTCCCACAATTCTTTCATTAAATAAATGTCCTCTATTTGTAAATTTTGTTGCTCACAGGTCACATCACATCCAATCACTGACTTTGATTTTTCGTTCTTAAGTTTGTGAATTTTCATCAGTTTTAATTTTCTCACAAAGAGGAAGAGATCTATTCTACTTTGCACATAGTCAAATTTATTGACCTCACACAATGATAGTCCCAGTGCCAATTTATTTTAATCTTCTTCATCCAATATACTTTCGGATAAATTCAACAATGTCTTATTATGTATCTATCAATATTGCTTGTTGCTTTGAGTAATCTTTTCTTGTTCGTCTGTATGCACTTCTCTTGCCACCTCGTCTCTTCTTCCGCTGCCTCTTCCTTTTGATCTGCCACTTCCTCGCCATTGTCTGTGATTGGTTCTCCGATCTCGCCTTAAAAAATCAAATTCTTCCTGCAAGGTGGTATGTGATTTAACTCTTGCCATTTCTTCCACATCTGTATCCGAACTTTCACTTATCTCAACATTTCTTTCTCCCATTGTTACATTTGCTTCCTTAATGTGAGATCCATTTAATTTTGGTCTTCTCCAATGGTCAAACTTTCTAGGAAATGTATAGATTTGTCCACTTTCATAACCTATTTTATCGCTATTAAATTTGTGTGCTTTCTTTTGAACAATGTCTTCTTCCACTTTTCTCAATCCATTTTCCATTGCTTGTTTTAAAGTTTCTACTAGCTTCTTATTTGCAAACAGCTCTATTTGTTTGCTCAATGACTCTATCTTTTCAATTGCATTGTCTCTATCTATTTGGGCATATTTGATCAATATTCTCATCTTTCCCATTGAGCTCTGAGTATTATGAATCACCCATTCCTTTACCAATTCAGGGTTAGGATTATCATATGTTGCTATAATCATAATTCTCAGTCCTCTAGGGACTCTTTCAGCATCCAAATATCTTGTTAATGACTCACATTCCCACCACTTATTCAGTTTTCTTTTTTTCAGCCTCTCAAGTTCTTTGAACATGCCATAAATGCCTATTCCACTGTTAACATCTTTACATCCTTGTTGTCTCTTCTCTTTATTTATTGGTTTTGCAAATACCATTTCAGCTCTCTGTTTTCTGTTGTCATACGTGTTTAATATGCTATTGGCCATCCTTATATGCTGTTGTCTTGCCACTGATCAGCAATTACTATCCAAACAATTTGTGAACCACTTTCAACATGTCATTGCGTTTTGATTAGTGGCACCCGGCTTCCCTCATGTAATTCGCTACAGATTGATCACGCTTACCTCTCCTCGTCGTGTGGTCTCACTCCGTGCCCTCCGACTCTGCAGCGAGCCCTCACTCAACTTTTGGCAATGCAGATATACCCAATTTCAAAGAGGGGGCAGAAAAGTGAATATTGAATCACTTCGTGCAGTGTAGCTTTTCTGCACCTGAACGCCGGTGGTGCCCATGTCGGACACGCGCAACCGCATCTAAATATTATCACTTGCCCTTCTTCAAAAAGGATTTGGCACTCCACTAACAAAAAAGATTCCTAAAAATCAATTCTATTGACACGCGAAGGAACGCGTTTCGTCATTTCTGCCTTTGTCAACCTAGCGGTCGCTATATTGAGTATCCTTTATATATCACATGATCAGTTCATTTTAAAAACATCATTCTTTTTTACTTTCTTATACATAATTTCAGATTTGCCAGTCTCTTTTATTTAATGTACAAGATAAACAAAGGAAAAAGGGTAAGATAGGAACAGGAACTCACAGATTTATAACGACATATAAAACTGCACATATGCAAATTAGAAAGATATTGCAAAAGCATTGGCATGTGTTGAAAAGCGATCCTGTTTTAGGTACACTAATATCAAATAAGCCTCAGCTGACATATAGGAAGAGTAAATCTATGAGAGATGTGCGGGTAAAGAGTGACATTAGAAAACAGGAAATAGATAATACTTAGTTGAAACAACACAATGGGTTTTTTCAAATGTTCCAAATGTAAAGCATGCAAAAATGGTGAGAGTATTTAGTAATTGGTGATGGGACATAAAACGGTCCATAAGATCAGGGGACGATACACATGCAAAAGTGATTTTGTAATATATATTTTAAGGTGTAGTTGTCCAAGGATGTATGTAGGAAGCACCAAATTACAGGCACATAAACAGATTATACAACATTTGAGGGCTATTCAAAATATGGATGAAACGTATCCTTTTGCTTGCCATATTCATGAAAGACACAATGGAAAGGTGGATGAAATAAAATACAGTGTGATTGATGGAATAGCCAAAGATATTAGCTATTAGAGGAGGAAATAGAGAGAAAAAACTAAGAACTTCGGAATCAAGATATAGAATAATGTTAGATACCAAAGATCCCAATGGATTAAATAGTAGTGAAGAACTTTACAAACATTTGTAGTGATAATCATATAAGATTTAAAGAAGTGAGAAGCAGGCAAGGGAATTAAGTTAAAATGTTAAGGTGATAGATGCCAGTTTTGACATTGACACAATGCCATCTATGCCCTTAGGAATGATTGTTAATAACCAGAAAGTAGATTTAATGATTAAGAAAATAAAATGTATGGGTAAGTCATTTGACATGTAGTTTAAGGTAAATTAAAAAGAAATATCAAGAGTGTTGACATAATTTTTTTTTTATTATTGATGTTAGGAAAGAAGCAATTAATTTTGGATAAAAATAGGTAAAAGAAATATAGGATCAAGTTCACATGTATAATGAGATCATGATTGAATTAACATGAATATTGTCCAACTATCAATATCGTTATGTTATTATGCTTAGGTGGTTTCAAAAACAATATTATAGTTGTGGTAAAACAATTTAAACATTATGAAAAATAATGTGAGAGTTGCTAATATTGGTTTAATGACTGTAGAGACTGGCAAAGAATGATGTTATTGAAATTAACTGATCATGTGATATATAGAGGAAACCCAATATGGCAACCGCAAGGTTGACAAAGGCAGAAATGCCGAAATGCATTCCCACGCGTGTCAATAACACCTTTCGTTTGTGCAGTGCTGAATCCTTTTTGAAGAAGACAGGGCAAGTGATAATATTTAGACACAGTGGCGTGCGTCCGACATCAGCACCACCGGCGTTAAGGTGCAGAAAAGCTACGCTGCACAAAGTGATTTTCTAATTATATATATATATATATATATATATATATATATATATATATATATATTTCCTAGTGCCGGTCACGACTAGGTAGTAATAGATAGGACCACATTTCCATAAAAAAGCTGATTTTTTCTTGCCTATATCTTTGGTGCCGCTTGATGAATCTTCACAAAAGTTTCCAAAAGAATTTGACAGTCACATGAGCTTCTGTCTAGCACATTTTAGGTTGATCCATCAAGCGGGGGCCGAGTTAAAGGGGGGATGAAATTTAGAGTGTTTCCAATGTGAAAAATTGAACAGCGATAGCGCAAAACCCACTGGACGGGATTACACCAAATTTGGCAGAAAGGTAGCTCTCGGTCCAGAAAGAATTTGATGTAAATCTGTTCAGTACTTTTTGAATAATTTAAAGAAATCCAAATTTGTATATATAGGGACGTGAAGGATTCATGACCCCTAATGGTCTTGTGCAGAGATCTGATTGACTGATAACACTTCAACAACAGAAGTGTTGTCAGCCATCTTGGGTTCGGCTTAAGCCGAGTCCCAGAAAAAAATATTACAAAATACAAAAGTGGCCAGGGTACGAACACCCTGACCCCTTAGCTCTGGTGGTGGGGTCCCAAAGGGACTACTCCCCCACCCCCCAGGGCTAAAAATATGTTTTTTTTATTTCACAGATAGATGTAAGGCGGATCAGTGGAATAAAAAAAAAAAATGAAGTGTGGGCTCCTGTTCTTCGTTATAATGAAGCCGTGGGCCAGGTTCGAGGGCATTTGTTTAGAAATGTGGAGGTGGCCTTCTGCCCCCCTCCTGCTGCCTAGGAACCACTACCTCCCGAGGGCACTTTACAAATGAAATGCAGGGGAGACCTGTGCCCCCTGCGCCTCGGGGAACACTCCCCCTGAGGGCAAATATAAAAAAAAGAAAAGGGGGGCACTTTGGGACCCCCATTAACCCTGGGGACCACCATCCCCGGTGCTACAGTGAATTGTGAATGGGGTGCCCCAGGGAAATTCTTTAAAAAAGAAGCAAAGGGGGACCTATGGGACAATTTAATTAAAAAAACTAAAAAAGAAAGAAGGGGGGGACCGCCGGGGGAGCCCTTAAGGGCTAAAAAAAGAAGAAACCCCCCATAGCTCAGTGTGAAGGTCTGTGCCCTTCACACTGATCTATGGGGGTTCTGAGTCCACATTCAGGTAGCAGCATTTTTTGCTTCTTTCTGCGTGTGGGAGCAATGCTGGCTCCCTCTGGAGATGAGGATCTGGCAGGACCATGGGGGCATTGAGGTTTCCCCCACGGTCCCCAACAGTGCACACTGGACAGCCGGGGCACCCAGCAACTATTAGCCAGGCCCCAAGGGATGGGATATCTGGGACCAAAATTGGCCCAGGGAAGGGGGCTGAGTGCCCCCTCCACGTGAAACTAATTGACTGGGGCCTGGGGGATGTCCTCGGACCAAAATCGGCCCGGGGAGGGGGGCGTGAAGCTTGTGATTGAAGAATTTCCAACACAGTAAAACAGCTGTTTATCTGTACTCTGACTCCCTCATCTGCTGTTGTACTCCTGGCACTCATGTTAAGCACTCTGACATAATGGAAAGGAAACACATGCACTTTATTAAACATTTTTATAAATAAAACACTTGAATGAGCCAGATTTTAGATGTTACTTTGCTGGACATAACTTACAGTGCAATCAAGGAAAGATAGTTTCTAATTCCATTGAATCTGTTGAATTAATAAAATCAAGTTGCCTGCACATTGTATTTTTTGGGCACGTTTGTATTGTTATCTTCACCTTAGTGTTCTACCAAAACCACCCTTTAAGAATACATTTGACTCCTCACCATCGCTGCCCTTGAGTGTCATGGCTTAAAAGAATGTTCTTAATATTGAGTGAAGATGCAGTCTTGTCTGGCTTCTAAGGTTCTAGTCTACAAGCAATATGTGTTATAATGATGCTCCAAAGTTCCTTAAGGAGAGCTGGAGTGACACTGGCCTCATTGTTGGGAAACGGGGCATTGGTCCTTCTAACACACAATCTAGTCTGGTCTCTGGTGAGGAATTTGTTAAACTACCATCTTCTGCATGCCCTATCCTGTTGGTATAGTCATGTTTTAACAATGGACAGGCTTAGCAATTCAAGGCAGATCACAAGGCATACATAAATTCATTGATCATAATGAAGACAATTCACTCTGGTATACATATATTCCAAACATGTCTTTGTATCAGGTTGGCAGTGAGAGGGTCTCAATAGCTGCTCCATTTGAGCAGAAGAGCATTGCCCCACTGGAAAAATGCCCCAGAGCAACTGAAAAATAAAATGGTGATAACGTTTATTTATTACTATTTTATTTTTTAGTGCCCCTTCCTGAACCGAGTGTCAGGAAGGGCCGGGGTAATTGCTGCTCAGTGGCAGTAGGGAGTTGTGCACTATGTTTAAGGTGTGCATGCCTCTTTGGCTGGCTGTCTTGCGACTGCCAGCCTGACATGTGCACTTTAAACTTCTTCAACCCAGGTAGTTGGGTTAGAGAAGGCACAGGCCTCCAGCGCTTTTAAGAGCACTGAGAAAGGCTGCTCCCTCCAATCCTGACTCTTCTCTCAGGCTGTTTTACAGCCTGAGTGCAGCCCCAGTATTGGTTAATGCAGTTTCCTGGGTCCATAGCTCTGAAGACAAAAGACACTGGAGCGAGGAAGACATTGTGGCAAGTAAATATGGTAAGTGTCCTTTTTTATTGTTATGTTATGGACACCCCACCACTTTATATATATGGCATCACCACTGGAATTGATAGAATTGTTCTCACATGCTTAGAAGACATTTCTGCTCTATTATATACTTGACTGCATTCTCATATAACCAGCCCATCAGCCGTGAGAATGAGAAAGAGTCTTGTCACTAAAGCATCTGTTGAGCAAGCCCTAGAAACATTTTTGAAAAATAATAGGGCATTGTTTCTTTGCTATGTAGCTGTAACTGGCTGACCAAAATGTATTTTCTTCCTCTGTCTTTGAAGACAGTTTACTCTACTCTAATATTTAAAGAAAGGGAGGTGTCAATTTATTATTTGTTCTTGCAATGACCCCCCAGAAGTCCCAACAGACCACACATTTATCCCACAAGTGTATTTGTACATGGTTTCCAATTTGTATTTTAATGCCTGAAAAGCTCTCAGACTTTCACAATCTTACACATTGTTTAAATAAATGTTCTTAAGAGGCATTCCCACTGTTTTTTTAGGGCTACTTGCATTTGGAAAAAAGAATACACTCTTGGTCAAAACAAGTAAAATTGCTGAAGAGAATTTGGGGAGCGGGAGAGGGTGAGGCTTTACATGTTTGGTGGAGCTGTTCTAAGAAACAAATATCCAACAGAGTGTCAAAGAACATAGAGAATCCAGTAGGGTATCCCATTCCATCGGATCCTGTGACTATGACTATGATTCTGGGTATTAGTCCAGCTGGATACAAATATGTGTCAAGATATATGTAGTACAAGATACGCCTGAGGGCTTCAAAACAGCTCTTCCTCTTAACTGGAGAAAGACAGAGGCTTCATCATTGAACCAGTGGTATCATAAATGGTTGTACATTGTTACAATGCATGCTTTTACCACACATGCCTTTACCATGCATTTTTCCAATGCATGCATTTAGCACACATCTGCTTTTACTACGCGTACCTTTAACTACCACACTGGTAAGTATAAGGTAGGTAAGTGAAAAAAACTATATATAGTCAGTCAAAGGATCTTTATTCAGCATTTTGCCATTAAAGCACATATACTTTACATAAAATATATAAATAACTGTTAAAATACAATCCTTATACGTTAAGACAAAATGCAAACATCTTCTTCTGACTAAAATTGCAAAGCTAATTATCAAAGCATATCAAAAAGTGTACCGCAACCCTTCGAGATAAGAATATAATAATTTACAAACATTAAAATCCCGATCAACAAAGTAAAATCACAAACAATCAGAATTATGTTATTAAACGAGTACGTCGACCAGATCGTATCGATTCCTAATAGCAATGGCTGATTTGATCAAACTTAAAACTGAACTGCACATTTTTTAGATGGAAGTGTTTGAATACCAATCAATGCCTCCTTATGGAAAAAAATATGTAGTTTGCGCAGGATTGGCAATATAAAAGCTTTCCTAGGAACTGAGTAAAGTGTACAAAATAGAACAAAGTGACAAGTGCTTTGTTTAGAAAAATTGTCACAAGGACAAGGCGGTAGCATTTTTTGCCACGTACATTTCTTTGGAAAAGCCACTCTAAAATGGATCATATTTAGTCTAAAAAGAACAAGTATAGAGTACAAAGAAGGAATTGGGAACCAGATGAAATATGGTTCTATCAAAGTTGAAGCTGAAATCTGCACATATAATTCAAATGTTTTCAATTTCTCTGCTACTTGATATCTATAATTCGTAGTATACTCCATATATCGATTTTTTACCATTTCCTTAACATTAGCAGGCATAAGCTCTGGTTTAAGATACATAATCTGCAGGTCCTGTTTCCGAAAATAATTATGTACAAAAGTAAGCCATGGAATCTTATTATGATTGGCTAGTTGAATGCAATTGATTAAACAGTCTTGAACTAGACTAGCCGCAGGATTTAACCATACTTTTATGCATAGCAGGAGTTAGGCGATATCAATCAAATCCTTAATGTACCGTATTCCCAGCTCCTCATGGCAAATACTATTCGCTACATTCTTAGGTACCAGAAGCAGCCGATGGAGAAATTTATTCTCAATACATTGGAAGACGGTTGGGTTAGTATATCCCCAAAGGCGCCACCCCCCCATAAGTTGCTGCAGAAACACATTTAGATTTATAGAGCATAATAATCTGGTGGACTGGTCTTTGTCCTAATTTACGGGCAAAGCGAAAAATCGCTTCCATGTTTCTCTCCATTTGTTGGGCTTTTAGAGTAAGATGGGGAATCCACGACAAGGAGGAACTTAAATGCAGTCCAAAATAGCAAAAGTCTTTTACCTTTGATAAAATGTTTCCCCCAATGTTAAAGTATTTAGTTTGCGTCTTTCTAGGTCCACAGATCATTTTTAAAGTTGAATTTCAAATCAAGCTCTTGCGTAAAAGTTAAAAAAAGGTCCAATAGATTCTGTAAACCGTTTGCTGTACGAGCAATTAAAACAGCATCATCAGCATACAGTAAAATTGGAAGTTGTCTAAAACCCATCCTAGGAAAATCCTTGCCATTTTTTACTAGAAAGCTATAAAGACCATTAATATATAACAGAAATAGAAAAGGTGCTAAAGTACAGCCCTGTCTAACCCCCCGCATAAATGGGAGGGGATCTGACCTTTCCCCACATTGGCCATATTGTACTGAAATGGTAAGATCACTGCATAATCGTTTAATCAGCTCCAACAGATCCTGATCGACCCCCATTGCATCCATAAGTGACCACAATTTCTCTCTATTCACCAGATCAAACGCGCTAGGTAGATCAATAAAAGCTAAATGAATAGATTCTCTCCTGGCAGTAACATATTTGCTAAGAATGAGGTGCAAATTAAAGGCCTGGTCCACTGTACCTAGTCCAGGCCTAAAGCCATATTGAATTGGGGAAAGGATTTTTGTCCTTGTCACCCAATCCTCAAGCCGATTCAAAATAACACTCCCCAGAATCTTTGCCGTAGAATCAATAAGAGAGACTGGTCTATAGCAAGTAGGGTCGAGGCTGTTGCCCTTTTAAAAAATCTGAACAATTATTGCCGTTAGCCATAAGGAAGGAATAGAGCTTTTAACTGCGCTAATCAAAACATTTGTGATTAACGGGCCCCACAAATCAGGTAAAGATTTAAATAAGTCCACTGGAACCCCATCCGGGCCGGGGGCTTTCCCTGATTTCATTCATTTAATGGCTGTAATTACCTCATGTACCTCAAATGATAGCCCACTCATATTCTGTTTTGGGGTAGCCACTACCGAATAGCCACATTCCTCTTTTCCATGATTAGAGTCATTTACAGATTGAATTACTGTAAAGTGTTTCACCCAGGCCCCCTCAGGTATCAGACAATCATCCTCCTTATTATCGTGTTCTGAGAAATAGGGATGATTGACCACCTTCCAAAATTGTGCAGGGTCCCTCAATTCCATAGCTGCCAAAAGATCTTCACATGCTCTAGATCTAACTTCATTCTTTCTGTCCTCAAGGGCTAACTTATATCGGCCCCTAGCCTGTTTCACTAATTCACAACTAAATGGGACAGTTTTAACAGCTGCTTTTAAATCTTTATGGGCAGCTGTACAGGCTGAGTTAAACCAACGTCAGGGTTTTAATCCCCGAGTAGACTTACTGCACACTAAAGCCTCGGAAATAGCGCGGCTTAAAAGTTCAGAAGCAGCTACGAGATGGGCATAAATAGGTTGCGGCGACAAACATTTATTAATGTAATCTTTATTTTGCTCTATAATATCCTCTTGAAAAGTTTTAATATTCACTCTATCCCACTTCATACGGAGGCCAAAATTTATATTAAAAAACTGCTTTCCCCCTACGTTCTATTCTGGATGAGACTAACCTGTTTTTAAAGGCTAATTTTATACTCAAGGGATTATGGTCACTAGCGCAATGTGATATTATCTTAAAATCCAGATTTAGGTGGGAAACTGAGGAGCCGATAAGAATAAAGTCAATTATACTACCTTTAGTGCTCCCCGTGTAGGTGGGTATCTTTTTCATATGCCTAGTTGCCCTATCCCTTGCATAAACAAGATCGAATTTGTAAATAAGGGTGTTTAGAGCTTCCCCTTGGTTAGAATGGAGAAAGTGTGTAGATGACTCTCTGCCTTCAATAAAGGCACAACACATATGAGGGAGTTCCTGATTACATAACGGAACGTTGAAGTCTCCGGCCCATATCATTTCTAGCTCCCTGTCCTGGAGCTTCCCAGTGGAGTCAAGGAAATCTGTTAACTCCTCAAGACTTCCTAGCAGGGCATCACATGGGATATTATTGTAAAAATTCAAAAGCAGAATGTCCTTATTCCCTTCCATCGATAGTTGGACCACCATGAAAAATGCAGAGGACCAATTCAAAGACACCTCAATTTTTGGAAGTTGTAAGGATACAAGGACCAGGAGCCCCCCACTTGCCCTTCCCGCTAGGGAGGGGAGTGCTGGCTGAAACACACAATAGTACCCATCCAAATGGGAAGGGTCCACGGTCCAAGTCTCCTGGAGACAAATAACATCATAAGTGGATATAAACTCCAACCATTCTAAATTTCTGGCCTTGGACAAAAGCCCTGCAATGATCCAGCTAATCAAAGATAGAAATGTATTACTATTCAGGATCCTGTTCACTAGTTCCTTATTTACGGTGGCATCCATTTATATTTTGGGGTAAAACAACTGCCTCACCAAACCCTGTCAATAATGCCGGGGGCATATGCCCAACTTCCATCTCAGCCTCCTGAGGGGTGCCCATCATAAACCCCGTCTCGGCCACTTGTCAATCATTCACGTCAAGAGATGTCAAATTCTGATGGCGGTCAGAAGCAGGAATATAATCCTGTAAAGGTATCATTGACAATTCTACATTAGATCCGCAGGGAACGTTAATAGAGGGGGCTAATAAAATAGGTGGATCATAAAAAAAGCTTAGAGGGTAAATTTGAATCCCACCCTTCCCCTTAGCAAAACATGAAGAAGCCATCAGCAAGTGTTTAACCAAACAAGGATTAGCAAAATTCATCACGATACAGTCCCCTTCAAATATTTTTTGGGATGGGCCTACCCACTTCACCCTTCGTGCCATAAGAATTTTACTATTTAAATCTTCTTGATAACTAAGCTTTAGCCTCAGCCAGTGTGCTCATTTCCTCATTAAAGCCTGAGTATCTTCCCTCTGGATAGAATCAAGAGGGGGGCGCATTGGCTAAGACCAAAACATACGGCGTACAGTACGGCGGAGGTTGCAGTACCTCCTTTTGAACAATTGGAGATATAGACTTAGAAACTGTTTCACATTCCAAAGTAGTGTCCATACCACCAGTCAAGGTTGATAGAGTTCCTATGGGTAGATTTCCATGAGTTCCATCAGTTAATAAATTAGCTTGCCGTGCATCTTTATGTTCATAAGTGTGACTAACACCAGTTTTTATACCAGTTTTTAAAGAGGACATTTGGGTCAACGATTTAAACATGATATCCTGAAGTTGCTCAAATTTAGTATTTATTAATGTTATTAATTTCTCCTCTAAAGCTGAAAAAAGAGGTTTGAGCATAGAATCCAAATTAGATGAATGACCATCAAAAGGGACTCTCAAGTCTCTGGTATCGGAGCCTAACAAGACTGGTGATGGTCCTACAGTTAACAAAGGATCTACCGGAGAATCCGATAATGGAGGGATGTTTCCCTTTACCCTCGGCACCTGCTTTAAAATCTTGGAATGTTTGAGACGACCTCTCTCTTTCCTTTTTTTTGGTGGTGGGGGAATCACAACAAAGTTGTCCACAGTGTCTTCATTACATACATTTAAGAGTTGCAGAGGTTGCAAGTCAGGTATATTATCTTTAGGCTGAGGCAAATCATGATTGGGACTGACAGTCGAGAGACCTTGAATCTCGTGCTGAGACTGAATGTACACCACTGGCTCAAGAGGAAATCTTTGGGTAAAGTTATGAGCAACCCCAATCCTTTCTTCCACTTGCACAATTTCAGTTTCGATGGCCCCAATGACTGATGATAAATAACTAGTTATAGATGGTTGGACATGTGTACCCTGGGTTCCTTCAGCCCAAAATATAGTACTTTTGCTTTTGCCTATTGTTTCAAAAAGAAATGGGAGCATAAATGCCCAAAGTGCCCAGTCCAGAGAACGGGAACCAAAAAGTACTATGTGTAAAAATATACGTGGAGTATATAAGAATTGCTCACATAACGTTCCTAATTGTTTAACTTTACTTCTCCTTTCTTTTGCAAAAGTATGGCTCTAAACGTCTTACTGCATTCTTCCTTGGATGCGGATATCAGAGGGGGGGCCCGGCCTGGCCTCCTCCGGTCACAGACAGGCACAGGATGGGCCCGCCCTTGGCCTGGGCTTCGCCCGGGCACCGCCTGTGTGCGTCCCGCACAGCGGGAAACAGCAATGCCCTATACGCGCTTGTTCAAAGGGGCCCCTCCCCCTCTGCTCCGGCGGTCCGATGGCGTCCCCGAGGGCCAAGGCTGGTGAGCAAAGTTCAAAATATCCCGCGCAGCGGGAAACAGCAATGCGCTATACGTGCATGTTCAAAGGGGCCCGCCTCCTCTGCTCCGGCGGTCCAATGGCATCCCCCGAGGGCCTGGGCTGATGAGCAAAGTTCAAAATATCCCGCGCAGCGGGAAACAGCAATGCGCTATACGCGCTTGTTCAAAGGGGCCCGCTCCCTCTTACATACATATTCACTAACAAAAACAAAGGTTACAGGACCGTTATAGTTAGGTTCATGATTTAACCATACAAAACCATAAAACTTCAGCAGTTATAGTTATGTTTATATTGAGAAACTATAATAAAATTACTTAATGACACAAGTTATGTTCTCTTCAGATATGTGTGAGAAAGATATTATTTGCATATTTATGATTTGTGGTCAACCTTAGCAATATTTTAATGATGAATGAAATTGTATACATTTATACATACCTAGATGCTTTCAAGGAGGAATTGGGTCCTGAGTGCGTAGCGATGAATAGGATCTCTGAGGCTTAATCAAGATACTTTGTGACATTTTCCAAATGGTCGCTCTAACATTGTGGACCTTGGATATTTCTTTGTGCCCGTTTTCTATGTCAACCTTTGAAAAGGGGTGCTTGACCAAAGAATTCAAGTATTTAAATGGAAGTCAGTTGCCAGCATCTGTAACATCGGCAAAGGGTGAGTGCAGAAAGCGTCTTTCTTTCGTTTGTTTTTTGTGGCGTAATAAATCATCTGTAATAAAGTAACTCCTGAAGTGAAAGACTGTTTGACTTCTGTGAGATGGATATACATATATATATATATATATATATTTATATATATATATATATATATATATATATACAGCCACAGTCTACCCTGATGCCACCCAGTCCAAAAACGCAAGTTCGTGTCCAGGTCAGGCTCCCGAAACTATCAAGTCCACAAAACATCACCAGGTAAGCGAAGAAAACACAGAATCAGCAGCAGCGCAGTGTGATTGATAGTTTAATCAAACACCGTAACCTTCAATGGCACCAACAGGGCACAACCTACGCATTTCGGCATACAATATTTTGCTCACAGGCACGTTTTCAGTGTTCCCAACATATTTTTAAAGCCCACAGTGAAATAATGGAAATAGACAAAGGACAAAAAACAAACAAAATAGCTTATGATTCCATGACGCCCATCTTAACATGTTCTCATCCATTACATAAATATTCATACGTTCTTATGTCTCTCTGATCACAGTAGAAAATCACAAACAATTAGTAATATCAGGAAATATATCCTAGTATCGAAGCTTCATTAATATTGCCCTGCTGATTCTGCCCCACATGTGTTGCGCCCCTCTAAAATAAACATTGATCATGATAACACCATCCTGCTCAATAAATGATCATTTGTTCCTCTGTAACACTGTTAACAAAATAGAGGCATCATGTCCCAATGGGCAATCATGTTTCCCCAAGTACTTCTAAATGGTGGCAACCTCCCTTTTACATCAAACCCCCTCCCCTCAGTGATGTCACTGACCATATCATGAGTGATGCAGTGTAAGAGGTCATGAGCAGTGCATTGCAGGGGTGTGAGTATAGTTAGCTCAAGTAACTGTAATTGCTGAATTTCAATGGTTTTGTATGAGTGAAATCTAAGCCTAACTATAACGTCTCTGTAACCTTTGGTTTTAGTGAATTTCTATGTTTTTTTAATTCTATCTCCTAACTATAATGTGTTTGTAACCTTTGTTTTCTTTCAGTTAATTTCAATGTTTTTTAAACTGTATTTCCTAACTGTAACCTGTAATTTTTCAGATTGGATGTGTGAGTGTTTTTTTAGGTAGGTGAGAAGGTGCATGAGTGGCTGTATGGGTCTGTGAGTTGGTGTGTGAGTGGTTCTGTGACTGGTTGTATCAGTACCTCAGTGAGCCTCTGAGTGGTTGCATGACTGCCAGATTGAGTCTGTGCATGATTGCATGAGTGTGTGAGTGGGTCTATGAGTGAGTGCATGAGTTTCTTAGTGGGTCTGTGAGTGAGTGCATCACTCTGAGTGAGCCTGTGAGAGGTTGTGTGAGCTTGTGTAGATTTGTCAGTGGGTGTATGAATGTCTGATAGGTTTTGTGAGTAGATGTGAGAATGTCTGAGTGGGTCTCTGAGTGCTTGTCTGAGTGTCTTAGTGCATGTGTGAGTGGGAGCATGGTTGTGTGCGTGGGTCTGAGTTTGAGTAGAAGAGTTCTGTGAGGGAGTCTGTTACTAGGTGTGTCAATGCCTGAGTGAGTGTCTGAGTGCATTTGATAGTGTGTGTGTGATTCTCTGTGTGAGTGTGTCAGTAGGTGCCTGAGTGACTTGGCCATAAAGAAACTGTACCTGCCCATTTATTGAACAAAAGTCCACTGTTTTGCACAAAATGTCTACACAACTGAAATACTTTGTAGTAGTTAGTTAGTAACAGCTACTTTGCTGAATGAATGTCCAGTGTATATTGTATACTACAGTTGTGTAATAGATCACGAAAAAATTTGGTCAGCAACCTTGTCTGTGTTTATCAATGGGATTGTGGCTCATGTGTCTCTTTACAGTTTCTGTTTGAACATAAAGTATCCTATATAGACACCAACAACATTAGAAACATGCAAATAAGTACCAAAGTAGGGTTGTTCTCATTAGCTATATGTTGTGTTTGTTTTTTAGATAGTGATGTCCTCATATTCCTGACCACTAAAAAATTCACCACCGAAATCTGCAGTAAAAGCAGTGAGGGTCCCTTTGCTAAGCTGTTTACCCATGTAAAAGACAGGAGAACTTTGCATATTTCTAAATAGGATGGGGCAGGGCCATGCTTTTCTAAGATGGCAGTGGTGATAGTACCCCATAGTGTATCCAGTACTGAAATACTTGTGTAGTGAGGAGAGCAATACATTTTTTTAAATTTCTTTTTACATCCGCGGAGCCGCAAAGGAAGACAGTCGAAGCTCTATGGCTTCTGTCCCGATCATGTGATCGGAATGAATCTGCTGTTCCGATCCACTGATTAGTGAAATTCTAAAACAATTAAAAAGAAGTATATAGGACCCATTGTTTATGATTTTGACATAAGCCTGCACATATTTCCCGGGTACAAACGTGTGCTGTGTATTTAGTTTTTAATTAAAAAGTAATTTTACGATTTTTATGGAGCCGTGAATCTCTGACTTGAGATCCCTGGATTAACTCGATGTCAAAAGAGTATTCCGCTATTTCATTTGTTAGTTTTGAAACACATATTTGAGTAGGGCCACTCCCTAAAAGTTACTGTTTCTCTAGAAGTTGTGGGAGAAACCTCTTCTTTGAGATCCTCCTGAAAAACTAGTTTCCACTATGGCTGAAGGGAGTGCTGCACCAGCACCTGCAGAATCTCAGCTTATTCCTCATGAAGAAGAAAATGTAAATCTGCTTACTTCACAAAAGGAGAGTGACATATGGCATTTTTTTACAATACCTAGCAGAGGAAAAAATGTTACAATGGATTTGTGAAATGCAATCTCTGTGGCAAAGAATTGTCTTGATGATGTCTTAGTGTATGGATCAGTGTGTGTTTGGGTGTATCAGTGAATTCATCAGTGTATTCCTAGGTGTGTCAGTATATGCATCAATGTGTGCCTGGGTGTCTCAGTGCATGCATGTTTGTCTGACAGGGTGTGTCAGTCTATGTGTCAGTGTGTGGTTGGGTATGTCACTGAAAGCATGAATGAGTGCCAGGGTGTGTCAGTGTATATGTCAGTTTGTGCCTGAGTGTGTTAGTGTATATATCAGTGTGTGCTTGGGTGTGTAAATGAATGCATGAGTTTGTGCTAGGGTGTGTCACTGTACTGGTCAGTGGGTGTCTGGGTGTGTCCGTGTATATATCAGTAATTGCCTGGGTGTGTCAGTGTATGCATCAGTGTGTGCTGGGTGTGTCAGTTTATGCACCAGGGTGTGAGTGGTTGTGTCAGTATACGCATCAGTGTCTACCTGGATATCTTAGTCTATGGATCTGTGTGTGCTCAAGTGTGTCAGTGAATGCATCAGTAAAAGCCTGTGTGATGTGGTATATGCATTACGGTTTGCATGGGTATATAATTTTATGATTCAGTGTTTCCTGAGTGTGTTAGTGTATGCTTATCTGAGTACATAGCTGTATTGAGATTACTGTGTTGGTGTATCAGTATGCCTAACTATATGTACTTGAGTATGTTTACGGGTGGTCTTTTAATGAAGAAATATATAATTAGTTACCTGCAATAAATAGCTCATTGAATCTGTTTATAAAGAGAGAAAACATAAATAAAAGTTAAACTTTAGTATTAATAATGTATCTATTAAAAGTTCATAATCTGTAATGAAGATGATATTTCTAATTAGTAGAAGATACAATAACCTTATATTACTGTATAGCAATCACAAATATTATTTAAGCATGTTACATTCACTGGTCCACTGTTCTCAGCTTCTATACTTTTGCACTATAAATGAAGTGCATATTGGTACTCATCCTTGAGCAGTGGGAGGGGTACGGTTATGTGGACTATAAAAAAAAACCATAAGTACATAGCACACTATTTCAAATTAACACTAAAATGTGTGACACTCACTACAAATATTAATAAAATACTTTTAACTGTACTTGCCAAATTACATAAATATTATTAGAGCTTTATAGTAGAATTAATGTGTATTAATCATAGTACTAGTCAAAAAAGTGTTTAAAGACTTCACCCTTGGTAGGCCACATGCTGTCATAAAGTCCAGTAACTCACTGAAGAGGAGTATAGTACATCACCTGTTCTAGAAACAAACGTTCCTCAGTTTTTCTATCATTTCTAGATGTATGTTGTAGTTCAGTTTCCGATCTCCATTTCCAGTTTAGTATTATGTCTGCAGTTTACATCCAAGACTAAGAAGATTTAAAGATTTACAATGGCCTAGAAAGGCATCACCTTTCTTAAGCATAATTTGAATGTTGAAGAAGGTTTAGTTAATGGAGCTATGGTAAAACAATTGTTTTCATTTTGTATCCAAATACAAATGAGGTTCAATATCTAGCAATTCAATATGATAATCTTGAAAGTATAAAAGAGATAGCAAGGCCTGTTGTGCATTTCTTAATTGTAAAAGACTTGTATGTTCGCAGAAAGCAGTTTCCAATATCTTTAGCACATGCTGTGACAATACATAAGTCTAAAGGTTTAAATATTGATGCAGTATTTATTAATATTGGCAGCAGTGTGTTCAAGGAAGGTATGTGCTATGTAGCATTGTCTTGAGTTAGAACTTTGTCTGGTTTGTATCTGATGGAGTTTGATGACAGTAAAGTAAATGTTGATTCCACGTGCACACCAAAACACGTAAACACTCTTCTAATCCTGAGGTTTTGGAAACAGACTTTTCCAAAGATTTGAGGTTTGATTGTAGTTTTTCACTCAACAACATTGTCACTCCTTGGTGTCCCATTTTATCATTTGATGTGAGGTCCAATATTTGTTCTTTCTTCTGTTGTAGTAATTGTTCATTGAAAGAGGTACATTCTTTAAGAACAGGCATTAGACACACGATGGACTTTCCTTGTTGAATTAATCCAAATATTAACTGTGCTGCACATGTTTTTGAAGGAAATATCTTCTTTATAAGTCTGGTTTCCAGGGAATATTTCCCTTTTTTTGACAATATTCCTACTATGGTATCCTTTAGAACATTTCAATATTGCATATCAGATGCTTGATGCATGTTTCTAATTAGTTCCCTGTAGTGGAAATTCAATCAAATATTGACATTTCCAACACTTCCTAAAAATGTACGAGTTTCTTCATGTTTTGAAAACAGGCTGTCCTTTCACTGGGGTAACTTGTAACAAATTACCCAAAACAATTACATGTTTTCCACTAAAAAGGACATCATAATCTGTCTTTAATATATGTTTTATTCTTAAATGGACAAAGGTGAGCATTGCATTTGACACCATGCTCACCTCATCAATGATTAAAAGTTTAAATTTCTCTAAAACTTTGGAATCCTTGTGACAAGCTGCTCAAGATAACTTTTGGTACTCCAGTTTATTACTGTGTTCAACAGGCAGCATAAGTAGATGGTGTAATTTAATTCCTCTGATATTATGTACAGCCAAACCAGTGGGGGCCATTACTGTTCATGATAAAATAGAACCTGTAGTCTTATACAGATAATTGGTAAGAACTTGCATTAAAAATCTTTTTTCTGTGCCAGTTTGTCCATTTACATACAAAAGAATTGGCTTAAAACTTGAACATTTACATTGATTAATTTCATGGAGGAATTCATGTTCTATTTTTTCTTTAACTTCCATGTATATTTATTTCTGCTCTTCATTGAGTTGTTCTACTAACTGTTCCAAGTCAACATTTTCTTCTCTTGCTTGTTGCATCGCTGTCTCCACTTCATTCATCACTACGGCACCTTCATTTTCAATTATTGGCTGTCCAAGGGGATCTTGACTGGGAGGTCCAGCTCTATGGCTGCTTTGTGAGCTGTCTTTTGCTAACTCAGTACCAATTGTCTCCTCGTGTTCAATTTCTTCATTCAACATTCTTAGATAGTTCGGGAATGTTGGACACTGAATACTGTTTGTTCAAGCATGGAAAGTGTCTTCGTAGGAGTCATATTGTCCAAGTAACTCTCTTTTTCAGAACACCAAGGTTTGAATAGCTGGAGAAGTGCTAAGTAGAAAAAAAAAATTCTCAGCAGTTTGACGAGTACGTTTTCTATGGTTTATTAAGTTACTTCTTGGATGCCAAACCAAACAACCATTGCAACCAGATACACCATATTTTCATTCATCAATGTTTTCTGAGGCATTAATTTTGTACCTATAGTGCTCCAGATTTTCATAAAGACATATATTTTCTAGCTGTGGACTCCTCCTTGGATAGTAAGTATCCATCATATTTGTTTTTACAATATCGTTACAGTCTGGATCAAACTCTGCTAAGTAATGAATTTCTGGATACGATTTCAAGATTGTTTGCCTGTTGGCAAAGGCTAGACTAAACCAGACCATTGTTTTAGACTTTGAGAACAAACTAGCTGAACTTAATCTATCACAGCACTCATAAAAGCCTCTCAATCTACGTGAGAGCATTTTCAAGTTGAAACTGTGTAATTATTTTGATAGAGATTTTGTTGCAGAAATCTCTTCCCATTTTTCCTTCATCTCAGATTTGTCTGTTTTTTTTAAGTATGAAGTGACATAGTGAGCAGCAGCAATGGAATTATAAGCAACAAACTTTATATCCATGTTTGCATTCCATCATTTTAGGATTACAGTATTATAATCGTTAATATGTTTGGAGGCCTTTGATCTTTTTAGATTGTATGTATTTTTTGTTGATTTTTTTTGTCAATGTGTGTCTCACTGCAGAAAATAAGTTGTTGACTCTTCCTTTTAAAATGATAAGCCTTGGAAATCCAAAATGACACCTTGCATAGAACTTTCCTTTATATCTGTATCTTCGTTGGCAGTATGTGCTACATCTGTGTGTTTGGAAACGTATAATTTGCTGTCGCAGTGCTTGGCTTTTTTTCTCATCTGGAATACTGCACATAACATACTGTTCTATGAAAGACAGTACACACTCATCAGTATCAGTGCCAAATGTTGGTGCATTCTTTATCCATAAGAGAATGTGTATATGGGGAGCACACCTTGCCTGGTATTCTTTTCTCCCCAAAAAATCTGTGACTTCTCCAAGAAGAGGATTTATTTTAATTGCATATAAAACTCATTATCGCTTGAAACATAATTGAAACACCTACATACATTGGCAGGATCCAAAGAGCACAGTTCTCCTGCTGTCTTCAAATGGATCTCATTAATGTTAGAGGTTGCTTCTTTTAGAAATTTTAGCAAATCATCCCATATGTACTCTACACAACAAAGTGTTAGAAACTAAGTAAGTGGATCTAAGTTGCGGGCATACATTTGAGTTCTCCATGACGACGATGCCAGTACTCATGAGTCCCACATAGACATGCCATTAAATTATTTAAGTTGTGCTCTAGATTTTCATCTTTACTTTGTATTTTATCCGCAACCTCCCTTGCAGAAAGATTTTGCAGATTCACCCCTGTCTTAAGAATGTGGTTCACGGCATAAGAGTCCTAACAGTTCACTTTCAAATACCAGATGGAATATGTAGGGAATAGATTGTTGAAACCTAGGGTCCTCTGAATATAGTCTTGTTGACCTATATTCAGATGCTGGTATTTGTATAGGTCTGTCATCGTAGCACCCACCTTCTCCTGTGGGAAATAGCTGTGGAAAACAGCGAGCCTCTAAACTTTTTTCCCAGACACTCATTGGAGCTCCTCCAGCTTGATTAATTTGAAACAGATTAATGGTATCTCCAATAACTTTTGAATGTAGGGGAAGGATACTATAGTGCTCATATATTTCTTCAGATTTTTGCTTATCCACCTTTTCTATTTGTTCACTTAATTATATTGCTTCATGATCAATACAACTTACTCCTCCAGTGAAATTCACATGCTTATAGAAAACATTATTTACTTTCAAGTATTTTTGTAGCTTTTTTTACTTTATTCACATCCACTAATTTTTGTCAGATTTTCTTACTTTTGTTAGGTACTGCATTTACTAGAATAATCAGTGGTTCATCTATCTCTTGTTCAACACCAACGGTATCAACATTTTATTTAAATCTAGAGGTAAATGTACAACTCTTCCTTTAACCCCTTCGCTGCCAGGCCTTTTCCCCCTCAGGTGCCAAGCCTTTTTTTGGCTATTTGGGGCAGTTCGCGCTTAGGCCCTCATAACTTTTGTGGTTAGTCCTAGCGCCCGCGACAGGAAATGTCCCAAAACACAAAGTGGGCACATCCCATTTTTTGACAGAAAACAGAGCTGTTTTTTGCAAAGTGCCTACCTGTAGATTTTGGCCTCTATCTCAGCCGGCACCTAGGGAAACCTACCAAACCTGTGCATTTTTGAAAACTAGAGACCTAGGGGAATCCAAGATGGGGTGACTTGTGGGGCTCTGACCAGGTTCTGTTACCCAGAATCCTTTGCAAACCTCAAAATGTGGCTAAAAAAACACATTTTCCTCACATTTCGGTGACAGAAAGTTCTGGAATCAGAGAGGAGCCACAAATTTCCTTCCACCTAGCGTTCCCCCAAGTCTCCCGATAAAAATGATTCCTCACTTGTGTGGATAGGCCTAGCGCCCGCGACAGGAAATGGCCCAAAACACAACGTGGACACATCAAATTTTTTCATAGAAAACAGTGCCTACTTGTGAATTTTGGCCTCTAGCTCAGCCGGCCCCAGGGGGGGCAGAAATGGCCTAAAATAAATTTGTCCCCGTCCCCCGGGAGCGACCCTTGCCTATGGGGTCGCTCCCTCTGCGTGACATTGGCGCCCAAAAAAAAATCCCCGGTGCCTAGTGGTTTCTGCCCCCTTGGGGGCAGATTGACCTACAATCGGCCAATCTGCCCCCAAGGGAGGCAGAAATGGTCTAAATACAATTTGCCCCCCAGGGAAGCGACCCTTGCCTAATGGGTCGCTCCCCATCTCTAAAAAAACAAACAAACAAAAAAAAAAACACAAAAAAACTATTTGCCCTGGCGCCTAGAGGTTTCTGCCCCCCCTGGGGGAAGATCGGCCTAATACCAATAGGCCGATCTGCCCCCAGGGGGGGCAGAAATGGCCTAGAATAAATTTGCCACCCCCCACCCCCCCCCGGGGAGCGACCCTTGCCTACAAGGTCGCTCCCCTTGCGTGACGGCGCAAAAAAAAAGATCCCTGGTGCCTAGTGGTTTCTGCCCCCCTTGGGGGCAGATTGACCTACAATCGGCCAATCTGCCCCCAGAGGGGGCAGAAATGGTCTAAATACAATTTGTCCCCCAGGGGAGCGACCCTTGCCTAATGGGTCGCTCCCCATCTCTAAAAAAACAAAAAAAAAACACACAAAAAACACACAAAAAACACAAAAAACACAAAAAACAATTTGCCCTGGCGCCTAGAGGTTTCTGCCCCCCCCTGGGGGCAGATCGGCCTAATACCAATAGGCCGATTGAAATGGCCTAAAATAAATCCCCCACCCACCCCGCCCGGGGAGCGACCCTTCTACAAGGTCGCTCCCCTTGCGTGACGGCGCAAAAAAAAGATCCCTGGTGCCTAGTGGTTTCTGCCCCCCTTGGGGGCAGATTGACCTACAATCGGCCAATCTGCCCCCAAGGGGGGCAGAAATGGTCTAAATACAATTTGGCCCCCAGGGGAGCGACCCTTGCCTAATGGGTCGCTCCCCATCTCTAAAAAAACAAACAAACAATAAAAAAAAACACAAAAAAACTATTTGCCCTGGCGCCCCCAGGGGAGCAACCCTTGCCTACAAGGTCGCTCCCCTTCTTTGAGCGATGTCGCAAAAAAAAGATCCCTGGTGCCTAAGTGATTTCTGATCGGCCTAATAAAAATCGGCTGATCTGCCCCCAAAGCGGGCAGAAATGGCCTAAATACAATTTGCCCCTCCAGGGGAGCGACCCTTGCCTAAGGGGACGCTCCCCATCTGTAAAACACAACAACAACAAAAATCCCTGGTGCCTAGTGATTTCTGATCGGCCTAATAAAAATAGGCTGATCTGCCCCCGTGGGGGGCAGAAATGGCCTAAAATAAATTTGTCCCCCAGGGGAACGACCCTTGCCTAAGGGGTCGCTCCCCTTACGTGAAAAACAAACAAAGAAAAAAAACTCCCTGGTGTTTAGTGGTTTCTGCACCCCTTGGGGGCAGATTGGCCTTATAAAAATAGGCCAATCTGCCCCCAAGGGGGGCAGAAATGGCCTAAATATAATTTGCCCCCTATGAGAGCGACCCTTGCCTAAGGGGTCGCTCCCCACACCTAAAACACAAAAGAAAAAAAAAAAGAAAAAAAAAGTATCCCTGGTGTGCAGGGGGGGCAGAAAAGGCCTTCAAAATAAATGCCCCCCTGGGAGCGACCCTTGCCCAAGGGGTCGCTCCCTTTTTGTCACTTTCCCAAAAAAAAAAACATCCCTGGTGTCTAGTGGGGTTCCTTTGAAGCCTCTCCTTGCGTCCCCCACGTGATCGAAAGAGAATTGCTGAGCATTTCTCTTTCGATCGCACTGGAAGCACTTCTCCCGAGGGCAGCATGCAGGACGTAATGGTTACGTCCATGGCGCCACACAGGCGCTGCCATGGACGTAACCATTACGTCCGTGGCGGGGAAGGGGTTAAGACCGCTCTGTAGTTCTGTTGGTGGCAGTTTCCCTGTTTTTAGCTTCATTTGAATAATTGCTTGAAATGGGTGCACAATTTGTACTAGAATTGATTCATACACATTTAATTCATCAAGTTCTCCTGAAATCAGTACTAACTCTAAACTATTATGAATTGCTCTAGCTTGCTTTCATATGATTCTCCAATTTGTCATAGCAATACCTACATATTATTTCTTTTATGTCTAAATTAAACCTTTCTTTTACAAATAGATACGCACCAAATTCCTTCCACTCACCATTGCGGTTTTCTTCAGTTTCAGAAAATGTAACTGCATTACGAGTTTGGTTTGGCAACAACAGATGCATACATACTCAGGCTTCTCAGAACACACTGCATTGAACTTTTCTATCTCCTGTGTAAACTTTTCAGTACTGTCTATTCACTTCTTCCACAGTTCTCAACATTTCCTCCTCATTTTCTCGTTATCCTCTACAGGACCAAAGAAATTAAATTGAATATCTTCTGAAACTTTCTCAAACACTGCCATGCTACCATGTAACAGAGCTCTATTCAAATCTCCTAAGCATAAAGCTGGACCTTTTTTTTTATCAAAATAAAGGCGGTCATTCTGACCGCGGCGGGCGGCGGTCGTCGCCCGCCATGCGGTCACCGCCAAATGGCCGCTCCGCGGTCAGGAGACCGCGGATGCCATTCTGGCTTTCCCGCTGGGCCGGCGGGCGACCGCCAAAAGGGCCCCCGCCGGCCCAGCGGGAAAGCCCCTGCAACATAGAAGCCGACTCCGAATGGAGCCGGCGGTGTTGCAGGGGTGCGACGGGTGCAGTAGCACCCGTCGCGATTTTCACTGTCTGCAAAGCAGACAGTGAAAATCTTCATGGGGCCCTGTTAGGGGGCCCCTGCACTGCCCATGCCGGTGGCATGGGCAGTGCAGGGGCCCCCAGGGGCCCCACGACACCCGTTCCCGCCATCCTGTTCCTGGCGGTAAAAACCGCCAGAAACAGGGTGGCGGGAAGGGGGTCGGAATCCCCATGGCGGCGCTGCAAGCAGTGCCGCCATGGAGGATTCCCTGGGCCAGGGGAAAACCGGCGGGAAACCGCCGGTTCCCCTTTTCTGACCGCGGCTTTACCGCCGCGGTCAGAATGGCCCTGGAAGCACCGCCAGCCTGTTGGCGGTGCTTCTGTGGTCCCCGGCCCTGGCGGTCATGGACCGCCAGGGTCGGAATGACCCCCAAAGTCTCCTAACTAGAGTGCACATTTTTGAATGATGTACAGCTAACATTCTAAAGTGGTGAAAAGCACTTTTGCACACTTATTTGAAAGACATGTCAATGAATGACCTTGTAAGTTTGTGTATTTTCTAACTTTGCAGGGATCTAATTCTTGAAGCATCTTAATTTTCTGTTTTAGACTCCTCTACGAAAATTCTCTTAGAAACTTTTTCAATTTATCAACTGATTCCAGACAGACAGTACAGACACTGCTACACTTCCACTTGTACATGGGAGCTTGCTTATGCCTCCCTTGTACTTCTTCAGCTATCACTTGTTCTACATTCCTAGAAACTAACTGTGCTTTTTCTATTGAACTGCCATCCTTCACTTCATAGCAACGGCCACTTGTGTCAACTGCATGCACTGATGAGTTTTCTTGCAAGTAGCTCTCTTCATTAAAAATGTCTCTGTGCTAGATGTGTGCATCTATTCACCTTTAAAAACTTTACAAATACGTTTTGTTAATTAGTCTTTTCCTTAACGTTCTTTTTCTCATGCAGAGTACTGTTTTGTCTAGTGTTCTCATTCTGATTAATATTGGAATGAAACGTTTCCTTTTCAAAACAAATGCAATGTTCACTATACTCTCATCAAGTCATTTCTGCTTAACCACAGCACTTCTCTTTCCATACTTCATCATCTTTTTCAGCAAATTTTGTATTATGCGAAAATGTTCGAAACATTTTTGCTCTTATGTCCTTAAACTGGTTTTGTTTCCAAGTCAACTCCTTCCGTTGTTGATTACATTTTCTACTTTTACTAGCATGTAAACCGTCCTCTTTGTCATTAAATTTACAACTCCTCTTCTCGTTGGACAATGTTTTTCAATTTGCAATTTTCAACATACATTTTTTTTAAAAGTCCTTTGTGCTCTTACCAACTGTTCTTGTCGCCATTCTGCACCATATCTATTTTTTACTGTCAATTTGAATAAGGTAGTATTGCATCTGTTTCTTTCTTCTTTTTGTCTCATCAAGCATTCTGATATTTCCTTTTTTCAGTACAAGTGGATTTCTGTAAATGAAATAAAAAATGCATTTGGCTCTATCTATATACCAATGCCTATGTCCTTTTGTTATTAGCTATATGACTTGCAGTATTACTTTGACATTACATATAGAAGTAAGCATAACTGCATATCTAATTCAGTTAAACTTAGAAGGACATCTTTTCAATATGAAGCTCTCTGATCTATGTCTTACATACAGTCTACCTCACAAGTGAACTTTGACCACTAAAATGAATGCCAAGCAGCCTTTATAAAGGCAACTTCAGCAGACAGTAAAGATGCATACTTGAAGTCTGTAGTACTAGGCCTGAGCCAGGTTTAAAGAAATAGCTATATGTATGTGAGGATGGGTTATGGCAGTACATGGCTACATATCTGAATGACTGTGTGAGTCATTTTGAGAGTATGCCACCAGATGTTTAAGTAAATATGGTACCACAGGCATATGTAACTGTGTGTGCAACTGGCCCCAACACTAATGGGATCATAAGTGCTGCTTTTGGTGTGTGCATTGATATACAAGCATATCTCTCAGTGTTTGACTGGATGTGTCAGTGGCTGTATCATTTTGTTGTTAGCTACATGAGTTGCAGTATGACTTGGACATTGCATATATAAGAGAGCATCATACTCTGTAACTGCACATCTAACTCAATGAAACTTAGGACATGTTTCATCTTTTAAATATGAAGCTCCTTGCGCTATACCCTACTTACAGACTTCCTGAGAACTGAACTTTCACCACTAAAATTACAATTTAAGGACTGATAAGCAGCCTTTCTAATGGCAAGTGCAACTAACAGTAAAACTGCATACAGTAGTAGAGTACTTGTGTGGATAGCTGAGCAGGATATGTTAGTATTTGGTACATATCTGGCTGATGCCCTCATTCTGGCCCTGGCGGTCTTAAGACCACCAGGGTTGCAGTGGCCGTCCGACCGCCGCCAATGCGTTGGTCCAGTCACCACATTACGACCGCTGTGGTAGTGCCCATTGTCGGACCTCCAGCACTGCCAGTTTTTCTCCACAGAAGGGCCTGGCGGTGCTGGCGGTCCTAATCCGCCCTTACAGCGCTGAAAGCAGTGCCGCCCTGGGGATCACAATCCCCCTCTTCAACAGCGGTTACGTGGACGTAACTCCACCATGTAAAGGCTGGCAGAGAAGGGGGGCACTTGGCATGGGCAGTGCAGGGACCTCCTGGCCAGCCCCATTGCAAAGTTCACTGTCTACTTTGCAGACAGTGAACTTTGCAACAGGTTCTGGTGCACCCTACACACTACAGCATTCCTGCTGGCTCTATAACAAGGCAGCAACAATGCTGTAGGCTGTGTCCTGCTGGGCCAGCTGGGTGGAAACTCTGTTTCCACCTGCTGACCCAGCGAGAAACTCATAATGGGGCCGGGGGAGGCGGCCGCACTGGCAGCAACCTACCTGTTGGGACTTCGGCAGACGTAAAAGCCCGTCTGCCGAAGTCATAATGACCCACTGAGTGTTTCAGTACCTCTTTGACTATCCCACCAGATATTTAAGTATGTATGGTGAGTAAATGAGTATGTAACTATGTGTGCAACTACTGCCAATACCGCTGGATAAATAACTGCTATCTCTCTGTATATATGAATGCATAACTGGCCCTCTCACTATCTTGTTGGCTGCATGTCACCTATTGCCTACGTGAAGGGTCATTTATTTGTACTAAAACTACACTTTAAAGCTAGACAAATGGATTTCTAATGGCAACTCGAGGTACCAGTAAAATTTCACACTCACACTCGGTAGTAGTAGCCTCAAGCCATGTTTAAAGGAGGACCTGTCTGAATAGGTGACTAGTTTGTATCAGTATCTTAGTACATATCTGAGTTAGTGTATGAGTCTGTGTGTGACTGTATAGCACACGTTTAATGAAATATGACAGCATATCATTGGCTCTCTTACTAAGTCTATGGATCTGTAAATATGCCTGGAACTGTCTCTATGAATAATGAAGTGACTGTGTTGGTGACTACAATAGTATGTACGTATGTGTACAATTGGATCTGATACTGCTGGCTACATATCTACTGACTATGTGCATGAGCTTATAAGTGGGTTCCTCACTCTCACACTAGCTGTGTCAGTGTTTCTATCCTTTAGTTTTGCTATATGAGCTGCAGTATGACTTGGACCCTGTATATATAAGTTAACATAGAAATCTGCAAGTGCACGTCTAATTCAGTGAAAGTTAAAAGGACAACTTTTATCGTTTAACTACAGTGCTCCTTACTGTATGGGCTACCTATACCCTGCCTGAGTACTCAACTTTCAGAAGTAAAACAGCAGTTAAGATTAACAAGCAGCCTTTCTAATGGCAAGTCTTCCTGACAGTAAATCAACATACTCATGCTATACAGTGGTAGGCTGGAGTCATGTTAAAATGGTACTTGTGTGGATGGGTGAGTAGGTTGTGTCATTTTCACTTGGCATTTCAGTCAGTCAGTTCAGCTTTATTTCGGCAAAAATACCATAAAAGCATGTTGGCAAAGAGTAGGTTGTGTCAGTATTCAGTACATATGTGGCTGAATGTATCAGTACCTATATTAGTGTCCCACCAAATGTATAAATAAATATTATGAGTACAGAGGCATGTAAGTGTGTGTGCAACTGACTGAAATATTATTGGAAATATAACTACTCCCTGGATGTGTATATGATCTATAAGCAGACTTCTCACAGTATTTGTAGGTGTATCAGTGGTTCTAATATTTTCTTAATAGTTGTATGAGTTGAAGTATGGGTGGGGGACTGCTTGTATAAGTGAGAATATGAGCCTTCAAGTGCATTTTTAACTCAGCGAAATTTAAAAAGGCATCTTTAATGTTTTAACCACTAAGCACTGTCCTCTATTACCTACCTACCTAAAGACTCGCTGATTGGTCAATTTACTGTACTAAAACCACACTTTCAGAATTCTCAAGCAGCCTTTCTAATGGGTACTCAAGCTAATAATAAAAGTGAAAACTTTCAGTCTCCATCAGTAGGCTACGTTTAAGATGGTGTTTCTTCGACGCTGCTGCTTTCCAACGCTGCTGCTTCTGACGCTGCTGCTTCCGGTTCCGGGTCGTGACCGAGCAGCTGTGCGCTCTGTGAGCACGCGAGCCGCTGCTGGGCGTTGTTGCTGCTGCCGGGTGCCTGGTGAAGGCAGAGCCCTTCCGTCCCCCCGTCCCTGTGCCCCCCAATCGAGCGGGAAGGTCAGCAGGCTTCAAGGGGGGCCCAGGTGAGGCCGGGTGAAGCCGGGCGAGCTGGTCAACTGGTCAGCAGGTCCCACGGCAGGAATCCACGTCGGGCTGAGATGGGCCGTGAGCAGTGCGCCGGCTAGCCGCAGTACAAGCCACAGTATGGAGGAGGAGCAGTGCAGGAGGAGGAAGATTGAGGGGTGAAAGATAGAATGAAGGAGGATTCTAGGCTTGGAGAAGGAGGTGGCGGAGACAGGAAAGACCAGAAACCAGGACTCGATTGCAGGAGGGCAGTGGTAGCCGGCCCTTGGCCCCTGGACTAAGGTAAAGGGGAAAGGGGGAGAAGGGGCTGTCTCACCCTCGCTCCCCTGGTTACTTGATGACCTAGTTACTTGGCTGCTTCCTCCACCGGCCTGCCCCACCTGCCTGCTTGCCTTACGCCACCTCACGCCACCTCTTTTCCACCTCTCACCAACCTCCATTGATTTAATCGTCTCGCAGGAGACTCGTAGGTGACCTAAAGGTACTCTTTACCTGTTCACCCTCTTTCGATTTCCATTGACTTGTATTGACTCACAGGAGACACAAAAGATATTACAGTTACTGCGATTATTCCTTGGCTTGGCCTGGCAGCTGCTGGTGCTGCTGCTACCCACGCCCACGACACTACGAGGAGGATCGGAGCTCAACTGGCACAGTACACCCGGACCCATTTGCACGTCTGGGGCCTGGGGGTCTGTAGCTCCGGGGAGTCTCTCTGCAGTTGCAGCAAGCGGCGCACTCTGCCCGCCGGGGGCCCTCAGGTGAGCAACTTCTCCTGGGTCTTCTCTCGTGGACCCCTGCAGAAGTGGCCCAACCGGGTGCAGCTTGCGGAGGGGCGAGGGGGGACCCAGCCCCTCTGATTGTCACGTAAGAAGGCCCCTGCTTCTAAGAACCAGCCCCACCATTGTGAGGTGGGTTGGATTGGAGCTCAGCCAGCTCAGCACATCAGCGGACGTAGACAACGCAGCGGAGAGTTGAGCCCACAGAGCGAAGGGCGCAGAGGAGTAGCGGGCGGTTGATGGCTGTCGCTGTTTGTCGCTGGCCGCCTATTAAGTCGGACTAGGCTGAGTCAGCTGGTGAAAAAGTGGTTGATACTTGTAAAGAGGGAGAGGTTGGACTAGTTTATCCTTGTTTGTTTCGCCCAAGCCGCAAATCAGTACCATTAGCCTTCTTGAGCCCCCAGTGGAGGTAGTCCCTACCATGACCATGAAGAAGCTCCGCTCAGGTCGTCTGCTTCCAGGAAGATTTTGCCTAAAAACCAAATCCAACCCCACACGAAACAAGGCTATTCCAGCACTCCTGCTGAAGGGACAGTCGCAGAAGCAACTATTCTCCTTCTGGGATAAAGAGAACACTTCATTACAGGAAACAAAAGGTGAAGCTCTCTCCATCGCAACTCCGGACACAGAGCCCTCTGGAGGGCCTCCAAGGGAGCCCTTAGGGGAGCTCTCAAGGGAGTCATATCAGGCTGAAGTAAGCCAGAAAAGTGGAGTCAAGGCCTCGGAACAGGGCCTCTCATCCTTCCTTGCAGAGACTGTAGAGACTGCTCGGCCTACCTGGAGCTCGCCGGGGTCACAGCATTGTCCCTCCCCTTCATTTGCTTGGCCAGTCAGTTCTTTTACTCAAGCCGACATGGCTCTGAAAAACTCTAAGGATAGTGGCGCCAATTCATCAACAGCGCCTGTTGCCATCGGGCCTTGTGACTTCTCGCTGCCGGACCTGGACCCAGATTTATTTCAGAGATATGGCCCCCAGGGAATTGACCTTGCGCTCCCGTCTGTGGATCTCAGGTCCAAGGGCTTACCGACACCAACCGGTCTTAAACTCTTTAATAGCACACCCTCGTTACAAGATTCAATAAACATCCACTCTCATTTGTCTGCGACGCCGGCTCTAAAAGTAAGTGGAATCCAACCTATTCAACCTCCGGAATCTGAGGCAAGGCTCTCAGCCTCTCTGTTTAACTTGGTAAACCTTCTTACCTCAATCTTAAAACTCTGGGAGAAATTTGTAGGGGGTTCAGACTGCATTCTTGACTCTGTAACAGCAATTTTTTCAGAGATGACTAAAGATAAAAAGGTGGTCGAACCTTTAGACCCTATTCAGCTTAATGCTGCTTCCCTGCAATTTCTTAAAGATGTCTTCAGGTGTGTCCCCTAGGGCACCCTGAAGTGAGCACATGTGCGAGGACATGAGTACTCAAGCAGGAAGCACCCAATGCATCTGTCCCAGTGAGGCAAAACCACTGCCAATTAGCCCAGTGGATTTTATTTGTTTTATCCTTGATCCTCCTACGCTGAAGGACAACCCCTCTGTACAGTGTAACCGGCTCCCTTTGAAGGTATTTCCCATCTTTGAAAGAGTTGTCAACAAAAAGAGTGGGCCCATAACTTCCCCCCCTGCACGACCCTCGGAAGAAGAACCTAAGAGGGGAACTATTGCTAAAGGTGGAAAAAAAATTAAGAGATCGAAGAAATTAAATCGTCAAATCAGCAGGAAAAAAAGAAGGAAAATTCTGTTCCCCGAGGTGTTAACAGATGGGACAACTCCTCCCCGAGTCCGCACAGAACCAGATATGAAGCAGCCCTGACTTCTCTCCACACAAAGGCCAAATATCTTTAAAAGGGGGCCTGAAAGTGAATATGAACACAGAACTGTCCTTTCTACCACTCCAGCCTTGAATCCAACTGCCTCACCATTCTTGCCCTCCGAACGGGAGGTCGTTCCTAATGACTCTTCCATCTGTTCGCTTAGGGAAGGAGCACCCTCAACAGGTCATAACTTGGGTAGACTTTTTTTCCTATCTTCAACGCTGATTTAATCTTAAATAGGTCCACTTTGTTAAGATGTTTCTTGGAATCCAGCTCTTTGAAACACATTACTAGCTATGATATTGACCTTGTCTCCCTACTGATGATAAATGGTGGGTTTAGGGCTGGGATCACCTTCCGCTCCTTGCGCTCGGCGAACCTGGTCCTTTCCTACGCTGATTTTTTGCAGTGTCGGGGATGGATGTAATCCCGCTCCTGTCCTACTCCGCTCTCAGCGGGGAAAAGGTCGCGACTAAGGGCCCTAAGAGGCCCCAATCCCCTGACCACTTTAAGGGTACCGATTTTACTGTGCACAGGTCTAGGTTAGATCTTCAGGCTCTTAAAGTCTCACTAGCAGGGAAGGATAGACAGGTGTTACTGCGGGAGATTCAACCCGTACCTAATCACCTAGCCACTTATGCTCAGGAAGATTGGGGTTGGCTTCTGGGTGCCCTTGCTCTAGAGCAGGGGTCCAGGAACATTCTCCATCCTTCTTCCTAACAGAGGATTAAAAATAATCTCCTGGAATGCAGCCGGGATAAAATTTAGCAAGGAAAAATTATTTTATCTTAGTACACTTAAACCGGATCTAATTTGCTTACAGGAGACATGGGCAGACACGGACCTATTGTAGGACAAGTGTTTTGTCATTGATTGCAAGGCCTCCTCGTCAGGAAGGGGACATGCTAAAGAAGGGGTAGCCTCTTTACTGTCTAACACACTTAAATGGGATTATTCCTGCTATAAAGATCCTAGTAACCTCTTCATGGCCTTAACTATTCAATTGCATAATACCACGCGAGGCCCCACATCATTGTTACTAATGAATGTTTATGTGCCCCCAGAGGCAGTGTACGATTCCCTGTTACAATGGGTTTATGACTTTCTTGAGGATGCCCTAGACACTAAGGGCCAGATGTAGAAAGGTTTTTACGCGTCACAAACAGCGAAAATCGCTGTTTGCGAGGCGCAAAACTCACATCGCTATGCCCATTCCCATTTTGCGAGTCGGTAACCTGGTTACCGACTCGCAAAATGGGACTGCGAGTCGCAAATAGGAAGGGGTTTTCCCCTCCCTATTTGCGAGTCGCAGCGCGATGCAGGATTGCTTTGTGACCGCGAACGCAGTCGCAAAGCAATCGCAGTTACCACCAGTGTCACACTGGTGGTAACCCATTCGCAAAAGGGAAGGGGTCCCATGGGACCCCTTCCCCTTTGTGAATGGCCCTGAAAAAATGAAAACGACACGTTTCATTTTTTCATTTTGTAATGCATCTCGTTTTCCTTTAAGGAAAACGGGCTGCATCACAAAAAAAAATGCTTTATTTAAAAGCAGTCACAGACATGGTGGTCTGCTGTCTCCAGCAGGCCACCATCCCTGTGAGTGCTGCGAGTCGCAATGGGGTCGCAAATAGCGACCCACCTCATTAATATTAATGAGGTGGGCCTTTGCGACCCCCTTGCGACTCGCAGATGGTGTCAGGGACACCATTCCGCATCCTGCATTGCGACTCGTAAATTGCGAGTCGCTCCGACTCGCGGTTTGCGAGTCACAATGCAGGAGTTTTCCTACATCTGGCCCTAACTTCCCTCCACTTACAGCACTAATGGGAGATCTAAACTGAAAAATGTCCAACTTTGCCTTATGCCAAATGTGTGAAGCAGAGAGAGAAACAGCTCTTAGTGTTCCCGCCTGTGTTTTCCCCCCTTCAATTAAAACCAACAAAAGAGGTAAACTTCTCCTCAGCCTTCTTAAAAAAAACGACTGCATTATTGCCAATGGCAGGTCCATCTTGTATTCTCTCACCTCCTTCACACATATATCCCCGGGGGGAATGGCCATTCTAGATTACTTAGTAGTTGGATATCCCTCTTATTGCTTATTGGAAGATCTGAGGATTATAAGTACTCCTTACAGTGACCATGCTTCTTATTACTGTAGAAACGACCTAATTGTCACTAGATTCTTGGAAGTCTGGTGGGTTTACCCAGAGTTTTGTTAATGAGACAGGGAGGACCCAGTGGAACTTTAAGAGGGTTGCAGGTGTTTCGGCATTATTGACACTCATGGTTGCGGACCTGATTAGCTGGGAGGGGGGGGAACTGCAATATTTCTCTAATCTCATGAAGCAGTTGGTGGCTAACACCCTGTCCTGAGGGCAAAATGGAGCCCGGAATATTTTCCCCCATGCACTGCTTGATTTAAATAGAGAAATAAATAACTTGGTTAGGGCCCAGTATTTAGCTTTCTCTGAGGAAAGGAAAGTCAGGGCCTTCCTATTAAAAAGGAGAAAGAAGTGGTTGAAGGCCTGCCTCGCAAAAGAATTTGGGGATAGGCTTTGGATTCAGCTCCAGGAAGCCGTTACTAAGGGCCAGGCAAGGCGCTTTTGGGCATTAGTGGGTGAAGGTTGTGGGTCGAGAATTCAGCCCCCCCCCCCTGTTGTGATCACCGAAGCACGCTGTTCTGAAATTATCACCTCCCTGTGTACCTCAAACGGGGCCGCTCCATTTCGGCCCCCAGAAGATTCAGGTCTCTATTCTATTCCTCCCCTGTCAATAAAAGAGATTGACTGTGTTATTCGCGATATGCGCTCTTCTGCTGCAATGGGCCCTGTTGAACTTCTCTTATCAGTTATAAAACAGGACAGGAGCTCTTGGTGTAAGATCTTACATATGGTTTTTAGTAGATGTTACCTTTCCAGATGCATCCCTCCCTCCTGGGTCAGTAGTATCATTGTACCCTTATTCAAAAAGGGCGACCGATCCTGCCCTGGCAATTATCGTCAGATTTCTCTTCTTGATGCGGTGGGCAAACTTTTTACCAAATGTATGAGTTCTAGACTAACGTCCTGGGCAGAGGAGAATAATATCATCCCCTTGGAACAATCCGGATTTAGGCGCAAACACAGTACCCTGGATAATATCACTATGCTACAAATTATCTCGGAAAAATATGTGAAACTGAGAGGTGGGGTGGTTTATGCCACTTTCATAGACTTTCCCACTGCTTTTGATAAAGTAGATAGAGACCTACTATGGGCTAAGCAATGCAGCCTGGGGATTCGTACATCCCTCCTTGAGTTAGTAATAGCCCTCCACTCTAACACCTGGTGCAGAATCCTTTTGGGGGACGATAGAGGTCTATCCCATCAGATATCCACGTCTAACGGCTTCAAACAGGGTTGCCTATTGGCTCCCTTGCTTTTCTCCCTCTACATCTCAGATCTCCCCTCCTCTTTGTCCCAGGGCAAGGGTTTTCCCCCACTAGTGGGTGAACTCACAATATGCTGCCTGCTATATGCTGATGACATAATAATTTTCGATTTAACCCCCAAAGGTTTGCAGAATCGTTTGCAGCATCTATCAAAATATTCTGACTCGCATTACTTGAAGATCAATGTTTCAAAAAGTAAGGTTCTTTGTCTTCTGGGGGAAAAAAGATGTAATTTACCAATTAGCATTGGACATTGGGTAGGCAAAACCTAGAAATTTTGAAATCTTATGAATTCTAGGGAAAATAGTGAGCGAGAACCTTAGTGACGTCGTCCATATTGCCTCAAATAAATCAAAGGCTGAATGTCAGTCTAGAGGGTTGGGGGCCCTATATACAGCCCCAGGGAGAAGGCATTTCTCATATCTTTTATCTGCACATCAAGTCAAAATTCCTGCATCCCTGCTATATGGGGTGGAACTCATAGATATTGCTAAATGGGGGTTTCTGAACCAATCAGAAGGAAAGATTCTTAGAAAACTACTGTCTGTTAATACGGCAGCCTCTGTGGCAGCTTTATGGCTGGAAATGGGGCTTAGAAGCGCGTATGTTCACGGATTAGCAGGGGTTATTCGGTTGGCCACTTCAATTCTAAAAAGCGAGGTAAACACTACAGTATAAGATCATTATAAAAGAAATAACTTTTCTCAGACAATAGCAAGGGCAAATATGCCTTTTGTAAAAACTTCTCCAGTGTCCTGGAAAGGTTGGAGCTGGATTACAGCCAGGTCCTGGAACTTTCTTCATTGCATTTGAGAGTGATTTTGAAGAAAGCAATGTGGGCTTTGAGCTTCCGCCTAGACCAGGAGAGCTGTAAAAAAAAGATATTTTGTGAATATGGTCAATACTCTAGTAATAACTAAATTACAACCTTAATTTACTTGGAATATTCCTCATAGTGTTAGACCCTTTTGGATTCTGGTTCGCCTGGGATTGCTCCCCTTGAACCCACTACTGGCAAAATGGCACGGAACAGCAAAAGAGAGTAACTTCTGCCTGGCAGAATCTCAAGAACTAGTCCACGTATTATTTGTCTGTCCATCTCTTGCTTCATTTCGGCGTAAATGGCTAAAACCATTTGTCTTCAGCTCTCTCTGTAGTCGGTGCCAGAGTTCCTCCGAGCCCTGTATGATCCTCCTAACGAAAGATTTTGTTTTAAAATATTTAATTTCTTCAAATGTTTTTTTAACTTATTTTAAGAGCACTTGCCGAAAGGCAAGTCGGCTGTTGCTTTTTGCACATGTATTTATCAGCAATACTAGGATTAGAGAGGTTCTGTCTTATGATAGTTGGTGTTGGAATAATTTTTTTTCCCTCCTTTTTTTCATATGGTGCTCTACCTATACCTTGCCATTCTACATCTGGCAGCTATACATAGTGGGGATTGTTTTTAAAGTCTTTATATTTTCGTATTTTCTGTTATCTTAATTGCACTGAGGTAAACATCCGCATTTTTTCCTTCCTTTTTCTCTTTTCACCTTTCGTACTCTTTACATGAGTATTGAGCATATAATTTCAAGGTTGGAAAACATAGCAGAGTGCTTTGATACACATTTTATTGTATACATTTCCTTTTGTATCCAATTTTTGATTTTAGGTGTAAATAGCAATAGAGACTAAGGGGGTCATTACAACATTGGCGGTAAAAGGCACTTACCGCCGTGCAGAAGACGTCCAACACACCGCCGCAGCCGCGGAATTCTGCCACAGCTATTATGACCCACATCTCGAAATCCGACAAAATTCAGACACCCACACAAATCCGCCACACCAAAGGTCAGTGATAAACTGGCGAAAACAAAACCCACACCGTCACGCCAACAGAAATACGCCCACACTATCACAACACACGAATCAACGCAGCAGACTTTCAACCGCGGCAATCCATTGGCGGTACACACCACCGCGCTCAAAATAAACACACATATGCAAAACACAACCACATTGGACAATTCGAAATACACACACCTGATACACATACACACACCACACCCATACACCCAATACAATATAAAGCACACACCCACATCACCCACAAACCCCCACAACAAAAAATTCAGAAAGAAGGCCAGAGAGAGACACCACCATCCACAAACTAGCATCCACAGGCACTCAGCACCATCACCCACACAACTTCCACGCACAAAACACCACACACCACTGCATATCACCACACTTAACGCCACACACACCACCCCACACATCACCTACACCACCCCATGGCACGGCAAAGACACCCCAGGTTCTCAGAGGAGGAGCTCAGGGTCATGGTGGAGGAAACCGTCCGGGTAGAGCCACAGCTATTTGGAGCACAGGTGCAGCACACCTCAATGGCAAGGAAGATGGAGCTATGGCGAAGAATAGTCGACAGGGTCAACGCAGTGGGACAACACCCAAGAAATCGGGACGACATCAGGAAGAGGTGGAACGACCTACGGGGCAAGGTGCGTTCCGTGGTCTCAAGACACCACCAGGCGGTTCAGCGGACTGGCGGCAGACCCCCACCTCCTCATCCACAACTAACAACATGGGAGGAGCAGGTCTTGGCGATTCTGCATCCTGAGGGCCTTGCAGGAGTCGGTGGAGGAATGTACTCCGGTAAGTCAAACCTTTAGCTACCCTACCTGCATGCTATCACATACCCCCACCCTCGCCCCCTCCCCTATCACTCCAACTCCTCACAAATGTACCAATATCACAAGCCACACATCCCAACACCAAGCCCTGCATGCAGCACCAACGCATGGACACCCATCATTAAAGCATGCCCACTGCACATACCCATACACACCCCTAAACCATCATCACACAAGCCCCCACACAGGAATGCAAGCACTGGGGTACACGCTCACCCACCCATTGCACACCATGACACACACAGATGCAATAATCATGCTTTTCCACCCCTGCAGGACCACTACCCAACGTCACCAGACAGGTGGGTCCAGACATCTCCACCCCACCCACAGAAGAGGCCCACAGTGATGACAGCAGCTCTATCCAACTGGATCTAGATGACCAGCCCGGACCATCGTGGGTCTCGGGACAGTCGGTTCCCCTCACACAGGCACAGGCCACCACAGACCTTCCCCCCTATGGTAACACCTGCACAGCACCCACCCACCGGGCCCATACCTCCGTCCCCAGGACACGTCAATCAGCTGTGTGTCCACCACTACAGGGAACCCAGGATAACCCACCACCCCAACAACAACAGGGACCTGGGGGCAGTGGTAGTGGGCACACGGTCCAGGGGACGGAGGCCCAGGAACACAGGGGAACTGGGAGGGCTGCTGTGCGACAGGGGGCCGACAGGCCAAGGTAACGCACTCTCCACGAGGCCCTCTCCTCCATCATGGGAGCATACCACCACTCCCAGGGGACGATGGCAACGGTCCTAGACAAGTTTCAGGAGACCCAGCGCATGCAGGAGGAACAGTATTTGGGGTTCAGGGAGGAACTCAGAACCATCAGCTCCGCCCTGGGCACCATCGTAGGGGTGCTGAAGGAAATACTCAACACCAGGAGGGACACTGTGGCACTCCAAGGGGCCCCTGACACTAGCATGGACGATGAACTGCCCAGAACCTCCCCTGGCACTAGTGGACAGGAGGCACCACCACAGGACCACCACACCAGCACCCCACCCCCTGCAGAGGGAGAACCACCCCGCAAATGGTCCCTGAGATCCAGGAACAAGACAGAGCACGATGCCAAGACCCCCGCCAAGAAATGAGACAACCCTGATTGTCATCCTACTGTCCCACTTTGTCACCCTGTCCATATTGAAACTGCCCCAGCTCCACTTCCTATGCCCATTTGGGCAATACACCTATGAGTCAAATAGACTGGACTCTGCCATGGACACTCCTCCGCCATCACCCCTCACCATTTAACTTCCCCCTCCAATATTTTGTATGTAAATAAACACACCTAAAGCACCAAAAGATCTGGAGTCTGTCTGTGATTTTGAAATAGTGTATTTGCAATTACAGTGACAAAATTTACAGGAACTAGGAATGTCAACATACCTATGTCGCACAGCTATAGTCCATGAGGAATCTAAGCAGATGACACACGTTGGGACCCACACCTGTGAAACCGTAAGGGAAAGTGACAACTCAGTGACCATACACTGGGTGAAATCGACAAACATGATAGAGGTAGAAGTGTAAAAGTACGTGTAGTAGGCAGGAATGTATTCTCACCTGTGTTTCACTGGAAATATTGCTGGATGACTGAGTCCCTGTTGTCAATGTCTTCTTCCTCTGCTTCCTCCTCATCACTGTCCACAGGCTCCACAGCTGCCACAACACCGCCATCTGGACCATCCTCCTGCAGAAAAGGCACCTGTCGTTGCAAAGCCAAGTTATGAAGCATACAGCAGGCCACGATGATCTGGCACACCTTCTTTGGTGAGTAGAATAGGGATCCACCTGTCATATGGAGGCACCTGAACCTGGCCTTCAGGAGGCCGAAGGTCCGCTCGATCACCCTCCTAGTACGCCCATGGGCCTCATTGTAGCGTTCCTCTGCCCTTGTCCTGGGATTCCTCACTGGGGTCAGTAGCCATGACAGGTTGGGGTAACCAGAGTCACCTAATAGCCACACATGGTGCCTCTGGAGTTGAGCCATCACATAAGGGATGCTGCTATTCCGCATGATGTAGCAAAAACAACAAGTGATGGACGGAATGCTGAACAAGGTCAAACATTCACCCCCAGTACAGTGATCTGGGCCTAAATCCATTGTTTTTTTTGCTGCCCATGCCATTCCAGTTTGGACCCAGCCATATGCAAATCAGTCTTGACCCTGTTCCCCATGGGAACAATCCAGCACGAACCGCTAGGCCAGGTCTTCCCTGGACTGGATACAAGCATCCTGGGACCGGTTTCGGGGTTTCACCCCTCATCAGCCAAGCTAGCTTGAATCCAGTGGCATGGGAAGCACGGGACCCTCGTCTGGGCATACCCTTCCCACTTAGGGCGACAAAGCAAAAACAACAAGTGATGGACGGAATGCTGAACATTGTCAAACATTCACCCCCAGTACAGTGATCTGGGCCTAAATCCATCATTTTTTATGCTGCCCATGCCATTCCAGTTTGGACCCAGCCATACGCAAATCAGTCTTGACCCTGTTCCCCATGGGAACAGTCCAGCCCGAACTGCTAGGCCAGGTCTTTCCTGTACTGGAAACAAGCATCCTGGGACCGGTTTCGGGGTTTCACCCCTCTTCAGCCAGGCTAGCTTGAATCCAGTGGCATGGGAAGCACAGGACCCACGTCTGGGCATCCCCTTCCCACTTAGGGCGACAAAGCAAAAACAACAAGTGATGGACGGAATGCTGAACAAGGTCAAACATTCACCCCCAGGACAGTGATCTGGGCCTAAATCCATCGATTTTTTTGCTGCCCATGCCATTCCAGTTTGGACCCAGCCATATGCAAATCAGTCTTGACCCTGTTCCCCATGGGAACAGTCCAGCCCGAACTCCTATGCCAGGTCTTCCCTGGACTGGAAACAAGCATCCTGGGACCGGTTTCGGGGTTTCACCCCTCATCAGCCAGGCTAGCTTGAATCCAGTGGCATGGGAAGCATGGGACCCATGTCTGGGCATACCCTTCCCACTTAGGGCGACAAAGCAAAAACAACAAGTGATGGACGGAATGCTGAACAAGGTCAAACATTCACCCCCAGTACAGTGATCTGGGCCTAAATCCATCGTTTCTTTTGCTGCCCATGCCATTCCAGTTTGGACCCAGCCATATGCAAATCAGTCTTGACCCTGTTCCCCATGGGAACAGTCCAGCCCGAACTGCTAGGCCAGGTCTTCCCTGGACTGGAAACAAGCATCCTGGGACCGGTTTCGGCGCTTCACCCCTCATCAGCAAGGCTGCAGATGTGCAGATGTCGTCCATAGCCTTGTAGGCCATTTCCCAGGAATTGCACTGTAGAGCCCATGAGCACGACGTAGTGCAGGGGGCTGCTGTGTCTGTCTTGTCCGCCAACTGTAGCGGTAAGCCATGCACTCAACCTGTCTTTCTTCTGTTCCCCCCCCCCTTTTTTGCGGTCTCCCTGTTCTTGTGTGCATTAGCATCATCAGGCGGAGGAGCAGTGGCACTGGAGCACGAGGGAGCTGCGTCCCACATGGCCATGGAGGGCCACACTACGGACTCTGAATACACCAGTGGGACGGAGGGAGAGGGGAGCACCACGGCAGTGACAGGTGCTGAAATCAGCGACACGGACTCGTCCTCCGATGGGAGCTCCCTTGTGGTGGCGGCAACATCTGTGCGCCCCACTACTACAGGTACAGCGCCACCCCCCCTACCAGCACCGCCCTCCCAGCAGACCCTCAGCGTGTGCCCCGTGCCCGCTCACCCAGGAGGGTGGGCATCACCTTCGCCCCAGGCACCTCAGCCCCTGCCCCTGTCACCTCTGCTGCCCTCAGTGAGGAGGCCATTGACCTCCTCAGGTCACTCACTGTTGGGCAGTCTACCATTTTGAATGCCATCCAGGGTGTAGAAAGGGAGTTGCAACACACAAATGCATTCCTGGAGGGCATTCATTCTGGTCAGGCTGCCCTTCATCGAACCGTTCAAACTCTGGCCTCAGCACTGATGGCAGCCATTGTCCCTGTGTCTAGCCTCCCCCCTCCAACTTCCTTCACCCAGACCCAATCCCCTGTACCTCTGCCTATCCCAAGCACACCATCAGACCAGCCTGCACACACCTCACCACACAAGGGAAGCTCAGGCAAACATAAGCACCACACATCCCACAGGCACTCACGCAAGCATCACACACATACAGACACACCAACATCCACTGCCTCCACTGTGTCCCCCTCCTCCTCATCTCCCTCCTCCCTCCCAGTCTCGTCTACCCTCACACCTGCATGCACTACCACTACAGCCACTACGTCCCGCACCAGCACACCCACCACCACACCCCGCTCACGTGCAGTCACCACCCCCACTACCACTCACACGTCCCCTGTGTCCTCTCCCAGTGTGTCTGTGATGCCCCCTCCCAAAATACACAAACGCAGGCACACACCCACCCAAAATACATCCACCTCACGACAGCCTCCAGCGCATGCACCTGCACCCAAAGCCACAAAACATACACCTCCTACAACCACCACCTCTTCCTCCACTCCCAAACACCCTCCAGCTACCCGTCCCAGTGTCTCCAAACAACTTTTCCTGTCCACCCTTAACCTATTTGCTACCACCCCGCCCCGTCCAACTCATAGGTCCCGTACTAGCACCTCAGCCACAAAATCACTGGGACCAGTGGTGCCTGTTGTCACAGGTATGTGGAGTGCACCGGCCACCAGGCCAGCCAGTGTATCACGGAGTCAGAGCACAGCCAGTCCCCCCCCTGTGAAGCACCAGAAGTTGGCCAGTGCCCAGCGGGAGAGGGGGAAGACTCCAGCCACCCAAGCCGCTCACTGGGGTCCCGGGGGGAGTGTGGACTCAGCTGTGACTCCTCCCAAGGTGGGGAAGGGGCAGAAGAAACCCGCAAAGTCTGGGAGGAGCAGCACGGCGGAGAAGACCGCCATCATCCCCGCTGGCCAGGACGCCACAGCCAGCCCCATCGTCGCTGTCCTGGACGCCACCACCAGCCCCGTCTTCGCTGCCAGGACGCCACGGCCAGCCCCATCGTCGCTGCCCAGGAGGACCCCGCCAGCCACAGCCCAGCTGCCCAGGAGGGCCCCTCCAGCCACAGCCCAGCTGCCCAGGAGGACCCCGCCAGCCACAGCCCAGCTGCCCAGGAGGACCCCGCCAGCCACAGCCCAGCTGCCCAGGAGGACCCCGCCAGCCACAGCCCAGCTGCCCAATGAAGGACCGCCAGCCCCAGCCCAGCTGGGCAATGAAGGACCGCCAAGTCAAGCACCGCTGAACAGGGCAAGCACCGCCAAGTCAAGCACCGCTGAACAGGGCAAGGACCGCCAAGTGAAGCACCGCTGAACAGGGCAAGCACCGCTGAACAGGGCAAGGACCGCCAAGTCAAGCACCGCTGAACAGGGCAAGGACCGCCAAGTCAAGCACCGCTGAACAGGGCAAGCACCGCTGAACAGGGCAAGGACCGCCAAGTCAAGCACCGCTGAACAGGGTGAGCACCGCTGAACAGGGCAAGGACTGCCAAGTCAAGCACCGCTGAACAGGGCGAGCACCGCTGAACAGGGCAAGGACCGCCAAGTCAAGCACTGCTGAACAGGGCAAGGACCGCCAAGTGAAGCACCGCTGAACAGGGCAAGCACCGCTGAACAGGGCAAGCACCGCATTCAGAGAATGGTAAGATGAGCAATGTCTGGCAAGTACATGTACTGTGACTCAACATTGTGTACCTGATACGCAAGCATACAACTCCAGACACATTGCTGCATAGACTTGGCATGTCCCAGGTATTTGAAACATGAATGGAGGCTGGCTAGCTAACTCACATCAAACAGAGATGTTGGATACATCTTCAAATTGACTAATGCAAATACTTGGAGGACCATGGGATTTGGGTCCCATACAGGCTGATAAAGTATAGGTGGTAGGTGTCCTTTGGTTTGCAGGTTAATGAAAGGAATTAGGCTTAAAAGACCTCCGAAGTCAAGTGTGGGATGTGAATGTAGTTTTGAAATTGTTTCAGGATTGGCTAAGCAATAAGTATTTAGGAATACAGGAACTGTCTTGGAAATTTAGCAACTTTGTTATGTCTAATTTTGATTAGAAGGGTATCTGTTGTAGGGGCATTGGAAGTTTTAAAGAGATTTTATCAACCACACGGTGTACTTCTTGAAATTGGAAAAAGAACAAAAAGTATGTCTAATTCTGTTTTCTATCCAATGTTTGATGACAGTCCAAAATTATGTGTGGTGCGGTGATTGAAGGAAAATGAGACTAGAGTGCTGGATAAAAGATACACAGGAGACGATCAATTACTCATTTCTTTTGTTGAAGCTTATAAATGGGTTTCGAATTCTACCATTGCTCGATGGGTGAAGTCATTAATGAAAGAAGCAAGCGTTGATTTGACTACAATTACAGCTCATTCAACAAGGGGCACAATGGCAAGCAAAGTTTATATGGCTGGGGGATATGTAGAAATCTTATTAAAGACAGCTGACTAGTTGAATGTTGATACACTTAACAAAATCTATTTTAAAGCTGTGGAACATGTTTCAAGCTATGCTTTGAAGAGCTTTGAACATGCATAATGCTAGCCTCCTGTCTTGACATAAAATTGGGATTTTCTGTATAAAGAATCTAGATTTTATTAAAGACAAAGAGGCAACATTATCCCACCCTCCCTTCCCTATGGAAGGAGGGTTTTTAGTATACATGATTCCTTTGTTTGTTAATATTGTTGGAATTTATTAAGGGAATGACTGTACAAGATAAAGGAATACAGTTTGAACAGCTTTAACATTGTAAAGTACTGTCAGAGGTGATGGACAAATGTAAAAGAGCTAGTATTCATTCATGCTTTTAATTTCATAGATATCTATTTGCATTACGGGCATTACAAGGACAAGTTTTGGGATTTTCACCTATTGATTCGAAGTTCAAACACAGGAGGGAGAAAATGGAGGATGGTCTGCTTTTACGGACTGAAATTATAAGTTATTGTGATGTCTTAATGTTCTCATTTGTAAGCTTTTAATGGCTGCTCAGAAGGAGTGAATAAAAGATTAATGCATAGTGGAAGCCTGTTGTCTTTGATAAAATCCTGATTCTTTATACAGTAAACATCCAAGAATCACAATTCTCTACTAGCATTGTGTCATGGATGCACAACAACAGTGGTGCAAACGTGACACAAAATGGAATAAAATATAGCCATGGATGGTCTGGAGTGGATTATATTCGGGGCTTAAATACAAGCCTTCTGCTCTGCAAAAGAGTCACTTTTCTGGCATTTGGAGTGCAGAACTCTCACTCATACTAAAGATTCAATACAAAGCCACCAGGCATGGCTTGGCATGGCCTCATAATTATTGAGTGAGGCAAGGCAGTGTAAAGCACTGCATTGCTTTACTCTTCATCAAGGAGGTGTTGCATGGGCTTTGCAGTGGGTATTCACATGCAACACCCATGGAGTTTGACACTGTCACAGATCTCATGTCAGACTCATGTGACCAGGGTGAAGCCCCAATAACAAGGAGAAATGTTTTTAACTTCTCCTCTGGTTTTCCGTGTTTATGTGTGCTGCATTCGGCAGCACACATAGAACAAGCAATGATACTCCATGGATGGTTTATATGCAGGAAAGTGCAGGGAGAATGATGATGCAACTTGACGTCAGATTGGGTGATGGTATAAACCTTTTCTACAGCACCTGGTTTACATCCATAAGTTTACATGAGTCATCCTGAATATCCATGGGTGTTGCCTTGCAAAACACCCCCAAAAGACACCTGAAACAAACCCATGGCACAGAGTAAACCAAGGCAGCCTATTGAGGTGCCTTGATTTACTCCATAGCTATGAGGCCATAATGAGCCACACAGGGTGACTTTGTGTGGCCTCATGGACATGGTTGAGAGGCTGGTGCCACCTGAGGTCCAAAAGTAGTGAGACACCAGCATCACGTACCTGTGGTACCTAGGCACATATCTGTATGCATCGCTATCCAAGGATGTCTTTTGGATGCATCACTCACTTAGAGAGTGACATGCACAGGCTGGTTCAGCCAGTCCACAGTGTATGTGGCATCCAGGAGACAGATTGGCTGCCAAGATGTGTGTACTCCCTAGCCCAATCAGTGGAGGACATGACAGTTGTCGATGCTCCGTTTAGTGACCATAAGATTCTGAGCCTTACGCTAAGACTCCAACTGTCCTCAATAGAGAAATGGAATTTTAAGGACCAGGATATTAATTTCAATGGGAAAACAGGTAGAATCCATTGGTCACCTTTAAAACTTTATTTGTGAAAGAAATGCTTGAAATGACCATGAGAAATATTGATGACTGGAATGAAGATGCGCTAAACTGCTTTTCTGTCTTTATGGGAAACATGACTCAGCGAGGTCAGTTAAAATGTATTAAAACTCCACAAATGAAATTAAGGCTTTCTCTTCTACTGTTGAATAGGGAAATTTATAGATTGGTTAGGTTACAGTACGGGTAGGAATCTGAGGAGAGCAGTAGAAGAATTTCCTCACTTAAGAGGAAAAGAGTGCAGATGAAGATTGGAAGAAGGAAGGAGGAGTTCGACCAGATATGGATATCCTTGAGGGAAACGGCCATAACTAAAAATACTCTTACATTTTGGTCACTCATTTCTGAAGGCTGTGGGTCACGTAATTCTCCCTCAGCCCCTCCGATAGCCGAGATAAAATGAAGGGATTATATTCTGTCCCTGTATGTGGAAAACTGGGAAGTCGAGTCAGGTGAAATGAAAATTAAGATTGGTAGTTGGGTGGACCCTGATGTTTCAGTGGCCGAGATTGAGGGGTTTATAAGGTCGATGCGGGCCTCTGGAGCAATGGGCTCAGACGAGGTTCCCATGGCAGTAATTAAACAAGAACCCTCGCTCTGGGCAAGGATTCTTACCCCAGTATTCTACCTCTGTTACTCAAAAGGCATAATTCCGGAGTCTTGGACTGGGAGTATTATGGTCTCCTTGTATAAAAAGGGTAATAGATCTTTACCCATAAATTATCAGCAATTAGCACTGTTGGATGCTGTAGATAAGATCTTTGCTAAAAGCGTACTTGAACATTTAACATCTTGGGTTGAGGAAAATTCGATCCTTCCTTTGGAACAGGCAGGCTTCAGGAAGGAGCATAACACTTTAGATAATATCTTATTAATGCAAATCATAAATGAAAAGTGTGTTCTGGTTAGGGGTGGGATGGTATATGCCGCTTTTATAGACTTTTCAACAGCTTTTGATAGGGTGGATCGTAAGACTCTATGGAAGAAATTATTAAAATTGTGTGTTCCTGTAAATTTGTTACACTTAGTCACAGCCCTGCACCCTTCTACATGGTGTAAGGTGCTCTTAGGTGGAGAGCAGGGTCTGTCTGCTGAATTTGTTACAAAAAATGATTTAAAACAGGGCTGTCTGTTGGTGCCCCTTCTTTTTTCCATATACATCTATGATCTGCTTTCCACATTAGGGAATACTCAAGGCTTTGCGCCTAAAATTGGAGGTTGTTTTATTCCTTTACTCCTTTATGCTGATGACATAGTGGTGCTTGATCTTACCCCGAAAGGTCTAAATAGGCGTCTGGCTGCCCTAGATGATTATACCAAGCAGCATAATTAAAAAATGAATGCGCTAAAGTCTCAAGAGGTATGCTTTTTAGGGAATAAATCCCGTAAAAAATTAATTTCTTCTGGTCCGTGGGTCAGCAGAGGTTGGAGAGGGTGAAATCCTATTGCTTCCTGGGAAAAACCTTATCTTGTTCACTTATTGGTCGAGGCCATGTACGTAATGATGTTAGCAAGGCTCTTTCTCAGGCACACGGTATATTGGCCTTTTATAACGCAGTTGGCCGGTGGTATTTCTCTCATCTATTAACTGTTTATCAAGCAAAGATTCCGTCCACCCTTCTGTATGCCATAGAAGGAATTGACATTCCTAAACGGGAGTTTTTAAATAAAACAGAAGGACGGATCTTAAGATGCTTGGTTTCTTGCAATAATTCGGCTTAATTAAGGCTTGAATTCGGTATTAAGAGTGCCCATACACAGGGCCTAGCAGCGGTAATCTGGAGGGCCTTCTGTTTAGCATATAGTGCAGAATCTACCCTAAGACATTTAGCATACAAATAAATTTTCAGTACGCTAAGAGAAAAATCGCAGTTTTTTTAGAAATTATAACCTTGCTGTGCAATTGCTTGAGTTAGATGTTGATCTTATCTCATCTCAACCACCCTTATTTAAAAAGAGCCTAAAAGAGGCTATAAGGGGTAAAGGTTTCCTGTTGGATATTGAGTCTTGTCACCAAAAGAGGAGGCTTAGGCCGTTAACCAATTTGGTGATTTTTAAATATCCCTAACCATATTTATCTTGGAATTTACCACATGGAGTATGGCGCTTTTTCATCTTGTTGAGATTAGATAGATTACCTCTTAAAGAATTAACTTCCAAGTGGGATGGATCCTCGAACATTTGTGATCTCTGTCAGTTGGGGGTACAGAATTTTAAGCATGTGCTATTTGTTTGTCCCTCCTTAGTTAAATTAAGGAAAAAAATGTCTGAAACCGCTTTTCTTGAATTTTAATATGCGTTCAGCAGAAGAGGTTTTGAAATTTATGTACAAGCCACTGAATGAAATATTCTGTTTTAGGACTTTTAAGTTTTTTAAGTCCTTTTTAAACCTTAATTGATTTTATTATCCATTGGTGGATGCAACGGAATGTACTTTCCTAATGAACTATCTTTAAGCATATTTCACTTCACACGAATATAAAATTCGAAATAAGCCAGCAGGGACATGCTGTGCAGGCACCTTCCAGAAGCTAATATATTAGGATCAATGCAATATATACACAGTAGATTGGTATAGAATTGTTTTTTGTATAAAGCTGCTGGGCAATAATCTATTATATATCACACCGCTTTGCATAGGATTAGATTTGTGTAATTGGCTAGGGAGCAGAGAACTAAAGTTATCATACAGAAGTTTTCCTTTGCGATTGTCGTTTTATATATGTAAATATTGAATGGTATTCTAAGATAAAAGTGATGGGTAGAGACCTGACTGTATTGTATTTTAAAGATAACCTTGTTTATATCCTTTATTGATTCTACTTTTATTTTATGGATTGTTTTTGATGATTCGTGTACATGTGGACCTCTTTGGTGGTCCCAATCATGAAATAAAATAAATTGAAATAAATTGACTGACATCTCCGTGTGATGGATGTGGTTAGGCATATATGACACATGTTGGTTTGTGCATACCAGCAGCTACCATAGAGTGATAACCAACAACCACCATGTCATGTTGTGGTACACACACATCTGCTGTATGGGCTTGAGTTTGGAAGGACATGTGTGCCACATGCACAATACCAATGCGCATTAGTGTTTGCCTCAATTCTTTTCCTTTAATTTGGTGATTACGATGCCAGCTTATGTGGACAAAACAAGTCTGATTTATTCTAAGGAAGCATATGTATGCTATTGGCATGCATCACATTATGCTGCTACATTGAGGGGTTACTTGAACTTAGGATGTGGGTATGCATTCACACAAGAACATCACCTGGGCATTTATTGATACATTCTGGCAATATGACCTGGAATGTATCAGTGCATGGTACCTTGGCTGTATTCACCTTGCATTCAGTCATTGATTCTGAGCAAATGCTTTATATTCTAACTCTTTGTGTTGTGTTTTTACAATCACATATAAATGTAAATGTAGGAGTGAACCCATCATTTGTAGCTGAGTGAAACACACTAACATCCCTGCTTGCTCCATTTGCATTTTTTCCTTGTGAGGCAAGTGTAGCAGCATTGGTGCTAGGTAGCCAATCTTGCACTGGCACATATGCATGATGTGAGATGCCCGATGGATTTAACATGTAGACTGTATGGGTTGGACTGTGTTCCCGTGTACATACTATGTGCCTCGGTTCAGTCATCAGACTATGAGTTAACTCTATTATCCACCACAGGTATGAGGCTGTACAAATGGCTAGATGTATGACACACACACACACAATCATTGTACACTATATACATTAGCACACCATACACTCATTGCTACATACATTTGTTGTGTGCCAATTACTAGCATGTGTGATGTGAGTGTTTTGATGTTTACAGTGACTATGAAGTAAGAATGCTTGCACAATGGTAGTGTTCATAATTTATTGACATTTAGTACACTTTTTTTATGTAGTCCATATATTTGTGACCCCTTGATGTGGCTCATGCATCTGCAAAAACATTCTGCACAATTTTGTCTCTCCGCCGTATCCCAGCAATTATAGATGCTTTTTGATGCTGGTCGTCATCTTCCTCATCATCATCCTCTCGGCCTTCATGGTACTCATTTCCCTGATCCCATGGGACATTGGTTTTCAAACATATGTTGTGCAAAATGCAGCACACAAGTATGATCTTACATACCATGAGGGGAGTACAGCAATCACCCCTGACATGTTGAGACAGCGAAAGCATGACTTAAGGACTCCAAATGTCTGCTCCACTATTGACCAGGTCCTGCTAAGTGCATGGTTGTAGCTTTGCTGGACATCTGATGGGGTTGTGCATATGGATTCATAACCCATGGCTGCACACCATATCCTTGGTCAGCTGAAAAGACAGAAGGGGAACAATCAATCAATGGTCATGATAGTTGATATGTCCACATTCATGTACATTCTGTTATGTGTCCTGAATGACTCATACACTTTGCAACCAGTATGGGACATGCACTTACATTGTTTGGCATACATGCACTTTCATTTTTGGTATAACTGACACTGTACTACAAATACAAGTATACTGGTCTGTGTGACACGCTTACTATTTGTAATAATTGTGAGTGCCAATGCCATGAGTGTGTTGAATCTTTACTAGCATGGGGAGTCAGTTAGCCATTGAGGAGACACTTCTCTCACGCTCCTCTGTTGTGTTTGTTTTGGACTACTACTGGCATTTCTGAACTGAAACAAGTGATTTTTCCAAATTTAGCCGGTGCAGAAGATGCTGTCTCATTCATTCACACATATTTGGATGTGACAGTAGACACTGATGTTTATAAGCTGCTGCATGGAGAGATTAATGAGTGCATGTCAATGTGGGACATGATAGTGTGCTGACAGTGCACAAGGGGAGAGGTATGTGGGTGTCTTGCACTGTACAGTGGAACAGTTAAACTATCAAAACTGCACAGCTTCAGTGATTGAGTACAACATAGAGTATATTTTTCAGCATGATGCAGTGTCCTGGGTTTGCAGCCTGCACTGGCCGACAATGGCCAGCGTTGCACAGATACAGGCACATTATCTAAATGGCAAATGTGTGACTGCTTGTCCTATGAGGTGTACTTTGTGCATGAGGAGCTACCTTCTGCACATTCTGAATCCTTTGAGGGCTGAAAGAGTAGGTTTGTCAAAATGGCATGCACATTGGACGACAGGTGTATATATGATGACTAATTTAAGTTTCCATGGTACACATGACCTGGAGAGGGCAAACAATTTGAAACTTTCTCAGTTTCACGTGTATTGGGTACATGACATGACTCGTGACTATGAGTTTTACCTGTGGACACACAGACAACAGAAATGGAGGCCCTTCCTTCAACACAGCGCTGTAACACAGCATTTTACATAGTGTTGCACTGCTGAGGATCCTTCCACCATTTCAAGACACACACAGGGCCTCGTTTATGAGTTTTTGCCACAGGGCAGCACAGGAAGTCACTCAGCTGAGCTGCTCTGTGTCAGAAGGAAAAGGCAGGAATGTGCCATATGAATAAAATATGACAAATTTGTGTTCCTACTGCATACGCAAGACCGCAGATTGGTGACTAGCACCAACACAGGCACCCTTGCACCATGGTGTATATCTGAGTTGTTGGCTCAATTGTTTTTATGCAGTAAGGGACACCTTCATGCACAAAAACAATCAATGGAGGCTTTTTTCTCAGAATGCAGCACACATAAAAAGAGGAAATGTCAAGGAGAAATAAAGTTATTTCTCCTCATTATGCCTCCCCTGGGAGGCGCACTGTTTTAACACATTTCCAGGTTTACAGATCCTTGTAAAACCTGGGAATGTGTAAAATCTCATTGGTGTAGCATGGGAAAATCCACTATTTGGGAGATGCCTCTAAAGTGGGAGTGGTGCAGCACACGTGCACTGCGTTACTTTCACTTTCTGTACTGCTGCTATGTCCTCAAATATCCATGTGATTGTTTACAACACCAGCTCCCTGGGGACATTCTGTCACCCGTCATCACCCTGAGGCTCTGCATGGAGCATTAGCAAAAGGGACATTGCTGTTAACAGCACTGGTTTAGATTTGGTAATGGGCTGACAAGATTAGTAGTGGACAGACAGCAACTGCACTTGTCTTCTTCACAGTGTTACAATTCAAGGTGAAAGTTAAGACTAATTGGTCATAAAGTAGCATGCTCAGATGTTTCTCATGGTGCAAACTAACACTGGCATCTCTGACTATGGAGAAGTGAACCAGCGCATGTGAGCTGAACACACATGCGGCTGCCAAACAATTACATACAAGGCGCCCGACTTCCACCAGGCGCCATAGAGCACAACCTCTACTGGATCTTCTGAAACAATAGAATCAGGAAGGTGGAGTAGTCAAGGTATAGCTATCATTTCCTCCTCATCCAACTTCCTCTCACAGATTTTACAGACAGGGTATAGCTATTAATAGAGCAGTTTTTGCAGTGGCACTGGAGGCAGAGTGTATTGTGGCTCAATGCGTCCCAATGTTAGCTATAGTTATCCAACCAGTGGAGTGAGGACCCATTTTCCTTGTCTGATCAGAGCCACTGGAATCCATGCTATGCCTCTGGATTTGAACCAAGAAGTAAGATTGGTGCTTAATTTGAGCCGGTGGTTGCAGGTGGTGCCACCAGCACTTATTTTTAGACACTAGCACTTATTTTTCCTCATCACATTTTGAACCAGAACAAAAGAGAGAAAAACACAAAAGGGCTAAAGTAGGAAGATGAGAAAGATGGAGAAAGGAGGGGGGCAGAGATGACACAGGACATGCAGGAGTGAGATAGAGGGGCAGAGAATGTCTGGTGGTGAGTTGAATGTGTATGAAGGGAGCTCAAGCCTACCCAGCCTTGATATTTGGCACCTCGACCTTCTGCAGTGCTGGCAGCAGCTTCTGAGCAAAACTTTGAGCCCCTGCTCTTAATATCTTACAAATTAAGCACTGATGGTATATTCTGTTATCCTACTTTATTTTATCTTTCGTTATGCTATGCATGTTATGCTATGCTTTTATGTGCATTTATTTAGAACATTTCTCCCATTCCTATGGTCCCTAGAACTTACACGGTACACTGAATATCATTTTATGTTGTGTAAACAGTTTTTACATGCAAGAAACCTTCATTTACTTATTTGTTTTGGTCTGCATTGTTATTTTACAAGGCAGGATTAATTTACATATTGCCTTATATAGCGATGACTCCATCCTACCAGAGTTAGAGTGCTGTATTATCAGAAATGGAAAGGAAGACGGCTGAATGCAGTGTCAAACAGAAAGAGGGTATAAATACAGCAAGGCTTAAAGGGGAATAAACACATCTAAAAGTGGGGAGGATGCAACTTATGAAAGAATTGTAAAATGCAAGGTAAGAAACATACATACAAATCAGATGGGAAAACAAAATAAAACAAAAATATGTTTTGATCCCAAATAAATGACTGCATGAAAATTGCAGGTGAGTGAAAGGTGATGTCAATAAGCAGCAAATTAGCCACCCTAGGCAGTCAACAGCAGTCAACAGCAGAAACAACACATGTTGACAATAGCATCATAGAAGCACTTGTCAAGTTAAAATCCAGTGGAAGACTCTAGTGGTCGAACGTAGACTAGAAAAAAGGAAGGTAGAGATGGGAAATATACAACTCAACTTTAAAATCAGTGATAAATATAAAAGTCTAAATGTGTGAGGAGAATGTCCGAAAAGATGTCAGGAAACAGAGAACTGCACTTAGGTGGCACTCTAGAGACATGCAAATAAGTAGCCAGGTTCAATTGTTACCCAAGGGGCACGTTCTCAAAATGGAATTTACAATTTCAAAAAGAAAGACCAATGCTGATGGGAAGAGGAACGGTGGTCCTGATTCCTGGACAACTGCTAGAGAAGTATCTGGAATGTGTAAAATTTGAGGTAAGACTTGGAGAAGATAGAGACCTTCTCTCATCACAGTGCAAGGTGCAATAAGCTCAAGATCATGACGGGTTGTATTGGCTCACCACAGAGCCAGTGCCTGTTTTCTTCGTACATGAGGGCCCAGATTTACTTACACTTTGTGCCAGGTTTGCATTGCTTTTGTAATACAACACACATATAATACAATTACTGCACATGGTATAAAAAGGGCTACTGGAGTCATGCTATTCTGCGACTGCAGCATTTTTTGTTTATTTATGGATTTGCAGCATTTACCCCATAATCCATCAACTGATGGACATATTGCACATTTTAACAAAATAAACTGTTTCTAATTCAAAAGTACCAAAAGTTACTAAAAACACAGCAACAAGTGGTAAAGCGACCCCCCCCCAAAATGGGGGAGCACGGCCCCTTAGTACTGGGGGACGCCATGGCCCAAACCTCGCACACTAGTTGTGCGTCCGGCTGGCCGTAGGCACTTCCGCCCTCACACCTCGTGAGGTGTGGGGGCGGAAGTAATACTTGGGGGCAAGCAGGGCTGAGTCACTTCTGGGCCGGCCGCCGCACACTGGAGGGTGGGCTATTTAAGCACACCCCCAAAAATGCTCTGCCTTTTGTGTTTGGCGGTCAGAGCACCCAGGAACCAGCGTAGGACCATCGGGCATCTGGGACACCGTCGGAGGACTGCAGATCGCCAGATCTCCCTCTTTGTGTCACCGTCAGAGGACTGCAGATCGCCGGATTCCTTTTTCCTCCTGCTGCCGCTTGGTGCTGCAGGCTGGAGGTTGAACGGCGCACTCATGGAGCGCGTCCTCCAACATATCCAGCTCCCTCCCTGACAAGCTTCTTCTTTGTGTCCCGCTCGGCACTCCCCCACAGTTGTTGGGCGCGCGCTACAGGAACCTCAGTAGCTCGATTGAGAGCTGCACGCTGCTTCTTTGTGTACCGCTCAGCGCACCCCCCCAGTTGTTGGGAGAGCGGTACAGGAATTTAGCTTCTGAGTCCGAGTAGCTCGATTGATAGCTACTTTCATTTATACTGGGCTCCCTTGACACACGCTGTTCTAGCTCAGCGCCCCCTGTTGCCTCTGAAAACAGATTTCTTCTTTCACTCCTGCCACTTGGTGGCAAGCCGAAGGTTTGCTCGGGTGTTTGACGGAGAGCGCACTCCAGATCAGGTTGTTCTCCCTGCAATTTCAAGAATTCGTGCCATGGCTAGGTTAGTGTAATTTACGCGCTAGTATAATAGCCGATAAGGTTGAACCGAAGCGCGATCATTGCTTAGTGAAAATTTTACTGTATATACTGGGGATAATTTTCCTTAAAGTGGGTTTTTCTGGGCCCCTTTTCTTTCGTTAACTCTGCAGTTTTAATAGCCAAGGGGGAATTTGGCTTGCGCTGGTTGCCAGCCCATCTAACATTCTTTGCTGGTGCTTGACCAAGTACGCTCCCTGCAGGTACCAGGCCCTTGTTCCCTCGTATTCTCCCTTCATTGTGTACTACCCTCCAGATATTACTTATGGCTAGGCCTTCCTGACCTAGCTGGGTGACGCCTTGTTTTCTATCACGCAACGTCGGCCCTGTCTGGGCCAGGAACGCTCATCATTTCAGGGTAAATGGGGGTCATTGAGGGGAGGGGTTGTATTTGTGGTAAGGACGCTGGGTAATAGCCTTTTATTATTATTATTTTTCACATAAGGATAGAAAAGTAATTTATATTGGGACTCTAGTAATACTGTGTTGTAATTTAACTTTGCGCATTTACAAATTTACAGAGTATATTTTATTCGGTATTGTGGCAATTTTAATTGCAATTTAAGGATCATGGCTTGTAACCGCAGTAAGGTTGGTAAGAGGAAGGGCAGGGACCCTGAACTGTCACAGCCGTTGAAATTAGTGTTGGCCAAAATGGGCAATGGGGATTTGGACAGCAGGAACTCCGCATCCGACGGAGAAAACAATTGTGCAGAGAGTGAACGCCCTAGGCGCTCACATGTACCCCTTCCTGCAGCATTCCCCCCTATTAAGCGCCGAAGTAAGAGGCAGGTTCCAAACACACAGCAGCCAGCTGTCGCCCCGACATCAACCCCCCTTCCTGCACAGTCCCCTATGGCGGATACATTAGCAGTATCTTTATGTGCCACTCCAGAGGTTGCCCCAGTGGAGCAAAGAGCAGTACCTACACCGAGTTAAGTCTTGGCAATCCTAACAGATATTCGGAAGTCACTGTCAACCTTGACTGTACCACCTGCAATGCCAGTAGTCCAGACTGCAGCACCAGTTCAGGCTGCAGCTCCAATTGTCCCTCCCCCAACATTGTAAGGGCAGGGCAGTTCCACTGCTCAGGTACCTACGCAGGATGCAACCACGCAATCACTGCTGGCGGTGGCCCAGCTGTTGGCTACCATTGATGCTCCATCTACCCCCGTTCCACCTAATACTCCATGGGCCACAAATGATACTCTAAGAACTCAGTGGTAGATCTCAAACGCTAGGTTGAGGCAATCGCTGCAGCACGCAGTACTACAACAGCGCCTTCTGAGGCTGCAGGTCCGAGTGTCACCCCGTAACCGGGCATGCAGCCTCTTACCCCCAACAGCAGAGACAAAGGTAAGATCACTGAGAGTAACAATAATACATCTGAGGGTGTTACTGCGGCAGCGGGAGCCGCGCAAGACACGCTATTATCCCGACCAGGTATGCTCACTGCTCATGGTGGGCCAGAGGTAAAAGAAAAGATTTGGAAAGGAGACTTTGTTGACATTTTTTCCCTTATTAGAGCTAAAAGAAGGGAGATATAAGTCAAAGACAAGGATGGGAAGGCATCATCCTCTAGTGATAAAAAACCCAGAGTAGAGGAGAACATAACACATTGGTTGTTTGGGTTCAATGTTTATATGTCCGTCATGCTGGAGAAGAAGCCTGACTTGGTAATATCAATGATTTTCTATGCTAATAAGATTTTGAGAGCACACCATATGTATGGGGGTAATTCCTGGTTGCAATATGATAGGAACTTCAGGTGGGCTAAGGTAGAGGACCCAGAAATAGGTTGGGACCAAACCGAAGTGAATGTATGGCTAGAATGCGTGAATAGCAAATTGCCTGGGAAGCAGCCCTTTCGCACACAATATTCCAGTGATGAAAAAGGTTTGTGCTGGGCATTCAATAAAAAATATGTTCTCGCCCACCAGGGTCTTACGAATTCAGACATACCTGCTCCTTCTGTGGGCACCCTTCCCACCCAGAGTTCAAGTTCATTAAGAAATCCAAGGAAAAGGTTAAGGAGGGGAGTAAGCCTTCTAACTAACTCAACTTTGCCATCACCCATACAGATTAGCGCATTTTCCCCATGGTTACAGTCCTATCCTAACAAAGACTCTGCAGACCTCCTATTTAATGGCTTCTCCTTTGGTTTCAGGATCCCTGCCTTACATGCCCCTCCTATTCCGTATTGCAAAGATTTACTATCTGCCCTGTGAATTCCTAGGGTGGTTGCAATGAAGGTAGAGAAGGAAATGTTGTTAGGCAGGTTGGCGGGTCCTTTTTCCTCTCCTCCAGCCCAAAATGTTGTCTGTTCTCCCTTGGGGGTGGTTCCAAAAAAAGAACCAGGCCAGTTCAGGTTGACACATAACCTCTCAGCTCCATGGGAGTCTTCTGTGAATGAAGCAATTGACCCACAACTATGCTCAGTCCGATATGCAACTGTAGACCAGGCTCTGGTAAAGTTTTGCGACTTAGGTCATAGGGAACTTCTGGCAAAGACTGACATTGAATCGGCTTTTCGGCTCCTCCCAGTACACCCGGGTGATTACCATTTATTAGGATTTCAATTTGGAGGGTCTTATTTCTATGATAAATGAATGCCAATGGGTTGTAGTTTGTCCTGCAGTTACTTGGAGCAGTTTAGATCCTTGTTGCAATGGATCTTCACCAAGCGCACAGGACACAAAGAAGTGATACACTACTTGGATGATTTCTTTGTGCTGGGTCCTCTGGGGTCTGCCAGGTGCCAGTGGGCTCTACAGGCTTTGACTTCCATGTTTGAAGAATTTGGTGTTTCACTTGCCCCAGACAAAACTGAGGGCCCCACAACTTGCATTACATTTCTGGGATTGAGATAGATTAAGTGGCAGGTGAGTGTTGCCTGCCCTCGGATAAATTGCTGTTTTTTTTATAAATATGTTTTGAATATTGTTTTGCAGGTGACTTATTACTGTTTGTGTTTTATGAGATAATTGGTAAAATATATAAATAAAAATTCCTTCCAACAAATAAGTTTTGTCGGTCTGCGTGTGGCAGGTGTTTGGGGTGAGGGCTCTCTGGTGGCCTCCGGGTTCTATGTTTCAGCACTGTGGAAGGCTCTCCATGAAAGTTTACTAGTCACTTTTCGGTAGCCTATTGCTTTATTAGAATGTTAACCTGGTCCTCATGAGGTGAAACCTTTGTTAAAGCTTTGTTGACATGGCCAAAAAAACGAAATAATTAAGTGATTCTGCCACAAAAGGTGCCACATTACGCCGCATAATTTGTCTTTTCTCACTCCTTAATTTAATCAACTCTACCACATAATTTGGTCCTGTCCTGCCTCATAATTCCAATTGCCCTCGGTACAAACAAGCGTTAGCATAGATTTACTTTATTGATAGTGAGAGGTCCTTTTGTATTAGTATTCGCTGACTAGGTGTCTGGCAATACATGTTTGGTTGGTAAACGCGCCGCACTCTTTCCTGTGAAAAGCGCCCACAACCAGCGATACCAATAACAATACCTAATCCCCTAAATGCTGCATTTGATTCTTGTTTCAACTGTGTCTTTGCAGTAAGTGGGGTTTAAGCGCCTGTCACCTAATCCTTCCATTTTTAACACACAAAAGCACTATTGTGTCGCTGCCTCTTAGAAAGGACAAGGGCTTGTGTTGTTCGCAGCCCACACAAAAGACGATAGACGGGGAGAGCTCTGTTTAAAGTCTGCACTTGGTAATGCAGCTACAGAACAATGGAGGGGCTCCTTGGTGTTTAATGACAAATACCCAGCCTGCGTTTCAGCTAGGTTTGCAAAGGTGGTCTGCGCACTGCTGAAATGTGCTCTTGACCCCGCACCGCCCGTACTTTGTCGCTTAGTTCTCATTTTCGCCACCTTTTACATTTATCCGAAAGTAATCTGAACAACTCCTGGGGTTTTGCGGTTTAAAAATATTTCTTCCAGAGAGTAGGCCTCATCTGAGGCCGCTTTCCCGGAGTCAATCTGTTCTTACAGATGTTTTGGATTTAGCAACAATATATTAAAAATGGATTACTACAAGTAAAGCTAAAACAATACAAACAAGGACGAGACTGAAGACCTCTGTATTGACCCTTAATCCAAAAACAGAATGAAACACTATGTTAGTCCCAGTAAATTAATTGATCACTCATTCAGACATCAAAGCATGCCTTTAAAGTTAAAATCCCTTTCAACCCCTTGATGAAAGTCAGTAGGGGCAGTGTTGTGCACCCATTTTTTCGCGGGAAATGCAGCTATTTTTCGCAAGTTGCAGTGGTATGTACCCCCATTGTTTTTGTTCGTCTGATTGTTAGGGTATACCGAATGTACTTTTACCCAGTTTCCTTCAAAGAAATCTCAACTGCAGCATGAGGAGGGTTCAAAAAGGTTAAATCGGTCTATGATCTTTGAACCAGTTTGAGAAATATCAATTTGAAATGTAATTGTAAATGTAAATGGTATTGTATTTATATGGCACTTACTACGAGGCATCAAAGAGGTTTTCAGTGAGTATACTCCGGAACCCAAAAGGATTAGTGGTGGATTAGAATAGGGAAATATGAATACAGTGTTTGTATAGGGGGTATGAGTTCATTTGGGCGGAGGAAATGTGAGTCTGTTAGTTGGATTGAACAGAATAACGGAGAGATAGAGGAGGGAAGAATCCAGAAGCGTTTGTTAATTGGGAGAGCATAGTAGTAAGATGAGGTTTGGGGGGATAAGTAAAAGAGAGATAAATGAAGGAGAATTTAGTAGTGCTGCTTGGGAGATCATAGTAGTAAACTGAGGTTTGGGTGAGCCAGAAGGGGTAGAGAAAGGAAAAGTCTAGCAAGGCTTATTTTGGAGATCATAGTAGCAGAATGAGTTTGGGATGAGTCCAAGAGAGGAGATAGCGGACAGATTGATAGAGTTATAGGACAATGGTGAGACAGAGTAAAGCTTTCAAGGGTAATGTTTTTCTCTTGTACAGTAAGACTAAAGTAATTCATATATAGATAAATGACTACACAGTAAGACAGTATGGCCCTCATTCTGACCCTGGCGGTCTTTGACCGCCAGGGCGGAGGACCGCGGGAGCACCGCCGACAAGCCGGCGGTGCTCCAATGGGGATTCCGACCGCGGCGGTAAAGCCGCGGTCGGACCGGCACCACTGGCGGGGTCCCGCCAGTGTACCGCGGCCCCATTGAATCCTCCGCGGCGGCAGGATTCTGACCCCCCCTACCGCCATCCAGACTTGTGGGGCTCTCACCAGGTTCTGTTACCCAGAATTATTTTCAAACCTCAAAATGTTGCCAAAAAACCCGACTTTTTCCACACATTTCCGCGACAGAAAGTTCTGGAATCTGAGAGGAGCGACAAATTTCCTTCCACCTAGCGTTCCCCCAAGTCTCCCGATAAAATGGTACCTAGTGCCCGTGAAAGGAAATTCCCCAAAACACTATGTGGACACATCAAAATTATCAAATACAAAACGACCTGTTTTTTGGGGTGGTGGGGCATCTGCGTTTTTGGTCCTGGGATAATCAGCCATATAGGGAAACCTGCCAAACCCAAACATTTCAGAAAACTAGACACCCGAGAGAGTCCAGGGAGGTGTGACTTGCATGGATCCTCCAGTGTTTTCTTACCAGAATCCTCAGCAAACCTCAAATTTAGCTAAAAAAAATCACATTTTCCCACATTTCTGTGTGGGATCACTGCACCGGGACATATTTCCTACCACCCAATGTTCCACTCAGTCTTCCGGTAAAAATGATACATCACTTGTGTAGGTGGGCCAGGTGCCTGTGTTAGGGAAGAGCCAAAAAATTTCGAAATTGAGGGGGAAACAAAGCAGGTCCAAAAGGGCAGTTTGGAAAAAAACATTTTTAGACTGACAAGTGGGGCAGAATTTTTATCCGTATAGATGCAACAATGATGGATCGTAGGAATTTTGTGGATTCCTGCAGATTCCGGAAGGTTCCATCACAAAAATGTGCAAAAAATTAGTGATTTCCAGCAAAGTTGGAGGTTTGCAGGGCATTGACTGTAAGAAAATGGTGCGGGGTGCATATGAAGCACAACACCCTGGACTCACCCAGTTTTTTAATTTTCAGATATGTCTAGGTCTTGTGGATTTTTCTACATGGCAGCGTCCCAAAGTCCAAAAAGTGCAGCCCTCACCATTCCAAGTGCGACGATTTTGAGAGTTAGACCGGCTCTGGCCCAAATGTAAAACTAAAAACCAAAATAATCAAATGTCCTCTTGCTTGCCGTGGGATAACACGTTTTAGTGTGCAGGGGAGAGCTGAAAGACTGTTACCCCCTTCAGTTGGGGTGGGGGCAGAACCATGCCCATACTGGTTGGTAGCCACCACCCCACAATTTTTTTTTTTTTATTCCCTAGCATCTAGTAGGCTTTCTGCCCAGGGAGTGGGCAGAGGGTAATTGCCCATCTGCCCAATGGCGGTCAGAACAACTTTAGCCCCATTATTTGGGGTGGGGGTATGGCCATTCCACCACCCTCTTATTTTGAAAAAAAATCTTTCCTGGTCTCTGGTGGGCTTTCTGCCCCCCTTGGGGGCAGATGGGCCTTACAAAGATAGGCTGCAATGGCCAACAGTAATGTGCTCCCATGGGAAGCAACCCTTGCCCAAGGAGTTGCCCCCCCAACAAAACACACACATACACACACACACCATTCCCTGGTGCCTAAGTGGATTCTGCCCCCACTGGGGGCGAAAAGAATTGCCCCTCAGCGGAACGACCCTTGCCTAAGGGGTCGCTCCCCTTGTGTGAAATTGATGCAAAAAAAAAAAAAAAACTGGGGTCTAGTGGTTTCTGCCCCCTTTGGGGGCAGATTGTCCTAAGAAAAATAGGCCAATCTGCCCACAAGGTGGGGCAGAATTGGCCTAAAATAAAATTGCCCCCCCAAGGGAGCGACCCTTGCCTAAGGGGTCGTTCGTCATCTTTAAAAAAATAAAAATCCCTGGTGCCTAGTAGTTTCTGCCCCCCAGGGGCAGAGCAGCCTAATTACATTAGGCCGATCTGCTCCCATGGGGGCAGAAAAGGCCTTTAAAAAAATGGCACCCCCCTAGGGAGCGACCCTTGCCCAAGAGGCCGCTCCCCTTTTTCATATATATATATTTAAAAAAAATCCCTGGTGTCTAGTGGTTTCTGCCCGCTTCGCGATCGGGCAGCAGAAATGCTGAGAGAGACATCAAAGGAAGGGAAAGGCTTTTCCTTTACTTTGATGCCTCTCCCGCCCCACCTCCCGGTCGGAAGAGAAATGCTTTTGCATTTCTCTTCCGGGATTGCTTCCAGCACGATCGGAGGTGACCGCTGATGAGGTCAATGTGAATTTGTGCACTGATGTCATCAGATGTCACTGGGTGGGTGGGGGGTCAGGGTGGAATGGGAAGCGATTCACCTTCTATCCCTGCCCTGCGGGGGTGAGTGAGAGGCTCATGGGGGAAGCGCTAGGCCCGGTGCAGGACGAGCTGGTCTCATCCATAGCACACAGCAACCGTGACCGAGGGAGAGACCTGCTCGTCCCAGGCACCGTAGGGGTTAATTATTTGGCCATATGCTACTCCAAGGGGAAAGGATGTGGTGTTAAGGCCAGAGCACCAGACTTTGCAACTGGGGCACCAGGTTTGAGTTTCGGCATTAGTTCGACATACTGTGATTCTGGGCAAATCACTTCATCTTCCCATGCCTAAAACCAAAATGAATGTGTCCTAGTATAATGTAACCAATACTTATGTAAGGCACTCCAATACCTTTGGGTCAAGTCTGCGCCATATAAAACTTCAAAAAAAGAAAGTGTTATGCACACTTCTGTCATTTGCTATACTTGGGCCATATTTGGGTGATATTTGTGCTTCACTTGGGCTTTTTTTCCTCTGGTGGCTGTCTTGGGATACTTATTTGTTATGACGCTCCCTAATTTCCTCATTTATTGCAGTATTCTCAGTAGAAAATGATTCCAGTTTTACACTTCGATTCAATCAAGATGGCATTCAGCTGTGCCACACTTTTGGAATAAATTCAGAATGTCACCACTCTAGTTTCTCACTAGAACACTGTAGCAAAGCTGCTGATTACCAGTGAGGTAACTAGAAGTCTGGTGCTGGTGTTGAAATTGCATGTTTCTCTCTGCATGTCAGAATGTTTTAATGGAATAGAAGAGGAAGATATTTGAGAACTCACCTAAAACGTTTCCTAATTTTTCTTTCAATAGCACTAACCATAATTTCTATGACACAATGAACCCCTTCTATTTGTTCCTTTCATAATTAAATGATTTACATTTTACCATTTTGATTCAATCAAGAAGGCTTCATGCATGCCACAATGTTATCATAAGTAAGACTGCTAGCTCTCTAGTTGCTCTTTAGAACACTTCAGGAGGCTGCAGAAGAACACAAGGGAATCAACTGACAGGCTCCTCCTATTGAAAGTACATGTTTTACTGAGAACGTCAGACTTCATTCTCATATGGCTGAGAAAAATAGTGTGAATTTATGGGACATTTGCTCTCATTTTAGCTTCTGGAGCACCTTCCATAATCTTTATGGGACAATCATGAGAAAAGAGTTTTCTTTCAACATAATTCAATAAAGCCCAGCAGAAGGCTTTTTCACAGGGTAAAATCGCCTTAGAACACATCACAATTCCTATAATGAGTATGGTACCATCAACAAATGATTTATATTGTAACAAAAATCTATTATCGCCCATTATATGTTTTTCTTTCTGTGACTCTCAAAACCTGTCATTCACTACAATGCATTTCAATGGGAACCATTCCTCAGAGTTCTATAACTGCTGCCACAGCATGCTGTCCATGTTGTGGACAGTCAATAAAGGGGACCCCATATATGCCCTTTGGGGTCGGGTGTGCTCATACTGTCCACCTACAACTTTTTTTAAATTAATTTTCAGGACACAGGGACCAAGTCCCTGAGTCTTGTAAAGGCTGCAAAAACATATTCTTCAGGTTGTTAGCAACCAATCAGGATTAACAAGTTTCCTTTAAATTGGCCAATAACAGTATATCTGAACACCAACTGTCCTGAGACCTATATTTATTTTTCCTCACTGAACAAATTTAAACCAAATAACAAAAAGCATGATCTGCCACTAAGATCTAGCTTCCTGCCAAATTTGGTGTAATTCGGTTCAAAGGTTTGGGCTGTAGTCTTGTCTAAAAACCCTAGTAGCATGCGTTTGTGTGTGTGTGTATACATATATTAGAGTTATTTAATTATTTCAACTATAACTAGCGCCCCCACCATGCACAGTTTTTTCTTCAATAATTTGAATACTAATATTTCATTTATATTTTTAATTGTGTTATAGAAGTTGTCATGGGTGCTGTAATATCTGGGGTAAAAAGCAGTGCATGGCGAGGGCAGGAGTTACAGTTACCTTGTGACCAAGCCCCTGTAACCACCCAACCCTGTGCCGTGTATGGCCAAAGGCAAGTGTAGTGGGTGTCGGACGCAGAACCTGGCCTGTGAGCAGTCCAAACAGCCAACCACATTAACCACCCAACCCCGTGTTGCGCACAGCCTTTGGCCATGTGCGACAGGAGTTGGCCACAGGACCTGTCTCTGTAGGTGTGAGAATAGGTGTGAGAGGGTGTCTCTGGGTGTGAGAATGTCTGGGCATGATAGTCGGTCTGCGATGGCCTATGTGGATGTGAGAGTGGGTGTGAGAGTGTATATCTGGGTGTGTCAACACCAGGGCAGTGTGCGCTCTATTGGCGACTAGAATGAAAAAACCCAGCACTCTCAAAACAACGTAATTTATGCATTGTGCTGATATGTTGTTGTTTAACCTTTTGCATTGCAGAGTTCAATCCTGAAGACTTATTTTTAATGTGCTTACAAATGCTGTTCATTTGCAATGTATTGCTGCAGGCTTTCAGAGTGTGTTAGGGTGTGGTCCCTTTCCAGGGCCTTCTAGAGACTTTCCCTGCAACATTCCTGGGTGTGGTTGTGGGCTAGGCCAAGACTCTATAAAAAGGAGCCAGCCCAGCTCCAAGTGCTCACTATTCAGAGGTCCCGGTGCAGAGCAGCAGCTACTTCCTGAGCTCCTGTCCCGGTGGCCTATTTGATCTTCCAGACATCTGACTTTCATTCTTCATTTGGAGATCCTTGTTCTGGGTGGTAAGACGGTGGTTGGGCTGGCCTCCCGACGCCGTTAACGAGAACTCTCATGTTCTTGGGCCTAATTCTTTTATGATTTGACCGAGTACTTTGCACGTGTGAAATATGCGCTTGAGTGTTTGTGACATTTGCAGGGTGACTTGCGAATCGGCAAGACGCGCGATTCATTTTATGGTGTTTTAACTTTGTTGTTCATTGCGCGCTACCATTTCTTGACATTTACATGGTGGCTTAAGAATCTGCAAAAGACGCGCAATTCGTTTCATTGTACTTTGATCTTGTTATTCATTGGGAGCTGTTATTTCTTGGCATTTACATCGTGGTTTACGAATCGGCAAGTCGCGTGATTCGTTTAATGATGATTTGACTTTGATATTCATTGTGTACTACCATTTCTTGGCATTTTACATGGTGACATTCGAATCGGCAAGACGCACAATTCTCTCCTCAAGTTTAATTCATGTTGTTTATTGTATGCCACTATTCTAAGATATTTATCATGTAATATTCGAGTTGACAAGTTATGTGATTTGTTTTCCTGAATCCATATTGTGTTATTCATGGTGCACAATCCTTTTATGGTATTTACTATATATATATATATAAATCTACAACATGCGCAATTTGTGTTGAAACATTTTAAGAGTACACAGAAGATCAGAGTTTCTAGATGCAATATTGTATGGTCCTAGTATGCATTCTCAAAAAAGGATTTATATGACTGGTTTAAAATTTTGTCAGAATGTTTTTCTGATTCTCATGTAAAGGAAAGTACTTGAATAAGAAAGTTTTCATTTAATCCATCTTGATTCCCTTACAGGTATCCGGCCATCTTGAAACTTAGTCATTTTAAACTTAATTCTTACATTGTTCATGTTTTCAGAATGACTATGCTTAGAATCATAGTCTAGTATTGATTTCAGGAGATATAATTTTCATATTGTGTGTTCTAACCTTTTTCTTACTACAGGTCTCCTTCCCAGCTGTTTCCCTTCCTAATCCCCTCTTCAACTCTCTTAGCCTCTGTGATTTATCTATCAGAGTCTTGGAGCTGTTCAGTGGTGGATGTGTTGGGAACGTGCGCAGACCCCGAGGATCTGGTGACTCTGACAGTGTGAGAGTAGGTGTGAGAGGGTGTCTCTGGGTGTGACAGTGGGTGGGAGAGTGTCCCTGTGAGTGGGTGTGTGAGTGTCTGTGTGGGCCTGTGAGTGTATGTGTGAGAGTTTGAGTGGGTCTGTGAGTGGGGGTATGAATGTCTGAGTGGGTTTTGAGTGGTGCATGAGTGTCTAGGTGGATCTGTGAGTGAGTGCTTGAGTCTATGAGTGAGTCTGTGAGTGGATGTGTGAGTGTCTGAGTGAGTCTGTGTTTGGGTGCATGAGTCTCTGACTTAATCTATGAGTGGGTGCATGAGTGTCTGAGTGCATTTGTGAGTGGGTGTGTGAGTATCTGTGTGGGTGTGTCAGTAGCTGTGTGAGTGACTGCCACAAAATAACCTCACCTGCCCTTTTATCCAACATGAGTCTACAGCTTTGCTGAAACATTTACCCAAGTGGAGTTCTTTCTGCCTCCCTGGGTAAATGTCCAGTATGTATTGTACATTACAGCTACGTAATGGAGCACAGGGAAGTGCCACCAGTGATCTTGTGTGCATTCTGGCAACATGACTGTTCCTGTTTCTTTAGAATTCTGTGATATGAATCCTCCTATAAAAATGCCAACAAGACGACAATGACATTAATCTTAACCAAACCAGGGTCCTTCCTCTATTCTATATAAAGTAAGTGCTTCTTAATTTTTTTGGAAATGTCCTCATATTCCTCTGCATCAAGAACGTGCCATCAAAATTGATGGGAAACACACTGAAGGGCCCTTTGGGAAGCTGTACATCATCCTGGCAAAAGAGGGAAGACCTTTGAATACTACTAAAGTAGAGGATGTGGGGCCAAGCGGGTGCAGCTTCCAGGTGAATTGCACATTTGCTTACTTTGTAGCAATTTTAAAGGAGAACAATGGATGGCAGGGGAGGAGCACCAAGTGCCTCCTCCCCTGGCTGATTTCGATCCCAGGGACCCTATCCCCCGGAGCCCACCACTATTCAATGGAGGAGGCCTCTCCCCGGGCCGCCATGTCTCCTGAGTGCCTGGTGCTCCCATTGTGCAAGATGGGGACAGCGGGCGAAGCTTCAAGGCCGCCACGGTCCCAACTGTTTCCCTGCCTCCTGGGGGAGCCAGCATTGCTTTTACACTCAGGGAGCTGCAAAACATGCAGCTCCCTGTCTGCAAAAGCTAAAGTTTCATCTATTTCCCTGCCCGTGAAAGTGATGAAACCTCTACTTCTAGCGTGCAAGAGCACTTTGACAGCTCTCGCCTGCTAGAAGCAGAGTGTTTGCTTTGACTTGGTGTGAACTGTCAAAGCTCCCTCCAAGTCATAGCAAACAGCTATGTCCCTGGGGTGAGCACCTCACGACATAGCAGGAACTGGCCCTGGGGGATGGCAGGCCCCCATTCAATGTTTAATTTTTCCCTAGGAAGGGGGTGGCCCAGGGGGCAGGGGTCCACAATGGACCTCCTTCATTATTATTTTTTAGCCCTGGGAGATGGCGGTCCCTGGAGCAGTGGGGGGCTGTGCGAGCCACACCACATACATTTCACATTCAACTATGGGTAGGTGGTGATCCCCAGAGCTATGGAGGGCCTCCATATTACAAATGATTGTTTTGCACTGTGAGGTGGTGGTCCCCAGGGTGCAAGGTGCCATTTACCCCCAATATACTTGAATTTTATCACCCCGGGGAGGTGGTGGTCCCCAGGGCTAACTCAAGCCCTAGAAGAGGACCGATGTGCCCCCCTCTTTTTTGAAGCCTCCAATGCACCTGGGACCTGGCACACCAGGAGGCAAAATTGAAAAAAAGGGTGGGAGACCACCCTTTAAAAAAAGAAATATCTGAAAAATCAGCAGATCTAGATCCACAGATGTTTCAAGACTTTAAAAACAAAATGCTTTTTAGCCCTGGTGGGGACCAAAGCTAGAGGCTCAGGATGACCCTATGCTGGCCCCTTTTATTTTTTTTCAACTTTTTTTGAAGAGGAATCTTGCAGCGAAGATACAAGGAAAGAAAAGAAGTTCTCAGGCCAGCGGGTGTAACAACAAGAGCCCGGAAAGGAACATCATGACTGTGGTGAACCTATCCAGTAGGGCATTAACTGAAGAAGAAAGAAACCAATTGGCATTAGGCTTATCATTTTGTCCAACCAAGGATTTAGACTATATACAAACAAGGATTTACCTTTTTAAATTTGTCAGGAAATTGAAGTTAAAAAGATTGTATTAGACGAGAGAAGTGTGGCTCAATGGTTAGAGCGGCAGACCCTGAAGCAGAGATCTGGCTCAAGACCAGGGTTCAAGTCCCGCTTCGGCAGGTCTTGGGCTCAATTCCCCTTGACCAGATAATTCTCGCCTCAGTGCCTAATCTAATTCATGGGTCCCACTCTGCAACTCTGGGCAATAGCTTGCTTAATCTCCACAATGGCCCCAACAGCGCTTGGATGCCTGGCTTCACCCTGGGGGTGCTCAGGAGTGGGTGCCTCACAGGGAAAAGCCAGGAGGGGTTCCATAGCGGTATGAGTACAGCGCCTTGAGACCCTAACGGGTGAGTAGTGCGCTATACAAGAGCTAATTTACTTTTTTTTACATTTACGAGAATGACAGAAGAACCACATGTTCTAGATAAGCGTGAAGTTAGTAGGTTATGCATCTCTGATATAGAATTGGTGCATACACTGTCTATTTTACATGACGGCATAGATGCACATGGGGATCCAATTTTGAATTTGGATGATTTAGAAATTGAGACAGATGCAGCATGTCCTACTTAATTTAGATCAAAATCGATGTTTGTACCTGCGGTACAGTGTGAGGCCATAGAGGTATTTGAGAGGGATGTCATCAAACAATTGAAAAAAATCAGATATCAATCGAGAAACAGGCAACATGACAACCTCTCAAATACTCAGAAAATGGTTCTTCAAAGGCTGAAAAATGATTCCAATATAGTGATTTGTCAATCTGATAAAGGAGGGAATGTAGTGATCTTGGATAAAAGTCAATATACTGTATAATGGAGGGTGAGAGACAGCTGAAAGATTTGAACTGTTACACAAAAGTAAAGATGTCGTAGGTGAAGTCAGCCAATGTCCTCTATTATGAGCTATTGTCTGATTGGAGAGAATGAAATTTATTGAATTGGGAGGAATTTTGCTTTTTGAAATGTGACCATCCTACCATTCCTATACTGTACCTTCCACCCAAGCTACATAAAAGTAAGAAAAATCCGCCGAGTAGACCTATTGTGTCTGCTATTGGTTCTTTACTTGAGAATACCTCAAGATATATAGATTATTTTTTTAGACCATTTGTGGAAGGTCTCCCATCATATGTGAAGGATACAACACAATTTTTGAAACTGATTGATGGTGTACAATGAGATGATTACATATTACTAACCATGGATGTTACATGCATTCACCATGACTTAGGGCCACTGTCCATTCAACACTATATGAGAGCTAGATCAATATCATATCTGTTACATACTGAGATGATCTGTGATATGATTAGTTATTGCCTCAAAAATATTTTTTTCTTGTTTGACAATCAGGTGTACAGATACAAACAGGAGACAGCGATGGACACTTGCTTCGCACCCAGTTACACAAATCTATTTATGGGCTGGTGGGAGGAGCAAGTATCCACTAATGTACCAGACTGTGAGGACAAAGTAGTGATGTGGTGTTGTTATATTGATGACATTTTTGTGATCTGGAAAAGTGATGAACGGTCTCTATTAAGGTTTGTGGTGGCTTTGAATGAGAATAAGTATAATCTTCAGCTTAGTGGGCAGCATAACAACAAACATATCCAATTTCTGGATGTAGGAGTTAGAGTTCAGGATGACAGCTTAAGTACTAGGCTGCATAGGAAAACCACTGCTGGGAATAGTTTGTTGAATGCCAAAAGTGCACATCCACCCAGGTTGATAGAGAGTATTCCGTATGGGGAACTACTAGGAGCTCGGCAAATTTGTAGTACTTGGGATGATTACCAGCGTGAAAGTCTGATAATGTGTAAGAGATTTCAGGAAAGGGGATATGAGAATAATACCACACAAGAAGCTAAAAATAAAAGTAGATAAAATCAAAAGGGAGGATCTCTTATACACAAAGGCTGGTGAGCGGAAGTTAGATGAAAGCTTGAGATTCATCACAACATATTCGAATCAGGCACATTCAGTAAGACAGATCCTTACTAAAAGTTGGCACATTTTACAGACTGACTCCATCTTAGACACTCACATTACCAATATGCCTTTGATCACTTTTCGTAAGGGTAGGCCATTAAGGGATAATTTGAGCCATAATGTGATAACCTCTGATCAAGAGGTAAGAAAAATATCAGGAAATCCGGCTGGATTTTTCTTTGTAATCATTGTAAAGCCTGTAAATATAGTGTCAATTATACGGATGTACTAAGTGACAATGGTTTTAGGTCCCATGAGATAAGGGGTCATTACAATTGCAACACAGATTTTTGCGTGTACTGTTTAAAGTGCCCTTGCAACAAATTGTACGTGGGGAGCACAATACATAAGGCCAAAAAGAGAGTTCTGGAACATATAAGAGCTATCCGTTATTATGACCACTACTACCCCGTGGCTAGACATTTTCATGCAGTACACAACGGGGATGAAAGGATGCTTAGTTTTGTGGTCATTGACCAGATTGAGTCAAATATACATGGGGGAAATGGAGAGAAGAAACAGTGGATTCTGGAATTCAAATTGATTATTAGATTACTTACGTTCCTTGGGTTTGAACTCCAGTGAATAAATGAATGTTCATTTGGGTTAAACAATTTTAGGTAGATGGACAAAGTTGGACCTCTAATGGGTAATTTGTGTGGTTGTAATTCACATTAGGTGTGTTTATTTTTTTATGTGGTGTTGGGATTGGTTTGGATTAGGTTGTTTTAATTTGTAGGGTGGAGTATGATAATGTGGATTGGATACATTTGGTAATTTTGATACTAATATGGTGGGTGAACCTGGTTGTGGAAATATAAGAGAATTAGAGATCACCCATTAGAATCTGTTGTTGCCATCTGTGATATGTTCCTTTGTAGGATTGAGGGTATGATTCTGTTAATTGATCAAAAGCAGTTGTTGTTATATATGTTTTTAGATATGTATGTTTGTCCGTTATCCATGTTTATTTTCTGTGGGTATTTAATATGTAAATCAAACAGTTGTCCCATACCCATTCGTGGTCAAGGCTTCGGCTGAAACGCGTTGTGAGGAGGCATCGTTTTATTAAACATATGCATTTATGATAAGTGTCCGAGCACGTCCTTTTCATTGTGGAATAGTTGGTGCTGTATACATATATATATGTATATATATATATATATATATATATATATATATATATGCATATATATATATCAACACTTGGTTTGGCATTTTCCTCTCTGTTCCTGAACGCCAACGGTGCTGGAATAGGACGCGCACCACCGCGTCTTACATGAAACACAATACCTTAAAAAATCATTAAGGCAACCAGCACTCCACGATTGTTAAACCAAAGGTTTATTTACACAGAAACGTGAACGCGTTTCGGCGTGACCGCCTTTATCAACCTGCAGTTCGCCATTTTGGCCCCCTTTATATATCCCATGTGTTTAACTATCCATGGTTCACTTAAAGCAACACAATACATATCAATATAAAGCGTAACTTAAAAATACAAATGACTCACACATAAACAAATACACAACTCCTTGGATCACGGAAAAACATTGCATAAATATCATTATAAAAATAAACAGTGTCTGAAAGAAATATTGGTCATCAACAACACCTGGGTAATCACAACCATGTAATAATCTGTGAACTTGCAAATTGTCAAATGCAAATTATATGAAGAAAAAAGATTTTTTGATTGTTTTATGTTTTTGGGTAAATATTCAAATTATACATATTGTATGGCTCATACTATTGGACATTGGTTAATATAAAGGAGTGTGAAAAAATAATAATGCAATAATGGGGTAACATGTTATTTATGATTTTACCTCTATATTTCTACACTTTTCCTGTCACTGAATATGAACTGATGTTAATGGTTAAGATAACCATATTAACTTAAGTGTATGTATAACTCTTCACTTGAGGTTAACCCCACTGGTTCTCTCGAATCTAATGCCAATATGTATCTGGACTCTAATTTTCTTAGATGTTATAATGATATTTATGCAATGTTTTTCCGTGATCCAAGGAGTTGTGTATTTGTTTATGTGTGATTCATTTGTATTTTTAAGTTACGCTTTATATTGATATGTATTGTGTTGCCTTAAGTGAACCATGGATAGTTAAACACATGGGATATATAAAGGGGGCCAAAATGGCGAACTGCAGGTTGATAAAGGCGGTCACGCCGAAACGCGTTCCTGTTTCTGTGTAAATAAACCTTTGGTTTAACAATCGTAGAGTGCTGGTTGCCTTAATGATTTTTTAAGGTATTATGTTGCATATATATATATATATATATATATATATATATATATATATATATATATTTTTTTTTTTTATATATATATTTTTGTCCCCGAAAAAACTAATGGTTACAGGGACATTATATTTAGGCTCACAATTGAAGCATGCAAAACCACAGAAATTCACCAGTTAGAGTTGCCTCAAGTAGCTATAACTCGTGCCCTAAGGTAACCCTGACTCGCCCACCCGCCATGCACAGTTTTTTCATCAAAAATTTTACTGCAAATATTACATTGATGTTATCAATGATGGAATCAAAGATGACATGAATGCCATAATTTGTGGGGTGATTAGCAGGGCATGGCGAGGGCGCGAGTTGTAGTTACCTTCGGGTACGAGTTCTAGTTACTTGAGGTAACTCTAACTATAACTGGTGAACGTCTATGGTTCTGTACATTTAAAATGTGAGCCTAACTATAAAGTCCCTGTAACCTTTGTTTTTTTAGTGTATTTCTATGTTTTTTAAATTCTAGTTCCTAACTATAACGTCCCTGTAATCTTTGTTTTTTTTCAGTGAATTTCTGTTGTTGAGAGTTTTTTGGGCTTTGATGGATGACATACTTAGAATGAGATATTTCTGCTCAAACTGAAAAGAACATTGTATTTGTCATTAAAAAGCTGTAAGATCACCTTTTAACATGATCCTTAATCATTTGCAGTTAAAAAAGGAGACTAATGACAGTAATAAACAGGGACTGGAACCCTCAATGCTCAGTGTGAAGATCTGTGACCTTCACACTTGAGATATATATATTTTTTACATTATAGATTTTTTTTGCCCTTTGTGGGCTATCTGGAACCCTGGGGGGAACCTCAAGGCCTCTCCTGGGATCCCTGACCATTATTTTATTTTATTTTATAATATGTCCTTTACAGTCTATCTGTAACTCCGGGGGGGCGCTTCAAGGCCCCCCTGCTGTCCCATTGCTCACGCAAACAGGCATCTGCTTTTAACAGCAGCTCCCTGGTCGCTGGAACAAAGCTTTCATCTCTGTTACCTGCACACATACTTGTAAGAGATAAGATAAGAGATGGTGGTCCCCGGAGCATGCAGCTGCCACACACAATATAAAGATAGCCACAGGGAGGTGGTGGTTCCCAGGGCTACATGTGGTCGAAACAGACCCCCTTCACTTTATTTAACTCTTTGCCCCTGGGAGGTGATGGTCACTGGGGCTGGGGAGCCCACATTAATTATAATTAAAGCGCTGGGGAGGAGGTAGTCTCTGGGGATGCAGACCGCCCGATCGACGAGGCAGTCCCCCTGTAAGCCAAGAACTTGAAGCCCCGGGGATATACAAAGCAGTCAGGGATATACAAATTTGGATTTCCTTAAATTTCTCAAAAACGACTGAAGGGATTTACACCAAATAAGCAAAAGCACAATTTGTGTACAGAAAGCTAGCTTTCTGCCAAATTTGGTCCAATGGTTTGGGCTATAGTCGTGTTTAAACGTCCTATGGTAAATAACATGAGAAATGCAACTTTTTTGACCTGCCTTTTTTCTCTGCCCCCCACTTAACACATCACCCCAACTCTTTCTGTGTGTAGCAAGAATGACTGCAACACTTTAAAAAAAAAAATTGTGACGGTTCATCAAACAGTTCCAAAGATATAGGCCAGTCAAAAAAACACTTTTTTTCGATGCAGTGATGGTCCTAACTATAACTACCCAGTTATGACCACCACTAGGTAATATATATATATATATGTATGTATATATATATATATATATATATATATATGTATATATATATAAATATATATATATATATATTACCTATTGGCAGTAGCCAGTAGGTAGTTATAGTTAGGACCTAGTTTCTATAGAATAAACTGTTTTTTGCTTGCCTATATCTTTGGCGCCGCTTGACAAATCTTCACAAAATTCTTCAAAAAAATTCGACCGTCATGTGAGCTGCTGTCTGGTGATGGTGATGTCACTGACTATGTCATGAGTTATGTAATCTGTGCGGTCAGAAGCAGTGCATTGGGGGGCACAAGTTATAGTTAGCTAAGGTAACTGTAACTGCAGAATTTATGTGGTTTTGTAGGTTAGAAATGTGAGCCTAACTATAACGTCCCTCTAACCTTTGTTTTTTTAGTATATATATATATATATATATATATATATATATATATATATATATATATATATATTGTCCTATCTTAAGTTCTTCAGTCACAATCTTTGACCTGTGATGTGTTTAATTATCAGGCAAGTCTGCCACTTGCAGGAAGCATTCATATTGTGCTTGATTTTCCATACTTTCCTGGAGCTAGAACAGTTAGGTCAGATATTATGTTGTGATAGAGGTGGTGTAATATTATTTCATGAGAAATTGGTTGCTTGGTATTTACATAAGTATTCTCTTCACTACAAATAGATCTAGATGGTCTGATTCACAAAAGTAAAATGAAACATGTAGATTTACTTATGTGTAAATTTACGACTACACTAGGCAAAACTTTAAAAATTTTTGATATCCACTATATCTGAGTTTTAAAAGTGTGGACTTACAGTTCTCCAGCTCCTGGTGATCCTTCCTACACCAGCAATTACATGTGTATAGTAACTGCTTGTAACTTTTCAGATGGAGTTGGAGACCTTTTCAACAATGGCACAGTGGCAGAGATCACTCTATGGTGAGTTATAGGGGAAACATGCTTATTATTCTGAAAACCAATTCAACATATTTGAATATAAATTATTAATGCGCATATATGTATGTGGTGCTGAACCTATTATAAGGTTTGTTGCAGTACATTTAGGCTTTTTACGTGCCCTATATGGCTGTAGTAACTTTAGAAGTGTAGATGCAGAATAGGAATAGGCTTACTCTTTGAGGGTAAGTGTTTATATTTGCATGCCCATTCCTAAAGCCCTCCTTACCCCTTACTAAACAACCCCCATTTAAGTGTAAGTATTCCCAATTTTTCAGTACACCCGTCCCTCCCACACTTAGAACTAAAACATAGACCTATGTGTGCTGAGATCGGCGGAGGCAGACGTCTCGACCCATAGGTTATTGAATTGTGTTTTTTAGTACAAGTAATACAATTAAAGTACAACAAATACTACAAATGTAATGTACTACAAAATGCAGTTTGTGGCTAGGCCCCAGAATTCTCGTTGGTGATATTTCTGAAGTGCCTAAAAAAGATGGGAGTGGTCAGATTGATGGAGAGGAATGAGTGGTTTGACCATATCTGCAGTTGCACCATTAAATTTGATGCTTGATAGTTATATATGAACATGAGGTCTTGCATGCATCTGACAGTATGCATGGGACTATTCACTACCTGCAAGATGCCTATGGCCTACATATTCTTGATGAGGTTCCGAACCAAGCTCTGAATCAAGCTTTCCAGTGTATAGATTGAAATCACTTTTGATTAGGATTTGGCTGCCTACCTTTTGTGTGTTAATACAGTCTCTTTTGGCTACAAGAAAATAGAGGTATGCCCAGTAGGGTTGATAGATAATGGCTACCATAAGGGAGATGTTAGGGTTGACAGAGCTGCAGATGGCAGTGGCTTTGAATGATGTTTAAAGCATATCAGCAATGTTGATAAAGATGAAGTTGGTAGCTTGTGTGGGAGAAACTCCTCTTGTCTTTTCTTTTCTTAAGGGAAATGTTGTGACTTTCAGGGAACGAGTAGTCAAGTACATTTATAAGGTGTCTCCAAATCAAGTATAACTGAGGCCAGCTATATGACAACTCAATGTCCAATGCAGGTGTCAAGGCTGAGAAGATGTTCAAGAGAATAAATGTTAGGAAGAAACTTCGTAGATTGAGAAAAAGGTATCAGCATGCAGGCTAGAGTAGCAGTTGCTCTATGGCTTTCATTGGCTCTAATTGTGTGGAAGATCATTGTGTTTGGCGTATGTTGAGCAAGGCCTTAATGGGTGAGAGGTTTCACCTGCAGATCACGATGACATAGCAGTGATGAGCAGTCTAATTCACATGTATGTATCTCTATTCTGATGCAAGACCTTAGAGAATGAACCATAAAGAGAGATAGATATAAAGTAATGCACCTTCCATACTGTCATCCCTTACCTATCACACCAGATCCACACATTGCTTAACTCCTGCGTTGCAGTTGCTGCTCCAAGACTGCACCTGCTGGTTTTGCAGATAATTAGTTCTTCATCAAGTGGCTGATGAGGAAAGGAACATTTTGACTTTTTTTCTGAAAACATTTGCTTAGGTTAATAGTAACCATTGAATATTTGTATGTAAATGAACAAGTAGGTGTTAGAACTTAAAACTTGCATCTCCCATCGTGTTCCTTAAACCTCGGTTGATATCCCATTAATAGGGAACTTTACAACTTTTCAAAAAGCCATTTCACTGTTGCAAGCCCATGATTTTGGGAATCCTGGGAAGTAATCGTGTGGTGATGTTAATTTGGCACACCAAAAAGGTAGATTTTAGCACTGTCAAATGCATGTTTTCGAGCAATAACTTCTGAAGGATGTCTGCATATGACAGTTTTGCATGATATGCAGTATTTGAAGCCTACTGTTGATTCAAAAACTGAACAATTCAGATTAAATTTAAATACAGAAGTGCTTGCTACAGGGGCATTCAGACAACACTCACTTTAATTCTTCCTTGGTGCATTTGGTTTTTATTTATGCAGACATTGCTGTAGAATAATTATCCTTAAGATAGCATGCTAAATATTAACTTTGGATCCAATAACAATATCTGTGCATATCCTCCAGGGAAAGTTTTCAAATGATGTGAAAATATTTTAATACATTTTCTCAGAAATCATCACCTCATATTCATGAAGACAAAGGTACTTTGAAAAACACTGATCGGTAACAATGGAATCCTTGAAGTGGTGATGGTAGAGGTAATAAGGAGCAAAAGGCAGCTGTAAGCAGAATGATTGATACGTTTAGGAGAAGATAGATGCTTGAAGGGGAAGCAAGATACCTGATCCCCTTAGAGTCAGGCAGAGGCTCAACCACATCAGTTTTTTAAGGGTGAGGAGATGATAACAAATATAACTAACATATAAAATAGATTCATGAAAAAAAACAGAAACAGGACCTTGCACATGGCACTGCATGAGTCAATCTGAGAGAAGCTAATCGTGGGAACAATGATTAAAAAATGGGCCTGAAAGAACAAGGGCAGACCACCAACTAATTAAAAATCTAATACCAGGCAGTACAAGGGTCCCTCTCATGGGGCCCGTCAGGCATTGCAGTGCCGGCTTGACGAGGAGCTAGCCCGATGATGAAGCATGCCACCTAATGGTTAATAAACCATCGCAGTGGGTGGCCCCTTTACTCCTTTCTGAGTTGGTATTGTAGAGACTGTCATTTCAGAACAGTGTACTCATTGCTTGTGAGTTATATATTTTGTGTGTCATGGCTCAGTTGGAAAGCAAAACTCTCTGCATTGTTAACCATGTATCTTGGTCTGACTATGAGCCTCATTTCGAGGTTGGCCGACCGACTGTCGGTCCACCAGCCCAATGTAGAGGAGACCGTCGCAGAACTGGTGGTCTTCTCCCGAGGTCGTTTACTAAGTTTCCACTGGGCTGACTGGCAGAAACCTCAGGAACCTGAGGTTTCTGCCAGTCAGCCCATTGGAAACAGTGCAGCGACACTGGCCTTGGCTCATGGAGAGGAGGCCAATGCCATCGCACAGAGGGTGCTCCAAGCACCCGTGGAATAAGCACTGTCTGCCGTAGCTGATAGTGTGCATTCCAAGGGTGCTGGGCAGGGTGGCCCCAGCGCTGCCCACAACATGGTCGTGGTCAGTACAGAGCCCCCCGTAACACCAGCACTGGCTTTCGATAACTGTACTCGTGATCAGCATGGTGGCACTGAACTCAGCGTCGCCATGGCTGACCATGAATCCAACCTCCATCACTCAGCAGGAACCATGTTCCTGGAGATGGTGGCAGTCCCCTGGAGGTCCGACCACCAGGGTCCTAATTTGGTGGTCCAAACCCAGGAGTGCTGTGGTCTGACCACCACTGCGAGTCTGGCAGTCTAAAGACCACCAGTAATGAGGACCCGTGTTTCACTTTTCAGCCTGCTTTCACTGCCCTCCATTAACACTCAAATGAGCAGATTTTAAAAAAGTGGTGCTGCACCTAGTGCAACGCCACTTTCCTAGCGCCCCTTAGTGCCCCCTACCGCCAACATGTGTGCACCATATTTAAAATACAAAAAGAACATTTGATAGACGGAATGTAGACCAAATCAAATATTCACCCCCAGTCACAGATCTGGGTTTAATCCATCAGTTTTTTTGCTCACCACGCAATTCCAGTTTGGACCTAACCATATGCAAATCAGTCTTGACCCTGTTCCCCATGGGAACATTCCAGACCAAACTGCCTGGCCAGGTCCTCCCTGGACCAGAAACAAGCATCCTGGGACCGGTTTTGGGGTATCACCCCTTTTCAGCCAGGCTAGCTTGAATCTAGTGGCATAGTGAGCACGCGACCCACGTCTGGGAATACCTTTCCCACCTGGGGCGACAAATGCAACAAGAATAATTGATGGACGGAATGTAGACCAAATCAAACATTCACCCCCAGTCACAGATCTGGGTTTAATCCATCAGTCTTTTTGCTCACCATGCCATTCCAGTTTGGACCTAGCCATATGGAAATCAATCTTGACCCTGTTCCCCATGGGAACAGTCCAGCCCGAACTGCCAGGCCAGGTCCTCCCTGGACCAGAAACAAGCATCCAGGGACCGGTTTCGGGGTAGGTGTGAGAAAATAGTCTCTTTCTGGCATGATTACCCCCATTTTTGGCCTGTTTGTCAGTGTTTGTCAGTATGTTTTTACTGTCTCACTGGGATCCTGCTAGTCAGGACCCCAGTGCTCATAGTTTATGGCCTACATGCCAGTATGTTTTACTGTTTTGTCACTACGCTTCACTGTGTCACTGGACTCCTGCTAATCAGAACTTCAGTGCTTATGCTCTCTCTGATTCCAAATGTGTACTTATTTACTGGTAACCCAGTATTGCACTCCAAATTGGCATAATGGACCCCCTTATAAGTTCCTAGTATACAGTACCTAGGTACCCAGGGCATTGGGGTTCCAGGAGATCCTTATGGACTGCAGCTGCCTAAGCTGCTAGAACACTACTACATTTCACTAATGAGAGATAACTGGAGCTGGTATAAGGTGTAAGTACCCAAGGTACCCACTACAAACCAGGCCAGCCTCCTACATTGTTGGTGCAGCGGTGGGAGAAGTACTTGCAATTGCTTTACCACTTTGTTACTTGTGCTTTCCACAAGAAAAGCTTGCTCCAATATTTAGAGCGCATATAATATATAACTAGAAATAATTATCTAACTTTCTAAAAGTTCTGTTTAACTTTGCAAAAGTGTTTACAAAGTTCTGAAACATTTTCTTCTTTTCTCTAAAAAGTTAGCTCTGTTATTCTACTAACTTTTTACTCACTTTCCCAAACTTTTTTTCTCTTTCAATATGTCTTCTGTAGAAGCAACCCCTAGAGTTGTGAAAACAACGTATGGGAATCTTAACATTAAAAGTTTGAGGGGTCTCTGTATTGAAAGAAGTTTGGGGATTGGGAAGAACCCCAATAAGGAGTTCCTCTTAAATCTTCTCCTCCAAAATGGCCAGGGACTCAGCACTGGTCCAGATCAGACAGGGGAAGAGGTAGAGGATGATTCCAACCAGGAAGGCTCAGAGGAGCAAACTGATAATCCCTGGGAGGGTACTTCCACAGACCTATCTGTCAATAAGCCACTTAGTACAACTGGTAGTGGGAAGGGTTCACACACAAGTAGGGCTTCCTTCACCCCTAGAGGCCAAGTCACTAGAGTGGCCCCTGTTAGAGATAGATCTGCCTCTGCACACTCTCATGTTACCTCTGTTCCAGAGGCTTCCCACAACTCTAACCCTGAGGACCAGTCCCTAGATAGTGAGTTCAGAAAGCTGAGGTTAGAGGAGGCCAGACTGAGGCTAATGCAGCAACAGTTGGCCTTAGACACGGAATCCCTGGCTGTGGAGAAAGAGAGGCAGGGCTTGGGGTTAGTGTCCCATGGTGGCAACAGCAGTTTTAGAAACTCAAGTGTTAGGGAATCTTCATTTGGTTCTAGAAATCTGCACAAAGTTGTCCCTCCTTACAAGGATGGTGATGACATCTACAAGTGGTTTGATGAACTTGAGAGGGCCTGTAAAGTTCAGAGGGTCCCTCATGTACAGTGGGCTGCTATCCTCTGGTTATCCTTCTCTGCAAAGGGAGAGACAGACTTCTTACTGTCAGAGAGGATGATGCAGATAACCATCAAATTCTGTAAAATGCACTCTTAGATGGTCTGGGCTTAACCACTGAACAGTACAGATTTCAGTTCAGAGAGACCAGAAAGGAGTCATCACAGGACTGGACAGACTTTGTAGACTGTTCTGTGAAGGCCCTAGAAGGTTGGTTAAATGGAAGTAAGGTAACTGACTATGAAAGCCTGTATAACTTGATTCTGAGAGAGCATATTTTGAATAATTATGGCGGACATTCTGACCGCGGCGGTCGTCGCCGCCCGCCAAGCGGTTCCCGCCGAAAGACGCACCGCGGTCAAAAGACCGCGGCGGTCATTTCGGCCTTCCTGCTGGGCCGGCGGGTGACCGCCAGAAGACCGCCGGCCGGCCCGGCGGGAAAGCCCCTTCAACAATGAAGGTGGCTCGGAATGGAGCCGGCGGAGTTGAAGGGGTGCGACGGGTGCAGTGGCACCCGTCGCGATTTTCACTGTCTGCTAAGCAGACAGTGAAAATCTTTGTGGGGCCCTGTTAGGGGGCCCCTGCACTGCCCATGCCAGTGGCATGGGCAGTGCAGGGGCCCCCAGGGGCCCCACGGCACCCGTTCCCGCCATCCTGGTTCCGGCGGTGGACACCGCCAGAAACAGGCTGGCGGTAAGGGGGTTGGAATCCCCATGACGGTGCTGCAAGCAGCGCCGCCATGGCGGGTTCCCTGGGCCAGCGGGAAACTGGCGGGAAACCGCGGCTCCCCTTTTCCGACCGCGGCTTTACCGCCGCGGTCAGAATTGCCAAGGAAGCACCCTCAGCCTGTTGGCGGTGCTTCCGCCGCACTCCGCCATGGCGGTCATGGACCGCCAAGGTCAGAATGACCCCCAATGTGTCTGACTTGTTACATCAGTATCTTATGGACTCAGATCTGACCTCTCCCCAAGAATTGGGAAAGAAGGCAGACAAATGGGTCAGAACAAGGGTGAACAGAAAAGCGCATACAGGGGGTGACAAAGACCTCAAAAAGAAAGATGTTGAAAAATCTCAGGACAAGCATGGGGATAAAAGTAAGCACAAAGATCCTTCTTCAGGTCCGAAACACTCCTCTGGGGGTGGGGATAAAACTTTTTCATCTTCTTCTTCAAACTCTTCACACAATCAGAAAAAGCCTTGGTGCTATGTGTGTAGAGGTAAAGGCCATTGGCCAGGGGATAAGTCCTGCACAGGTAAAGCCCCTGAGCCTACCATTACTAAGACATCAGACTCTAGTGCCCCTAGCAGTAGTGGTAATAGTGGTGGGACTACTGGCAATAGTCAAACTAAAGGTGTAGTTGGGTTCACTTTTGGGACCATAATAGAAACTGGGGTAGAGAGTCTTGAGAGAGTTTCTGTCACACCTGGTGGCATTGGCCGTGCCACCTTGGCTGCTTGTCTTTTTAACATGGATAAGTACAGGCAGTCAATCTTAATAAATGGTGTTGAGGCCCAGGCCTACAGGGACACAGGTGCCTGTATCACTTTGGTGACTGAAAACCTGGTGTCACCTGCACAACACCCTCTTGGACAGAGGTACCAAATTACTGATGTCAATAACTCCACTCAGTATCTTCCCTTACCTGTAGTTCAACTTAGTTGGGGTGGAATTACTGGCCCTAAGCAGGTGGTAGTATCAACAGTAATAATAAACAGTAATAAACACTTAGGACAGCAGCCCTGCCCTGTTCCAACTCAAGAGAAACAACAACCCTGTTCTCTCTTACAGCCATATGGACAAAGTTTTTGCCTAGCTATGGCTTTTTTGAGACAGCATTCCTATCTAGCATTTCCTGCTTTTGACATAGTCCCAGTGGACCAATCCCACTGCCCAACTTTAAAACATACTCATAGGAACTCTGAGAATTTACACTCACACTGTTGGTCAAGTAAAAATCTCCAAACCATATAGTGGATGATAAAGGGAGTAACCACTCTATTGCAGATCTACTCTCCACTTATCACCACTTAGACAAGAAAGTCTCAACTGGCCAAGGTTAGCCTTAATGTCCTTCGTTTGGGGGGTTGGGGGTTGTGTGAGAAAGTAGCCTCTTTTTAGCATGGTTACCCCCACTTTTGGCCTGTTCGTGATTGTGTGTCAGTGTGTTTTTACTGTCACTGGGATCCTGCTAGCCAGGACCCCAGTGCTCATAGATCAAAACCTATATGTCAGTGTGTTTTGCCTGTCTCACAGGGATCCTGCTAGTCAGGACCCCAGTCCTCATAGTTTGTGGCCTAATGTGTGTGTTGTCAGTAGTGCTTGACTGTGTCACTGAGGTTCTGCTAACCAGAACCTCAGTGCGTATGCTCTCTCTGCTTTTAAATTTGTCACTATAGGCTAGTGATTTCATTTACCAATTTCAATTGGCACACTGGACCCCCCTTATAAGTCCCTAATATATGGTACCTAGGTACCCAGGGCATTGGGGTTCCAGGAGATCCTAACGGGCTGCAGCATTTCTTTTGCCATCCATAGGGAGCTCAGACAAACCCTTGCACAGGCCTGCCATTGCAGCCTGCGTGAAATAACGCACATGTTATTTCACAGCCATTTTCACTGCACTTAAGTAACTTATAAGTCACCTATATGTCGAACCTTCACTTGCTGAAGGTTAGGTGCAAAGTTACTAAGTGTGAGGGCACCCTTGTACTAGCAAAGATGTCCCCACATAGTTCAGGGCCATTTCCTGGGACTTTGTGAGTGCCGGGACACCATTACACGCGTGCACTACATATACGTCAATACCTATATGTAGCTTCCCAATGGTAACTCTGAATATGGCCATGTAACATGTCTAAGATCATGGAATTGTCCCCCCATTTCAAATCTGGTATTGGGGAGCCAATTCCATGCATCCTTGGGGCTCCACTAAGGACCCCCATACTGCCAAACTAGCTCTCTGAGGCTTGCACTGCAGCTACAGCTGCTGCCACCTCACAGACAGGGTTCTGCCCTACTGGGGTCTGAACAGCTCTGTCCCAGGAAGGCAGAACAAAGCATTTCCTCTGAGAGCAGGGTGTTACACCCTCTCCCTTTGGAAATAGGTGCTACAGGCTGGGGAGGGGTACCCTCTGGAAATGCTTTGAAGGGCACAGATGGTGCCCTTCTTGCATAAGCCAATCTTCACCAGTTCAGGGACCCCTTGTCCTCTGCTCTGGCACGAAACTGGGCAAAGGAAAGGGGAGTGACCACTCCCCTGTCTATCACTACCCTAGGGGTGGTGCCCGAGCTCCTCCAGTGTGTCCCAGACTTCAGCCATCTTGCTTTGCAAGGTGTGGGGGCACTCTGGAGGGCTCTGAGTGGCTAGTGCCAGCAGGTGACGTGAGAGACCACTCCTGATAGGTCCATACCTGATAAGGTAGCCAATCCCCCTCTCAGGGCTATTTAGGGTCTCTCCTGTGGGTTCTCTTTAGATTCTGCTTGCAAGTTTCATTCAGGAATCCTCTGCAACTACTACTTCATCCTCTGACCTCGGATCAACCGCAGCCTGCTCCAGGAACCGCTGTAACAGCAACAAAGTATCCAAAAGGGATACTTTTCATCTGCAACTTCAGCTCCAGCCAGCAACTGCAACAGTTTCCATGGTGTGCACGCTCTGAGGACTCCCTGTTTTCATCCTGCACCAGAAGGACTGAAGAAATCTCCTGTGGGGTGATGGAGTCACTCCTCTGCTCAAGCAGGCACCTTCCAAGACAATGACCGGTACCTTTGGACTCCTCTCACAGCAACAAGCGTGCTCCTAAGGACACGGTGGTTGTACCCCTTCGACATGGACTGTCCTGAGGTCCTGCTGACGCAATTTAGAGGAGGTAAGACCTTGCCTTCCCTGAGAGCGATGGTACCCCTGTGTACTGAGTCTTCTTCACCTCCTGAGGCCTCTATTCACTGGCTGCAAAATTCCTTTGTCCACAGCCTGGCCCAGGTCCCCAGCACTCCATCCTGTGACGCTCAACTCACTGAGTTGTTCTCCGGCGGCGTGGGACCTTCCTTTGTTGTGCTGCACCAACCATGTTTTGCACCTCCTTTGTCCCCATGTCCTGGGGCTCCCCTGGGTGCTGCCTGGCAACCTGAGGGCTCTCTAAAGAGCTAAGAGTCCCCTCTTCCTCCTCACACAGAGTTGAGACCCTCAGGTCCCTCCTGGGTCCAGCCAGCCCCATTTTGATGCAAAATGCATATTTGTCGTAACCAAGGCTTGTTGGCAACTTCCAACACAAAATCACATCTGCATCCATCTTCATGTAATGGGACATCGTTTGCATCATGCAGAAACCTGCTGGCATCTTCCTAGGGTACATCCCTGCAGTCTTCGACTAACCGGGGACTCTTCTTTTGAACCCTCTTCTGGGTTGGGAGGGGCTCCTGTCCTTCCTGGAACTTCTTTCGACTTCTGGACTTGGTCCCCTTCCTTTGCAGGTCTTCAGGTCCGGGAATCCAGCAGTTGTTATTTGCAGACTTGGTTGGTTACTGCAATTTCCCAATCATGAGGTGTAGTGTGTCCTAAGGAAACTTGCAGTACTTTACTCATGCTTTTCTGGGCTCTGGGGTGGGGTAATTTTCTTACCTTTACTGTATTCTTACTCTCCCAGCGATTCTGCACACACTACACTTGTCTAGGGGGGAATTCATGATTCGCATTCCACTTTCTTAGTATATGGTTTGTGTTGCCCCTAGACCTATATTCTCCCATTGCATTCTATAGCATTTCATATTGTTTGCACTGTTCTATGACTATTTATTTGTCTAATTTTGGTGTCTAGTGTATATATTATTATGTATAATACTTACCTCCAGAAGGAGTATTGTCTCTAAGATATTTTTGGTACTGTGTCACCCAAATAAATACCTTTATTTTTGGTAACACCGAGTATTGTCTTTACTTGTGAATAAGTACTGTGTAACTATAAGTGGTATTGCATGAGCTTTGCATGTCTCCTAGTTCAGCCTAAGCTGCTCTGCTATAGCTACCTCTATCAGCCTAAGCTGCTAGAACACTACTACATTTCACTAATAAGGGATAACTGGAGCTGGTATAAGGTGTAAGTACCCAGTACAAACCAGGCCAGCCTCCTACAACCTCTCTGAAGGGACACCCCCAATCGTTTTGCCTTCACCCCTTCAATTTTTGCTGAATTTGTTTTTTTGGCCTTAGGACTTTGTGCACTTTACCACTGCTAACCAGTGCTAAAGTGCTGTTACTCTCTCTCCCCTAAACACGGTAATATTGTTTTACACCTGGTTGGCATATTTAATTTATGTATAAGTCCCTTGTAGAGTGGTATGCCATATATCCTGTCCCTGTACATTGAATTTTAGCGCTGTGCCTGCAGCACTTACTTTTCCAACTACCTAAGTAGCACCTTAAAACATTCCCCAGGGATCCTACTTCAAAGAAGACTCCAGGTGTAAAAAAGGGACCCTTAGATTCACTCATCAGTTCACTTTCTGGACCTGTGGAAGCACTCTCAGAGGACTGCCTGGTATTCCTGAGTACAGGACTGCTTTGCTGCACATGGAAAGACTGCTTGGCTGCCTGGAGCCTGCATTGAACCCTCAGAAGAAACCTTGCTGGTTGAGCCCTGCTTCGTCACTTGGACCCAAGACTACCAGGGTGAATCCAAGGGCTAGTTTACCTCCTGTTCAGAGGCACAGGGATATAAAAGGCTTCCACCATCTTGAACCGGCACCTGGAACCATCCTGAGTGAGTCTTTAACCTCTCCTCCAGTGGTGCCTATCCAGTCTGGGACCCTTGGTTTGCTGCTACAGGAGCCGTCATAGCCAAAATACAAAACTAGAGACTTAAAAAATGTATGGATAGAAGTTGCCCTGAGAACCGAGAGAGGACGGGGCCAACCTGCTTGTCGGTCCACCCAAGGTGCATCACCAGTCAGCCTGACTTCATGGTAGCTACTGCTATATTCTTGTCAGCAGCATCAAATCCTGTTCTGCAGTCCTTTATCAAAGGGGTATCTGATGTCCTGGAACTCTCATTGGCTACGGCCTCCTGCCTCATCTAGCTGGAGATTTAAGACTGCCAAAAAAGAGACTAAATCCAAACATAGAAATCTTCACTGTGACTTCCTCAAGCGGCTTCCCGATGATGGCGCTTCCTCCTTACACACCGCCTCAAGCCTTGTCCAGCTGAACTTTACCTTTTCAGAAATTTTTCTTGAAAATATCCTCTAAGTCTGAAGGTACGCTTCGACCAGACCCAATCGACTTACTGTATCCAAATCGTTCTCCATCGTAGTTGGACATATTTTTTTACTTTGTCCCAGTCTCGTTCTACTCGATGTCTGCGGTTGGCGCTTTTGTCTTTTAGGCGCTAGTTGTTCTATTGATTGGATTTTTGTCATTTTGAAAGCAAATATTTTATTGCAAATCTTTCTATTTTTCTAAATTGGTGTGGGCTTTTTCTTCTGTTGTGGTTTGACTTTATTACTGTTCGTGTGCTCCATAATACTTTACACATGCTTCTAAGATAAGCCTGGTTGCTTTGTTGTGCCAAGCTACCCAGGGATAAGCACAGGTTGATCAAGTGACTTTTTGTGGTTCATGCTACCTGGGATTGTGACTGTTGCTTGAGTAGGGCTAATACCCCAGGTAACCAACAACCCAATTCTTCACATGGTTGTTGTGAAGTGCTGCACAATGCGGATGTGGTGTCTCTATTTTGGGTGTTTGGTGCCTGGGAAGGATACAATACAAGGGTCAAGCAGTACTGTGCAGTTTGTGCATGTCAAGTGCATGTGCTGGGTGTATTTATGACTGTGAATGGTACAGAATATAAAAGGATGTAGTGCTCTTTTCAATGTGTGCATTTTAAATGCATATGCTGGCTGTATGTGTGCCTGTGAATGGTACAATATAGGAAGGATGTAATACTGTGCAGCGTGCACATGTTGAATGCTTATAATAGGTGTATGTGTATAATGCACAAGGGATAGAGTGCTAGACAGGGTGCAGGTTGAATGCATTTGCTGGATGTATGTGTGCCTATGAGTATCACAATACAAGAGATGTAGTGCTAGGCAGTGTGTGCATGTTAAATGAAGAGGTTAGATGTATGTGTGTCTGTGAGTGGTACAATCATGGAGGATATAGTGTTGTGCAGTGCATGCATGCTGCATACATGCACTGGATGTATGTGTGCCTGTGAATAGTATAATACACAGAGGGCCCTGGGCTCCATTTTGGGAGACCCAGGCCTGCATGGTGAAACATGAAGAGGAGGTAGAGAGATCCTCCCAGACAGTTTTGTGGGTTGCTGTATTCCTGTAAACTGGGTGTGACACACACTGGGAAGGGGAGGACCAGGTCTCCCCTCTACACTTTAAAGGGGGTCTTTGATTCGGAGACAGGTCAAAAGGAAGGAGCCTGGGTATTTCTCAGTAAGAAGATAGGGCTGAAAGTGGACTCATGAAGAGAAGGGTTAGGGGCTCTAAGCTAACCTTTTGAGATGCATATTACTGCATATCACTGTGGCTGACATCCAGGTATGAAGCCTAGTCACTCCCATGCCGTGTTGTGGAACTAACACCTTTGGAAACATTCCTGCTGTGAAAGACTGCTTTTCAAGAGGATGAGAAAGCAAGGAGTAGGTACTTCACAAGAAGCAGAGCCCCGACATAAAACGTCAAAGACTCAGACGCTAGATCACATTTGGTGTCTGAAATGGATTGGTTCATTTGATACTCCAAAAATCGTCATCTGCCACACAGCCAGCTGGGCTGTGTGAGAAGGGGAAGCTCTGAAAGACCTCGGCTTGTGACTAGGACTGGAGGCCAAGGCCTGCTAGTGTCCCTGCTGGGTGAGGGGACATCATCCAGGGTATTCAGGCCCACTTGCTCTGGAGCCTGGAGCACCAGCACCTGCTTCCTAGCCAAGACCAGTATGCCCTGTGAGGAATAGGAGAGCTTTAGAGGAAGCAATGTTTCATGGGGAGCCCAGTTGAGTGGACTCCCCGTGTGACGTGTGAGGACATGGCTGCTGTGCCTATCAGGTCATTGCCCGTGGGCAGAACTGAGTTGGTGACCCTTGTGAGTCAGGACAGGGCCACCATGAACCTAGCCATATGAAAGACTGCAGTTTAGTAAAGGCCAAAGCCTAGTGCAGTATTGGTATGGCGACTCTGTGTGCCAGGAGGGGCCACCATGGAAAACTGCATCATGCTGACCAAGTCGGACCCTGTAGACAGTGAGTTGTGGTGACATTGTATGTCGCAGGGTAGTCACCATTAGCACGAAGGACTATGACTTGTTCATACTGCTGGAGTGAGGACATAGTGGGACCATGAGTGGGAGATCCTGCGCCCAAAAAAGGTGAGTGTGGGGGTGTTGTTTTGGTCCCATCACAGCACATTGGACTAAAACAAACAGACTAGACACTGGCCCTTTCAAGTCAGCCCACCTGACAGTGCCAGAGTGCTGTTTAGGTCAGTCTAACATCAGATACACTAAGCTACTTAAGAACTAAAAAGGATGGAATGGAAGTGCTCGCACAAATCTGGTCTCTTTTCCATTCATTTTGTGAATAATAGTATGGTACTTGTTGGTTTTCATTTTTATGTTCATTCATTTTCATCATTGCAAGACCTGGTGTGAATCAGAGGGACATACCTGTTAGACAAAATAACTTGTACCACCATTTTGTCTGATGTGTTGGGCAAAAGAGGTAGGCAGTAGGTGTAATCAATAGAAAAAACATCTGATAAAACAAAACTTAGCAGCCCCTTTTTTTGGATGTGTCTTCTTGCAATTAATCATAATGAAAGAGGTTTGCCATATAAACATAACTTACTTGGACCATTCAGAATCTGAAAATGTATGGTTCTGCTATGCATCTGTGTGACCCTGAGTTGATATTTTTTAAACAAACGTGATAATCCCCAAGCTTACATTTTTAGCAAGACATTGTTCTGGAATTGATCACTGACACATTAACTGGCTTATGCCTTGTGTTGACCCCCAGATATCAACATGTTTTATATTCTTATGTATAGCTCTTATTGAGAGGCTCTATCATTTATTTCAGTTTCTAAATCTGAAATTCAAACAAAACTAGTTACCCACTGTTGCTATGTCATAAAGGCCTTCAAGGTCAGGCTTACAGGGCCCTCTGAGAGCCTGTCAGTGCAGCTCTGCTTGTCTGCTTTGAATGAAAGCAGAAAGCACAGCTGCTGGAGGGGGAAGGAAGGTGGGGAAGGTGGTGGGCGTTGGTCAAGTATGGCAGGTAAGGTATATTTTATTTTTGTTTACCTTTGGGACAGGGCTACTTAACAGAGGCTATGTTAAGTAGGGCTCTCCCATTATTCATATGCCACTGCATAGTGGTTGAATGTAGGAACAGATGATTTTGGGGGCACAAAACAAAATTACAGGTGGGTAAAAAGTGGATTACTAGGATGTTTTTCATCTCAGGGTTCTTAGTGACATCATAGACAACACACGCTTTACTCTTGTTGTCTATTTGATGTCCCTCAGAACCCACAGTGAAAAGCATCCCTGTAATTTACTGTTACCCAGCTATAATTCTATATATTATGTATGACTCTCATATGGACTCTCTATTGTTTATTTCAATTTCTGAATCTCATAACCTACTGCTATGACATAGCGAGAGTTGATAACAAAACTGGTTACCCACTGTTGTGATATCAGAAAATCCTTCAAGGCCAGGCTGACAGGGTTCTATTGGAGCTTGTTAGTGCATCACTGCTTTTCTGCTTTAACTGAAAGCAAGAAACACAGCTGCAGGAGGAGGAAGGAAGGCAGCAAAAGTGGTGGGGTTAGTCAAGGATGGCAGGTAAAAAAAAATTAACCTTCGGGACAGGAATACACAACAGAGGGCATGTTATGTAGGGCTCTCCCATTACTCCTCTGCCGTTGCATAGCAGCTGACAGCAGGGACAGATGATTTTGGGTGGCATACATAATATAGAGAACTATAGATGAGTAACAGTGATCAGGGATGGGTTTCATCTCAGGGTTATGAGTAACAATATGTACAACTGAAGCTTCACTCTCATTGTCTATTTCATGTTACCCTGAACCCCTCAGTGAAAAACATCCCCCTTCACTGTTACTCATCAATAATTCTATATATAATGTATGGCTCTCATAGAGAGCCTCTGTTTACACCAGATTCTAAATCAGGTAACTCCCTGCTATGACGTATCAACAGTTGACATCAAAACTTGTTACTCATTGTTGCTGCATCACAAATGCTATCCAGGACAGATAAGCTGACAGGGTTCTCTGAGATCCTGTCAACGCAGTGCTGCTTGTCAACTTTGACTGAAAGCAGAAAGCGTAGCTGCAGGAGGGGGAAGGAAGGCATAGATGGTGGTGGGGTTGGTTAAGGACAACAGGTATTTATTTATTTTTATTTCGGTTATGGCAGAGAGAGGCCATATTATGTAGCGCTCACAAGTACTCTTCGGACCCTGAATCTCATAACCTACTGCTATGACATAGCAAGAGTTGATAACAAAACTGGTTACCCACTGTTGTGATATAAGAAAATCCTTCAAGGCCAGGCTGACAGGGTTCTATTGGAGCTTGTTAGTGCATCACTGCTTTTCTGCTTTAACTGAAAGCAAGAAACACAGCTGCAGGAGGAGGAAGGAAGGCAGCAAAAGTGGTGGGGTTAGTCAAGGATGGCAGGTAAAAAAAACTTAACCTTCAGGACAGGAATACACAACAGAGGGCATGTTTTGTAGGGCTCTCCCATTACTCCTCTGCCGTTGCATAGCAGCTGACAGCAGGGACAGATGATTTTGGGTGGCATACATAATATAGAGAACTATAGATGAGTAACAGTGATCAGGGATGGTTTTCATCTCAGGGTTATGAGTAACATTATGTACAACTGAAGCTTCACTCTCATTGTCTATTTCATGTTACCCTGAACCCCTCAGTGAAAAACATCCCCCTTCACTGTTACTCATCAATAATTCTATATATAATGTATGGCTCTCATAGAGAGCCTCTGTTTACACCAGATTCTAAATCAGGTAACTCCCTGCTATGACGTATCAACAGTTGACATCAAAACTTGTTACTCATTGTTGCTGCATCACAAATGCTATCCAGGACAGATAAGCTGACAGGGTTCTCTGAGATCCTGTCAACGCAGTGCTGCTTGTCAACTTTGACTGAAAGCAGAAAGCGTAGCTGCAGGAGGGGGAAGGAAGGCATAGATGGTGGTGGGGTTGGTTAAGGACAACAGGTATTTATTTATTTTTATTTGGGTTATGGCAGAGAGAGGCCATATTATGTAGCGCTCACCAGTACTCTTCGGCCCCTGTCAGTTGAAAGCAAGTCAGATAATTTTGGGAGTCATACATAACATAGAATTATAGATGAGTAAAAAGTGAATTACTGGGATCCTTTTCACTTTAGCGCTCTAAAGAGCATATTTTTTTAAGAGCCCCTAGCACCTCCTTGCACCACATTAGCGTCATTTTTTAAAACTATTAGGCCCAACGAGGCCTTCCCCGCGCCATATTAACAAAGTGGTGCGATGCATGCATTGGGCCACTTTGTAACCCTTTGCGCTACAATATGCCTGTGCCTTGCATAATGCATGCAAAGGGGGCATTCCCCCCATCAGGGCGCAAAAAAATGGTGCAAAGTAATCTAAGAGATTTCTTTGCATCATTTTTTTCGGTATTTTTAATGGCTGCTCAGAGCAGGGGATAAAAGGAGGCACACCATTGATTACAATGGGTGTCAATGGGCTTTGTAGGGTTAGCTTTAAAGCTCTGGACTAGCATCTAAAATTCAGATCTATACCCCTACCTACCGCCATGGCGCGCCGTATTTTAAATACAGTGCACACATATTGGCGTTGGGGGGGGGCTAAAGGGGGCACAAGAAAAGTGACATCATAGACAACTCAAGCTACACTCTTCATCTACTTGATATCACTTAGAAACCCTCAGTGAAAAACATTTGTAATTCACTGTTAGCCATCTACAGTTCTATATGTTGTGTATAGCTCAGGTAGAAAGCCACTAGCTTGAATAACTGGATTCATATCCAGTAACTGTCTACACTACACTTACATAGCAAGTGTACAAAAACTGCTACCCACTGCTCCTACGTTATACAAGAATCCCAGGATGCTTTCACTTAGCTCCCTGGAAACCACATTATATTTTGGACATGCAAGATAGGTCATGTTATGTATGGCGCCTCAATTACACCTCCAACCCTGCATACCAGTTGAAAGCAAGGGCAGGTCATTTTTGGGGCCATGCATAACAGAAAATTGTAAACTAGAAAATGTGAATTACAGGGATATTTTTTCACCTCGGATTTGAGTGACATCATAGACAACTTGAGCTTCCCTCTTGTTACCTATATGATGTTACTCAAAACCCCTTGGTGAAACACATCTCTGTAATTCACTCTTAAATGAAAATGTATGTCCCCTTCTAATGGAGGACCTAAATTGTTTTATATCAAAGAAAAAGTCATGCAAAGTAGAAATAATGGTGAAGGCAAATAGGTTTAATTGTAAGGCAAGTGAGGCTTTTTTTAATTAAGGATGAGGGAAAGTAGAGGACATGCTGAAATAATAGCTAAGGAAAAATAATGGTTATTTTAAAGTAATGTTGATGTGAAGTGAAGGTCATATCAAAATAAAGATACAGGGAGGTATGTAATGGTGAAGTAGGAGTATGGTGAAGGGAAGTAAATGTCATTTTATATAAGTAAAGGTCAAGATTTAAATAGGAATGAGGGGAAGTAAGAGGTCATGTTGAAGTAATTCTGAGGCAAATGGTTATGTTGAAGTAATGGTGAGTAAAACTAATAATCATGTAGCAGCAATAATGAGGTGAATTAAGTCATGATGACAGTAAGTTAAGGGCATTTCGAAGTAATAATAAGAAATAAGTAAAGCTATTCTTAAAACATGAGTGTATGTATACAGGGACATTATAGATAGGCTCACATTTTAAACATACATACCCAGTGACATTTAGCAGCTATAGTTAGAGAGTTTTCAATTAACTATAACTCGTGCCATAAGGCAAATATAACTCGTGCCCTTCAGCCTTGCATGGCAGGGGTTGGCCACAGGGGCCTGCAGCCAGACCTTGCAGTTAGCCCAATATAACCATTTAATCGTGCCCGATGCATGGCTTTTGACAGTGCATGGGCGAGGTTGGCTGCAGAGCCTGGCCTGCAGCCTGGCCTTAAGCCCAACCCCCTATAATCACCTAACCTAACACCACACTCATTCTTCGGCCATGAACAGCAGGAGTTGGGTCTCAGCAGCAGTTCACATGAAAGAACCCACTTTTCACAGTCACTACATGAGAAATACGGCCTGATTAAAATTATGGTGGTCCATAGGACCACCATACCCACTGTGGCGGTCACACCGCCGCATCCTTGATGATCCAACTGCCAGATTATGATCCTGGAGGTCGAACCATCAAGAGACAGCTGCCACCACGAGGATCAGAGATCACAACTCTGCCATGCTGATCACGACTTTCCTTTCCACCAGCCTTTGCATGGTGGGGTCCCCACCATGAAAAAGCTGGTAGAAAGGCAGAGCTGGGGCCACAAGGGGTCCCCTGCACTGCCTACAACCATGTTGTGGACAGTGCAGGGGGCCCCTGTCAGCACCCTCAGAATACACACTGTCTGACATGACAGACAGTGTGTATTCCCAGGGTGCTGTGGGCAGCAGCATTGGACTCACTTTCTCTGAGAACTGGGGCCAATGCCATCACACTGTTTCCACCGGTCAGCCGGGTGGAAACATCATAATTTGACAATGGTGAGGCCACCTGCTTGATGGCCACCTCCCCACCACCGTATTGGAGTTCGGGCGGTCAGACGCCCAAACTCATAATTAGGCCTATTGTGCTTGATAAAGGCAAGGATGAAAACACCTCCAACAAGGATTACAGACAACCTTTGTAGGCAGAAATGCAGGGAAAATCACTTGCTTCGTTGTGACTATGTGCAAGAAATTATGATGATTAGTACCTTACAGAAGTGAACCCTGAACTTGAGCACCTGCTTTGTTTATAGCTCTAACTGCTTCCTGACTGAGGTTTAACTACCGAGAAACAAGTATTGTGCCAGAATTAATCCTGCCCTGCACATCTATCAAAGAGATCACCATTTTGTTCAGAATGTCTACCCAACTGGAATACCTTCTACTGGGTAATTAGTAAGTGTTTCTGTAACAGGGAAGTGGCTCCTGTCGCTGGTGAAAAAAAAGTAGAGAACCCCAAACCACTTGGCCAGTGCCCCAGGGGGACGATTGAAAGGGTTTCGTCAGTACGCATAGGGAAGCGTACCAACATCTGGAAGGAATCAGAAGAGTGGGGAGAGAGACGAAGAGGGGAGAAGAATGCTGAGCCGAGAAACCAATGACTGACACAGCGGAGCAAACGAGAAACCAAAGAGGAGCTGGACCGAGCGGGAACTATTACAAGGGCACACGGGGCTGGTGAACTGACAAATAGATTAACACAGAGGAGGACCACAGCAACTGGCAGAGAGACACCAAAATAAATGACGAGACCCGCCATGCCCCAAAGGGACATGGCTTTTCCAGGTACGAAACCGTTTACGCAGTCGGATTAGCAACATAATGAGAAATCAGGGGAGAGAAGCAGGAAAGTGAGGGGAATGAAGGGTGTCACTGAATAATCACCAAACCTTCCTTTGTTTGAAATAACACCCACTCATGGGGGACTCACACAAAGGTGATGCTTTAGGAAAACACTGGATGAATCACTGGATGAGAAAGCCAGAGAACCCAAAGACGCACAAGGGTATTGATCACCACATTTTCGGGGCACAACACCTCCCCTCCTCCCCCCCTCTTTCCTATGCATGCATAAAAGTATAGAGAAAAACCACCTACCTGACCCTAGCCTTTGTTTCCCCATGAACATCGAATGACAAGAAATTTGGATGGCACCAGATGATCCTGGAAGAGAGGAAACAGCAAGATATAAAAAAGAATAAACAAAGGAAGCACTACAGAATGAACAGACCACTGACATTTATGATTTATGAACCTATGAAACTAACAGAATAAATAATACCCTTACGACTACCAACTCCCTGCCTGGTCTGAGTGTGTTGAGTAGAAGGGACAATAGCCCTCCCAATACCGTACCACCCTTCGTGGTAACCCTACTACAGTTACCTTATTGGGTATATGTATAATGTATCTCCTACACTACAGCTGCATAAAGGATGGCGAGGAAATGTCTCCAGTGACAATGTGTGTCTGTAACTTTGTCAACGTGATTGTTTCTTGAGCTTCTTTTTCAGATATCTCCAAGGTGGAACTGCAGATTTGCTGTTCCAAAAACATATATATTTTTTTGCAAATTTTTGGGGACTGCGGGGGGAAGCCTCAAGGCCCCTGCAGTCCCAGCCGTCTCCCGGCTCCTGGGGGAGATGGCATTGCTCCCAGAAGCACGGAGCTGTTTGACAGTGTCGCGTACGCTCTCATTATTCAAATGAGACTTCTGGATTTTGAGCGGCAGAATCACCTGCGGTGTTGGAGACTGAGTCTAACCCACTACAGGTGACACCTGTTGCTCCAATCCCGGTTTTGCTCCAGCTAACTAGCAGTGCCTCATCTCTACCCAAGGGCAGGGATGATTGAGCAGCCGAGCGCATGACATACTTGATTTCTCAGGGAAACCGTTATCACTCAGGTCCCATCCGTTTCTCTCAGTTACATTAATCTACCATGCATAATGACAAACAGAGGCAGTTTATGTTTCAATAATGTTTTAATGAAGTGACTGCATCTTAGATAGAAAAGCATGGGCTGCAATAGCCAGGACGATACAGCATGACAAGATTAAAATTGTGACTAGAAGAGGAAAGCATAGGAATAATGCTACCATATTGTCACTAGAGTCAATAGACTAAGTCCTACCTAGGCTATAATAGAGCACAGCGTGTTAAGCTCTAATTCTGCCCTTCAGGTTCCCCTGGGAAGACATCATCCCCCATACCTGAGCAAAGCCCTGAAGTCTGCATAAGCAGCTGTAGCGAAGCGTTCAGCAATCAGCATACAGTCGTGGTTCTCTGGCTGAAATCTCCCTCTAACGTGTAAGGGACAGGGAAGTGTTTTTATAATAAAACAACTGATGTTCTGAGAAAATGTCCCTACGTAAGGATGTGTGTTTTTCTATCACTGTCAGAGATAAAACTTGTACCACGTTCACCGGCAACCTATCTTACTGCAGCCATGGAAGAAGCACAGAGTGAGAAAGAATGTCTTGTTTGAGAACAGAGCGCTGGCCCAGGCAAAAACAGTTAGATAGAGAGAAATAAAACAAGACCTAAAAAGTGGCTACTGTAACAATATTAAAATGAAGCTGAATACAATATATCTAGGTTAAAGTGCACAGCGGCAGGCCTAATATGCTAAAATAATGTGCATGGAGCTATAACTAAAATGGCTACACAACAACAGCTCCTGCTTGTTGAAATCAGAAATATTTTTGCTTTTGCTTGGCAGGAGCTTTCAGCTCCTCCCAAACAAATACTAACAGCTGCCTCCCAAGAGTGAGCACGTCAGAAGGTAGCAGGAGCAGGCCTTGGGCAGCAGGCCTTGGGGTTGGTGGTCCCTGAGGCCATCTATGGCTCAATGAGCCCCCATCCATCATTTGATTTTAGCCCCGGGAAGGTGGTGGTCCCCAGGGCCAGGGGTTTGTGACACATCCCCTACATTGTTTTTTCTGCCCGAGGAGGTGGTGGTCCCTGGGGCACGGGTGATATGCCACCCCGCATACATTATATTGATTTCCTTGGGGAGGTGGCGATCCCCAGAGCTGTGGACGACCACTCGGCCCCGCCATTGACTATATTGATTGTCCCTGGGAGGTGGCAGTACCCAGGGTGTGGGGGGGCTGTGAAGACCCCATACATTACATTCATTGCTCCGAGGATGTGGTGGTCCCCGGAGCTGCGAGGCAGGAGCACGGGACCCACATATTATTAGAAGGATTTGGCCCAGGCAGGTGGGAGTCCCCAGAGCACTGGTGGGACACACGGCCCCCGCATATTATAATACACTTGTTCCAGTTGGTGGTGGTGGTTCCTGGGGCTTTAATAAGCCCTAGGAAGGGGGGACCTCGTGCCCTCCTCTTATGTTTTATAAATGCCACCGGGGCCTGGCCTACCCAAGGACTAAATGAAAAGCAAGCACAGGAATAAAAAATGCTTTGTAGCCCTTGGGGTGGGGGGTAGGGTAACGGTACTTACCACCTTTTCTTTTCTTTTATTTATTTTTATGACTTGACTGAAGCTGAGTCTCAAAATGTCAACCAGCACAAGATCAGCAGTATTTGTGAAGTCCTAGATATAAAATATTGGATTTCCTTTCATTTCTCCTAAAATACTGAACAGATTTACACCAAATAACAAAAGCACTCTTTCTGGACCAAAAACTACCTTCCTGTCAAATTTGGTATAATTCCATCCAACAGTTCGGTCTGTACCCAATTCTAAAATCTCTGTGGGAATTAAAGTGAGAAATGTACTTTTTTGACCCTCCCCTTTTTCCTGGCCCTCGCTTGATGGATCACCCGAATCTTTCCATGCACAACAAGATTCTAGAGAACACTTTTTTTGAAAAATTTCATGAAGATTGAAATGGTGCCAAAGATATAGGCAAGTCAAAAAAGTGGAAATTAGGTCCTAACTATAAGTACCTACTGGCGGTCAAGTAGGTTACATATATATATATATATATATATATATATATAAATATATCTCCACTTCACCACTGATGCTGCCTTCCCACTTCCTGATCACCAGCAGTGCCCGTCAAGACACTGCGTCACTGCGTCAATACTCTCCACACCTTCCTCAATACAGAGAAGAAACAGGCACTCTATAAACATGTTCTGCTGTGTGATTTGTCTGCATATTGAGAATTAAACTTTGGTATACTGCCTTTAGGGAGTGCTTGTTCCTTCTTGGGATTGAAGCAGGTAGTGGAGGACATATATATATATATATATATATATATATATATATATATATATATATATATATATACTCTGCTCATATCCATGGCAAAAAGTTTCTCAGCACTCCAAGGTCCTGATTCACACCACCACGGACACAGACATTGACTGATGTGCTCATTTAAAGTGCAGTACAAATAAAAGAGAAAATAAGGTTGACAAATAAGGTTTCTCGGTAGTCCTAGTACCAAAACCAAACGGATCTATCCGATTCTGTATCAACTTTTGACAACTAAATGTTATATCTAGTTTTAATACCTATCCAATGCCCCTTGTTGATGAGCTAATTGAACAATTAGGCCACACTCAATATCTCTCCACCTTAGATCTCACAAAGGAATATTGGCAAATCCCTCTGAATCCCGCTGACAAAGAAAAAAACACATTTTTTACCCCCCCAGGATTTTATCAGTTTACAGTATTACCTTTTGGGTTACCTGGGGCCCCAGCAACCTTTCAGCGCCTCATGGATACCGTATTGAAGCCTCATTTGGAGTACGCAGTGGCCTACCTTGATGACATTGTCATCCACAGTCATACTTGGGAACACCACCTACACACACAACACCATAGAAATTCAGCTGTTATAGTTAGAGTTATTTCAAGTAACTATAACCCGTGCCCTCAGGTGACTATAACAGTTGAATTCCCGACTATAACATCCTTGTAACCTGTGTTTTTCTCAGTAAATTTCTAGTTATTTTTGAACGTTAAGTAAAATGCCCATCGCAATGCATGTTGAGAGGTGAGTTGGATGCAGGGTCTGGCCTGGGATTGTGCTGCCCCCACCCAAGCTTTCTGCTCTTGCCCCTCCCTTGCTATCCATTGTCCAAGTTCATGCCATTGCTCTCTCATTACAGCCTTGTGTGGCAGTTGATCTGCCACTGCCCTTCCCACAAACCCTGAATAGTTAACTTGCTGCCCCATACAACTCCTCCCTACCCTCTGTTGTCTAAGCCCATGCACCAGCCCCCTCCCTCCTGCCCTGCATGGTCCGATGTGCTGCCACTGCCGTCAATTTAGCTTGATGTCCTTGTTCACACCTCCTGCCCTCTGTTGCCCAATTCTATGCCCCAATATCGCCCTTCTGTTTAGCTTCTGTACTTAGCTTGCTGCCCTACCCTCCTTCCCTCAGAGCTCTGATGTCTGTGTGCGTGCCCCTGCTCCCTCCTTTTTGCTCACCATGTTCCATGGAGCAGCCAATGCCCTTCCGATATACTGTGAGTTTTCTTTTGAGCTTCCACTGTCGTTCACACCTGCTTAGCATTGTCAGATGTTTGCCACCTGTCCCTGCCACCTCCACCATGTCTGTTTGATTCCAGTGCCCCTATCCCCTCCCTACTGTCCTCCATGGTCCATTTTGCTGCTACTCCCTTCTGCCCTCCCTGCTCTGTAGTGCTGCAACTGCTTCGCCTGTCTACCCCACATGGTCTATTGCGAAACTCCTTCCCTGCCCTCTCTTGCCTGTGTTCAGTCCTTATCCATCTCTTCTGTCCTCCCTGGTCCTTTGTGCATACTCTGCCCCATCCCTCTTACCCACTATAGCCGTTGTGCTGCCATTAATCCTATAGCTTGCCATGCTGGCCTTCTGTGCTGCCACAGCCCCTCCTACCTGCCCTGTGTGGTCAGCTTGCTGCCTCTGACCCCCTCCCACTTTACCTCCATGGTCTGTGTGTACGCCATTATAGTCTTACTGTTGATCTCCATGGAGTGTTGAGCCTACAGTACCCATCCTGCCTGCCCTCTATAGTCAGCTTGCTGCTCCAGCCCAGCCCCTGCACTGGTGCTCCGTTTCCCATTTCCAGGCCCCTATCCCCGCCCTCCTGCCTTATTTGATCCGTTGTCATGCCACTTCCCCCTCCCTCTTGCTGTTCCTGGTCTGTTATGCTGCACCTGCCCAATCTGTCTGTCTGGTATGGTCAGCTTGCTGCCCTTGCCACTTTTTCCTCTGTTCTCCATGTTCATGGCCCTGTACCCTCCCTATTGCTTTCCGTGGTCCATTGGACTGCACAGTCGCACTGATCGCTTTGTGTGGTGTATTGTGATACTGCAACCCCTGCCACCTGCCCTGTAAGATCAGTTTCGTGCCTCTGCTCAGCTTCATCCTGTCCTCTGTTATCCGAGTCCATGTTCCTATCCCATTCCTCCTGCCCTTCACGACCCAAAGTACCATACTTGCCAACATTTTTAGCTTATTAAGAGGGAGATTTTGTAAAAAAAAAAAAAAAGGAAAATTGATTTTCCCCATTGAATTACATTGAAAAAGAGGAGATTTTAGGCAGGAGACAGATAAAATAAAGCCCCATTTGGGCTTAAAAACATCAGGAGTCTCCTGCCTGAATTGGGTTTGTTTGGGTCTGTTTGCATGTACGGTTGTACTGCCACTGTCTCTTCCTTCTGCCCTCAATGTCTGTTTTATTGTCATGGGCTCTCTTGCCTGTCCTGTATGGTTGGTTTGGTTTGTTGCCCCTGCCCCCCCTTTCCCTGACCTCTATGGTCCCTTGTGCTACCACTGCCCCTCACACCTGTCCAGAGTGGTCAACTTGTTGTCATTACACCCTACTCCCTGTTCTCAATTAGCTGAGGCCATGCCTCTGACATCTGCCTCCCCACAGGTTTGTGATGAACATCTAGATTGCTAACATTCTATATTCATTACAAAAGTGTACCACTTATAGTTACACAGTACTTATACACAAGTAAAGACAATACTCAGTGTTACCAAAAATAAAGGTATTTATTAGGGTGACACACTACCAAAAATATCTTAGAGACAAAACTCCTTCTGGAGGTAAGTATTATACACAATATATACACTAGACACCAAAATTAGACAAGTAAATAGTCATAGAACAATGCAAACAATAGGAAATGCTATAGCTTGCAATGGGAGAAAATTTCTCTAGGGGCAACACAAACCATATACTAAGAAAGTGGAATGCGAATCACAAATTCCCCCCTAGACAAGTGTAGTATGTGCAGAATCACTGGGAGAGTAAGAATACAGTAAAGGTAAGTAAATTACCCCACCCCAGAGCACAGAAAAGCAGGAGTAAAGTATTGCAAGTTTCCTTAGGCACACTACACTACGTGATTGGGATTTTGCAGTAACCAACCAAGTCTGCAAACAACAACTGCTGGATTCCTGGACCTAAAGACCTGCAAAAGAAGGGGACCAAGTCCAGAAGTCGAAAGAAGTTCCAGGAAGGACAGGAGCCCCTGCCAACCCAGAAGAGGTTTGCAAAAGAAGAGTCCCCGGTTAGTCGAAGACTGCAGGAATGCACCCTAGGAAGATGCCAGCGGGTTCCTGCATGATGCAAAGGGTGTCACACAATGTGAAGATGGATGCAGATGTGATTTCATTTCGGAAGTTGCCAACAAGCCTTGGGTACGACGAAAGTGTGTTTTGTGTCAAATTGGCGCTGGCTGGACTCAGGAGGGACCTGGGGGCCTCAACTCTGTGTGAGGAGGAAGAGGGGGCTCTCAGCCCTCAGGATGCCAGGCAGCACCCCTGGGAGTCCCAGGACACGGGGACAGAGGAGGGGCAAAATGCGGTTGATGCAGCACAACAAAGGCAGGTCCCACTCCGCCAGAGAACAACTCAGCGAGTGGAGTGTCGCAGGATGGAGTGCTGGGGACCTGGGCCAGGCTGTGCATGAAGGAATTTAGCAAATAGTGCACAGAGGCCTCAGGAGGTGAAGAAGATGCAGTACAAAGGGGTACCATCGCTCTCAGGGAAGTCAAGGTCTTACCTCCTCCAAACTGCATCAGCAGAACCTCAGGACAGTCTATGTCGATGGGGCCCAACCTCTGTGTCCTTAGGAGAACGCTTGTTGCTGTGAGAGGAGTCCAAGGGTACCGGTCGTCGTTTTAGAAGGTGCCTGCTGGAGCAGGGGAGTGACTCCGTCACCCCATGGGAGATTTTTACAGTCCTTCTGGTGCAGGGTGAAGACAGGGAGTCCTCAGAGCATGCACACTGTGGAAACTGTTGCAGTTGCTGGCTGGATACTTTGTTGCTGTTACAGCGGTTCCTGGAACAGGCTGCGGTTGATCCGAGGTCAGAGGATGATGAAGTAGTTACAGAGGATTCCTGAAGGAAACTTGCAAGCAAAATCTGAAGAGAACCCACAGGAGAGACCCTAAATAGCCTTGGGAGGGCGATTAGCTACCTTATCAGGTATGGACCTATCAGGAGGTGTCTCTGGTGTCACCTGCTGGCACTGGCCACTCAGAGCCCTCAGGAGTGCCCCCACACCTTGCAAAGCAAGATGGCTGAAGTCTGGGATACACTGGACGAGCTCTGGGCACCACACCTAGGGTGGTGATGGACAGGGGAGTGGTCACTCCCCTTTCCTTTGTACATTTTCGTGCCAGAGCAGGGGACAAGGGGTCCCTGAACCAGTGTAGACTGGCTTATTCAAGGAGGGCACCATCTGTGCCCTTCAAAGCATTTCCAGAGGCTTGGGGAGACTACCCCTCCACAGCCTGTAACACCTATTTCCAAAGGGAGACGTTGTAACACCCTGCTCCCAGAGGAGATGCTGTGTTCTTCCTTCCTGGGACTAAGCTGCTCAGACCCCAGGAGGGCAGAACCCTGTCTGTGAGTTGGCAGCAGCTGTAGCTGCAGTGCAAGCCTCTGAGAGCTGGTTTGGCAGTACTGGGGGTCCACGGTGGAGCCCCCAGGATGCATGGAATTGGCTCCCCAATACCAAGTTTGGAAGGGGGGACAATTCCATGGTCTTAGACATGTTACATGGCCATATTCGGAGTTACCATTGTGAAGCTAAATATAGGTATTGACCTATAAGTAGTGCACACGTGTAATTACGTCCCTGCACTCACAAAGTCCTGGGAAATGGCCCTAAATTATGTGGGGGCACCTTTGCTAGTGCAAGGGTGCCCTCACACTTAGTAACTTTGCACCTAACCTTCAGCAAGTGAAGGTTAGACATATAGGGGACTTATACGTTACTTAAGTGGAGTGAAAATGGCTGTGAAATAACGTGTACATTATTTCACACAGGCTGCAATGGAAGGCCTGTGGAAGGGTTTGTCTGAGCTCCCCATGGGTGGCAAAAGAAATGCTGGAGCCCATAAGGATCTCCTGGAACCCCAATGCCCTGGGTACCTAGGTACCATATACTAGGGACTTATAAGGGGGTACCAGTGTGCCATTTAAAATTGTTAAATGAAGTCACTAGCCTATAGTGACAAATTTAAAAGCAGAGAGAGCATAAGCACTGAGGTTCTGGTTAGCAGAGCCTCGGTGACACAGTCAAGCACTACTGACAGCACACACATTAGGCCACAAACTATGAGCACTGGGTATCCTGGCTAGCAGGATCCCAGTGAGACAGGCAAAACTCACTGACATATAGGTTTTTATCTATGAGCAGTGGGGTCCTGACTAGCAGGATCCCAGTGACACAGTAAAAACACACTGACACACACTCACAAACAGGCCAACAGTGGGGGTAACCATGCTAGAAAGAGGCTAGTTTCTCACAGTCATCTTGATGTAATCAAAACTATAACAACTAAAATAATTATTTTCTAAATTATAAAAAATGAGATGGTCTAATTCCCATAAAAATGATGGTTACTGCTCTAAAGGACTAAAATAAGAGCATATTTTCTGAGTTTTCAAATAGCGACAAAGCACTTTTAAATTATATGCTAGCTTGATGGGTTTTTTTCATCGCTTGATTATATGTTGCACTTAGGGGACGGAATGTGGTGTTATGGCCAGAGGTGCAGACTTTGCAACAGGAGAACCAGGATCGAGTTTCAGCATCAGCTTGACATTCTGTGATTCTGGGCAAATCACTGAACCTCCCCATGCCTAAAGCCAAAAAGGAATGTGTTCTTGTGTAATGTACTCCAATACCTTTAGGTCAAGTTTCCGCTGTATAAAACTACAAAAAAAATAAGCGCTTTGCACACTTCTGCCATTGGGCTACACTTGGGCTACATTTGGGTGATATTTGTGCTACATTTGGACTCTTTTTTTTTATCTCCGGTGGCCATCTTGAGAGAGTCATTTGTTATGAAGCTCCCTAATATCCTTACTTGCTGCAGCATCCTCAGTAGAAAATGCTTTCAGTTTTCCACTTTGATTCCATCAAGATGGTGGTGAGATGTACCACACTTGTTGCATAAATGCAAAATGTGCATGTTACAGTCTACATGTCAGAATGTTTTAACCCCTTCGCTGCCAGGCCTTTTCTCCTCCTGTGCTGAGCCTTTTTTTGGCTATTTGGTGCAGTTCGTGCTTAGGCCCTCATAACTTTTTGTTTACATAAGCTAGCCAAGCCAAATTTGAGTCCTTTTTTCCAACATCCTAGGGATTCTAGAGGTACCCAGACTTTGTGGGTTCACCTGAAGGAGACCAAGAAATTAGCCAAAATACAGCAAAAATTTCATTTTTTTTAAAGAAATGGGAAAAAAGGGCTGTAGAAGAAGGCTCGTGGTTTTTTCCCTGAAAATGGCATCAACAAAGGGTTTGTGGTGGTAAAATCACCATCTTCCCAGCTTTCAGGTACAGGAAAACTTGAATTAGAAAACCACATTTTTCAACACAATTTTGACATTTTACTGGGACATACCCCATTTTTACTATTTTTTGTGCTTTTAGCCTCCTTCTAGTTAGTGACCGAAATGGGTGAGAAACCATTGCTGGATCCCAGAAAGCTAAACATTTCTGAAAAGTAGACAAAATTCTGAATTCAGCAAGGGGTACTTTGTGTAGATCCTACAAGTGTTTCCTACAGAAAATACCAGCTGAAATAAAAGAATATTGAAATTGAGGTGAAAAAAACAGCCATTTTTCTCCACGTTTTACTCTGTAACTTTTTCCTGCAATGTCATATTTTTTAAAGCAGTATACGGTTACGTTAGCTGCACTCTTCTGGTTGCGGGGATATATAGGGCTTGTAGGTTCATCAAGAACCCTAGGTACCCAGAGCCAATAAATGAGCTGCACCTTGCAATGGGTTTTCATTCTATACCGGGTATACCTTTGTATTTCCAAAATGGCCACCAGAGAAGGTGTTGAGAAGCAGTGGTTATTTGCACATCTCTGAATTCCGGGGTGCCCATACTAGCATGTGCAATAAAGGGCATTTCTCAAATAGATGTCTTTTTTACACACTGTCTTACATTTGGAAGGACAAATGTAGAGATAGACAAGGGGCAATATCTGCCAATATAAATGGTACCTCACTTGCGTGGGTAGGCCTAGCGCCAGCGAAAGGAACTGCCCCAAAACATAACATGGACACATGGTCACAAAGAAAACAGAGCTGTTTTTTGCAAAGTGCCTAGCTGTAGATTTTGGGCTCTAGCTCAGCCAGCACCTAGGGAAACCTAGCACACCTGTGCAGTTTTGAAAACTAGACACCTAGGGGAATCCAGGATGGGGTGACTTGTGGGGCTCTGACCAGATTCTGTTACCCAGAATCCTTTGCAAACCTCCAAATTTGGCCAAAAAAACACTTTTACCTCTCATTTCGGTGACAGAAAGTACTGGCATCAGAGAGGAGCCACAAATTTCCTTCCACCCAGCGTTCCCCCAAGTCTCACAATAAAAATGGTACCTCACTTGTGGGGGTAGGCCTAGCGCCCGCAACAGAAACAGCTGCAAAACACAACGTGGACACATCACATTTTCCCAAAGAGAACAGAGCTGTTTTTTGCAAAGTGCCTAGCTGTGGATTTTGGCCTCTAGCTCAGCCGGCATCTATGGAAACCTAGCAAACCTGCACAGTTTTGAAAACTAGACACCTAGGGAATCCACGATGGGATGACTTTTGGGGCTCTGACCATGTTCTGTTACCCAGAATCCTTTGCAAACCTCAAAATGTGGCCAAAAAAACACTTTTTCCTCTAATTTTGGTGACAGAAAGTTCTGGAATTAGAGAGGAGCCACAAATTTCCTTCCACCCAGCGTTCCCCCAAGTCTCCCAATAAAGATGGTACCTAACTTGTGGGGGTAGGCCTAGCACCCACGACAGGAAAGGCCCCAAAACACAACGTGGACACATCACATTTTCACAAAGAAAACAGAGCTGTTTTTTGCAAAGTGCCTAGCTGTGGATTTTGGCCTCTAGCTCAGCCGGTTCCTAGGGAAACCTAGCAAACCTGCACAGTTTTGAAAACTAGACATCTAGGGGAATCCAAGATGGGGTGACTTGTGGGGCTCTACCCAGGTTCTGTTAACCAGAATCCTTTGCAAATCTCAAACCTTGGCCAAAAACACACTTTTTCCTCTCATTTCGGTGACAGAAAGTTCTGGAATCAGAGAAGAGCCACAAATTTCCTTCCACCCAGCGTTCCTCCAAGTCTCCCGATAAAAATGGTACCTCACTTTTGTGGGTGGGCCTACTGCCCGCGAAAGGAAATGCCCCAAAACACTATCTGGAGACATCAAAATTATCAAATACAAAACTACCTGTTTTTGCGGGGGCACCTGCGTTTTTGGTCATGGGCTCAGCAGCCTTTTAGGGAAACCTACCAAACCCAGACATTTCTGAAAACTAGACACCCGAGGGAGTCCAGTGAGGTGTGACTTACGTGGATCCCCCAATGTTTTCTTACCCAGAATCCTCAGCAACCCTCAAATTTAGCTAAAATTCACATTTTCCCCACATTTCTGTGTGGGATCACCGCACTGGGACAATTTCATACCACCCAATGTTCCCCTCAGTCTCCCGGTAAAAACGATACCTCATTTGTGTAGGTGGGCCAAGTGCTTGTGAAAGGGAAGAGCCAAAAACATGTCGATATTGAGGGGGAATCAAACGGGGTCCAAAAGGACAGTTTGCAAAAAAGCTTTTTTAGGCTGACAAGTGCAGCAGAATTTTTATCGGTATAGATGAGACAATGCTGGGTGGTAGGAATTTTGTGGATTCCTGCAGATTCCGGAAGATTCCATCACAAAAACGTGGGAAAAATGTGTGATTTCCAGCAAACTTGGAGGTTTGCAGGGGATTGTCGGTACAAAAATGGTGCGGGTGCATGTGAAACACACCACCCTGGAATCACCCAGATGTTTAGTTTTCAGATGTGTCTAGGTCTTGTGGATTTTTCTACATGGCAGCGTCCCAAAGTCCATAAAGTGCAGCCCTCACCAATCCAAGTGGGATGATTTTGAGACTTAGCCAAGCTCTCATGGCCCAAATGTAAAACTAAAGCCCAAAATAATCAAATGTCTTCTTGCTTGCTGTGGGATAAGATGTTTTAGAGTGCAGGGGAGAGATGAAAGGCTATTACCCCCTTCAGTTGGGGTGGGGGCATAACCAGGCCCATACTGGTTGGTAGCCACCACCCCAATATATTTTTTTTTTTTTAAATTCCCTGGCATCTAGTAGACTTTCTGCCACCCCGGGGTGTGGATCAGGGGTAATTGCCCCATCTGCCCACTGGTGGGCAGAACAAGTTTGGCCCCATTTATTTGGGGTGGGAGTGTGCCCATAACCGCACCCTCTTATTTAAAAAAAAAAAACTTCCCTGGCCTCTGGTGGGCTGTCTGCCCCCCTTGGGGACAGATGGGCCTTCCAAAAATAGGCCCATCTGCCCTCAAGGGGGGCAGAAATGGCCAACAGTAATGTGTCTCCATGGGGAGTGTCCCTTACCCAAGGGGCTGCCCTACTAAAGAAAACACACGCATACACAGACACCAATCCCTGGTGCCTAAGTGGTTTATGCCCCCCTTGGGGGCAGATTGGCCTAACAAAAATCGGCCGATCTGCCCCCGGGGGGGGGCAGAAATGGTCTAAATATAATTTGCCCCCCAGGGGAGTGACCCTTGACTGAGGGGTCGCTCCCCACCTCTAACAAACAAAACAACAAAAAACACATTTTTTTTTATCCCTGGCGCCTAGAGATTTCTGCCACACCTGGGGGCATATCGGCCTAAAATGAATTTGCCCCCATCCCCGGTGCCTAGTGGTTTCTGCCCCCTTGGGGGCAGATTGACCTACAATCGCCCGATCTGCCACCAAGGGGGGCAGAAATGGTCCATATACAATTTGCCCCCCAGGGGAGCGACCCTTGCCTAAGGGTTCACTTCCCACCTCTAAAAAACAAAACAAACAAAAGAAAAACCTAAAAAAATGTATCCCTGGCACCTAGAGGTTTCTGCCCCCCCGGGGGCAGATTGACCAAATAACAATAGGCCAATCTGCCCCCAGTGGGGGCAGAAATGGCCTAAAATAAATTTGCCCCCGTCTCCGGGGGAGCGACCCTTGCCTAAGGGGTCACCCCCCTTGCGTGAAATTGGCACAAAAAAAAAGATCCCCGGTGCCTAGTGCTTTCTGCCCCATTTGGGGGCAGATTGGCCTAACAAAAATCGCCCGACCTGCCCCCAAGGGGGGCAGAAATGGTCTAAATACAATGTGCCCCCCCCCCCGGGGAGCAACCCTTGCCTAAGGGGTCACTCCCCACCTCTGAAAACCAAAAACAACAACAACAAAAAACTAAACATTTTTCACTGGCGCCTAGATGTTTCTGCCCCCCCGGGGGCAGATCGGCAGATCGGCTTAATAACAATAGGTCGATCTGCCCCTGGGGGGGGCAGAAATGGCCTAAAATAAATTTGCCCCCGTCCCCGGGGAGCAACTCTTGCCTAAGGGGTCGCTCCCCATGCGTAACATTGGCGCAAAAAAAAAGATCCCCAGTGCCTAGTGGTTTCTGTCCCCCTTATGGGCAGATTGGCCTAACAAAAATCGGCCGATCGGCCGATCTGCCCCCAAGGGGGGCAGAAATGGTCTAAATACAATTTGCCCCCAGGGGACCGACCCTTGCCTAAGGGGTCGCTCCCCATCTCTAAAAAGCAAACAAAAAAAAAAACACACAAAAAAATTAGCCCTGGCGCCTAGAGGTTTCTTTCCCCCTGGGGGCAGATCGGCATAATAAGAATAGGCCGAACTGCCCCCAGGCGGGGCAGAAATGGTCTAAAATAAATTTGCCCCTCCGGGGTGTGACCCTTGCCTAAAGGGTCACTCCCCTTCTGAGAATTTGGCGTAAAAATAAAAACTCCCTGGTGTCTAGTGGTTTGGGGGGCAGACTGGCCTCATAAAATAGGCTGATAATGTCCTAAATATAATTTGCCCCCTAGGGAGCGACCATTCCCTAAGGGGTCACTCCCCAACGAAAAAAAAAAAAACAAAAAAAAAAAAAAAAAAAAAAAAGGATCTCTGGCGCCTAGTGGATTCTGCCCCGCCAGGGCAGAAAAGGCCTTGAAAAATATTGCCCCCCTGGGGAGCGACCCGTGCCCAAGGGGTCGCTCCCCTCATGCCAGTTTCCATTCTAAAATAAATCCCTGGTGTCTAGTGGGCATTTCAAAAGACGGATCGCTTTACGATCCGACTTCTGAAATGCTCTCAGAGACTTCAAAGGGAAGGAAATTCCTTTCCTTCCCTTTGAAGCCTCTCAGGCCCCCATCACATGATTGGAAGAGAAATGCTTTGCATAGCTGGGTCCGAACTGGGGTGACATGGCAAGCAAAATAACGATGGATGAAACCCAGATCTGTGACTGGGGGTGAGTGTTTGAAAAGTTCAACACTCCATCCATCATTTTATTTTGTGATATTGACATCCACCCAGATACCATCCACTCCCTTGGAGGACATGGCGAAGTCAATGCTGCAGCCTGAAGCAGTAGTTGGTGTCACTGACATAGACACCTCAGGCACACCAGGCACCAGCAAAGGGAAGGGCAGTAATCAATTGAATCACCATATTTACATGTACAATTGTCCCTTAGAGAAATGTCATGTTACCATGCACTGTGAAAAATAATCCATGCCACACCTTCCATGCTACCCATCAATGCCTGATGGGAATGGTAGTCCATACTCCAACAGTCGACCCAGAACAAACATTGCAACATTGTGTATGGCCAAAAAGAGATGCAATACAAAAGACAATTAGAGACACTTTGCAAGGGAAACTGTTTACTAAAAATTGTAACTGTGAACTGAGAAATGAAAAAAATTACATTATGACTGACATGCTGCACATTGATGTTGCAGATGTTCCTGCACCAGATGCAGCAGAAACAGAAACGGGGGAATTATGAAAGCCATCCACAGTCTGAGACTGACATCATTGAGTTAATTACACCAGCACTGCCTAGACACAGGGCAACTGTGGAACCACTCCCTGAATGTACTCAGGACTCTGATGATTTGCAAGAAGACGTGCAGACACCAACTTCTGATGATAGACGCACCCACAGACGTCAGTCCCTTTTCCAGCGCCAGTATACTCCCCTCAGGAGATGTAGAGCAGGTGTCAGACAGAGCTCAGAGGAAGGTGAGGGCCCATCTCTGTTTGGTGGTCTGGAGGCATCCATGTTAAAGGTGTGGCACCTACAATGTAAGCACATGAGATCAATGCACAGGCAGTTGGTGTCTCTCAATCACATGTGCCAGCTGAATGCAACAGTGCAGGAAGGATAGAAAGTTACAACAGACAATCTAAGGGAGACTACAAATGTAATTAAGGTACTCTGCACTGTAATGCAGCAGGGCCATGTCACCCACTGTAGGTGCCATCACCAATTGATGGGTAAGTTGCATGGGTTCAGCAGATCTGTAAATCACCTCACTAATGCAACTGTTTTGCTGTCACAATGTGCTGTGAGCATGCAAGTGGATGGTACATTGCAGTGGGGATGCTGCATGGGGATTGGTGCAGGTTATCAATGCATTGGGGACCATGCAGACAGTCCAGAGCGCTGCGAAAAGCGAGCTGGGTGGTGGGGATAGTGAGGAGCTCTGTAGCTTCAGTATTGTCACAGCCCCTGTGATGGATCTTAGGCATCACAGTTCCAGACACAGTACTATCTCAGAACCGCAACAAGAGATACCGATTGAGCCCACTGAGCATCCTAGTGGAGTGCGTGGATGCAAAAATTAATGTAGACATGTGTTGGGCCTTGCTTATTTGGTAACATTGCATTACTAATATGATGTTAATAGTATAACATTTAATTTAAGTAGATATGGTGCTTTTGGACTACTTATGTTCTATGCCCGCATATTTGTCCTGAAGGTAAGGCAATAAATGTGATACCTGTAGCAAAAAAGAAACAAGATGTGGTGTTGTCATTACTTACATCAGAAATAGTTGTGCGTAATCTCAGCATGTCTTTGCCTGCTGTCTGCTGCTCTGGATCAGTCCGTGGGGTGAGGGGGTGGCAATGGGTCATCATCCTCATCTGAGGATTCCAGTGGCATGCCTCTTGTTGTTGTGACGTTGTGCAACATGGCACATGTGGCCACAATCTTACAGCAGGTTTCAGGACTGTACAGTAGTGGCCCCCCCACTTTTGTGCAGCCACCAGAAGTGACTCTTCAGCAAGCTAAAGGTCCTCCCAATGACACTTCATGTTCTCCTATGTGCTGTATTGTAACACCGTTCACTTGGTGTGGCTGAATTGAGGTATGGTGTGAGCATAAAGGACTGCACTGCATATGCACTGTCTCCTACAATGACAGGAATGAAAATTGAGTCATTGTCATCTCTGACTTCACCTGTACGATATGTTGTTAAATTGTTCTCTGTTACATTACCAAGTAGGTATCCTCCAAACTCTCCAGCAAGAAGCCGTGTGTACATTCCACTATGTCTGAACATGTATGAATCATGTGTGCTACCAGGGCATCTGGCAACTAAATCAGTAATGATGTGTGAGGCATTGCAGATGACCTGTATGTTCATGGAATGACAATTTTTTCTATTTCTGAATATTACTCATTATCAGATGGTGGATAGATTGCCACATGTGTCCCATCAATGCAGCCAATGGGCTACTTGGTAAAACATTTATTTGGTGAGCTGCAAGTCCTGTTGGTTGTTGGGGAATATATTATGTGCTGATTGATTTTAGATAACATTGCATTGAGGAATGCATGGAAGAAACGTGAGAGCGCACATTGAGACACACCTCTAGCTGCTGCCATAGCCCCTTGATAGCTTCCTGACGCTAAGAGGTACAGGGAGCATAATACCTGCACATGAGTGGATATGGCATTGGTTCTGTGTTGGTGTTGTTGCAGTTGTGGTTGTAAATCTGCTGTTAGGTCTAGTATCATAGCAGAATTCAACCTATACTTATCAAATATCTCCTCCACTGTTTTGCGACCATTCGCAATTTGCGAATGGTTCATACATTTAAATAGCGATTCCTTATTTGCGAATCACAATTGGTGATTCACAAAAATGAGTCTGAATTTTAGAGAATCGCTATTTTAGTGAATATTTACAATTGCATTGTGAATGCCCTTTATACATTCGGTATAGATATTTTGTGTTTGCAAACCGTGGATTTTTGTGATTTGCACCGTTTGCAAAAGCAAAATAGTTTGATGCATCTGGCCTTACATTTTTTATGTTTTACGAACTTGATTCAATCAAGATGGCTTCAGTTTTGCCATACTTTTGTTATAAGTAAGACTGGTAGCGCTCAAGTTGTTCTTTAGAGCACTCTGGAAGACTGTAGTAGAACACAAGTGAATCACCTGACAAGCTGCTCATGTTGAAGTACATTAGGAAGATATTTGAGAACTCACTTAAAACATGTCCTCATTTTTCTTTCTACAGCACTAAGTATAACATCTATGACAAAACAAACCCCCTTATTTGTCTCCTTTCTAAATTAAGTGTTTTAAGTTTTACCAGTTTGATTCAATCAATGGCGCTTCAGATATGCCACACTTTTGTCACAAGCAAAGCTATTAGCACTCTTACTCTGAAACATGATTCATGAAATCGCACCAGAAGGCTTTATCACAGGGTAAAATTACCTTAGCAACAAATGATTTAAATTGTAACTAATATCTGTTACCACCATTTATATGTTCTCCTTCTTGAGACCCTCAAAGCCTGCCATTCACTAAAATGCATTTCAATGGGCGCTATCATCTATGTTGGTTTCAAGATGGCTGCCAGCACTTTCTGGTTGAAGTGCTGACAGGCAGTCAGATCTCACCATGAAATCTGTGCTTAGTCTGCACCCAGATATATAAATTTGGCTTTCCTTTAATATCTCGAAAAATACTGAACAGATTTGCACCAAATAAAAAAATCATGATCTGCAGACCAAAAGCTAACTTTCTGCCAAATTTGTTGTAATCCCGTCCAGTGGTTCGGGCTGTAGTCATGTTCAAAATTCCTATGGGAATTAAAATGGCAAATGCACAATTTGATGGATCAAGCTGAAACGTTCCACGTACAAGACCCTTGGGCACACTGTTTTTTGTAAAATTTCATAAAGATTCATTGAATGGCACCAAAGATGTAGCCAAGTCAAAAATGCACTTTCTATGAAAATTAGGTCCTAAATATGACTAGCTACTGGCAACTGCCAGTGGGTGAGATATATATATATATATATATATATATATATATATATATATATATATAGAGAGAGAGAGAGAGAGAGAGAGAGATATAGCTATATATGTACCTTTGAACGTGGCTACAGTCAGAACTGGATGGAATTATACCAAATTTGGCAGGAAGGTAGCTTCTGGTCCAGAAAGCAGGCTTTTGGTGTAAATTGGTTCAGAAGTTTTCAAGATATTAAAGGGAGATTAAATATAGATATCTAGAGCCACAGATCCCCAGGATCTCGTGCTGAGATCTGATTGTTTGCTAACGCTTCAAGTGTTGGCAGCCATTTTGGGACTCGGCTTCAGGCAAGCAGAAGGCAAGCACAAAAATGGGCTGAGAGTAAGAAGAAAGCAGTGAGAAAGAAAAAGAGAAGGGCTAACAGCAGGCCTGCACAAAATGGGCTGAGAGCAAGGAGAAAGCTGAGATAAGGAGGGGAAGACAATCACCAGGCATGCACAACATGGGGCTGAGTGTGAGGAGAAAGCAGTGCAATGGAGGGAAAGATGCAGAGAAAGCAGTGAGAAGCAGGAAAAGGTAAGCAGCAGGCACACACAAAATGGGGCCGAGAGCAAGGAGAAAGCAGTGAGAAGAAGGGAAATACAAGCAGCAGGCATGCACAAAACGGGACTGAGAGTGAGGAGAAAGCAGTGACAAGGAGGGAAAGGCAAGCAGCAGCCACACACAAAAATGGACTGAGAGCAAACAGAAAGCAGTAAGAAGGAGGGAAAGGCAAGCCACAGTCTTGCAAAAGAAAAAAACAGGGAGTGGCAAAGAGAAGGAGAGAAAGACAAGCATGAGGCAGCACAAAGCGGGTCTGAGAACAAGAAGAGAGCACTGACAATAAGGGAAAGTCAGGGAGCAGATACACACAAAACAGGGCTGAGAGCAAGAAAGGCAAGCTGCAGGCACACACAAAAAGGGGCTGAGAACAAGGAGAAAGCAGTGAGAAGGAGGGAAAGGCAAGCAGCAAACAAGGACTATACCTGGCAAAGATTGGGGAGAAAGCAGCAAGAAGGAGAGAAAGGGAAGCAGCAGGCACACACAAAACGGGGCAGAGGGCAAGGAGAAAGCAACGAGATGTAGGGAAAGGCAAGCAGCAGGCATGCACAAAATGGGGCCGAGAGTGATGAGGAAAGCAGTGAGAAGGAGGGAAATGCAAGCAGCAGGTACGCACAAAACAGGTCCAAGAGGGAGAAGCAAGAAGCAGGCATGAGCAAAACTTGTTGAGAGTAAGGAGAAAGCAGTGAGAAGGAGGAAAATGCAAGCAGCAGGCCAATGAAAAACTGGGGGTGGGAGCAGTGAGAAGAAGGGAAAGGCACGCAAAAGGCATGTACAAAATGGGACTGAGATTGAAGAGAAAGCAGTGAGAAGCCGGAAAAGACAAGCAGCAGACATGCACAAAGCGGAGCTGAGAGCTAGTAGAAACAGTGAGAAGGAGGGAAAGGCAAGCAACAGGCATGCCCAAAGGGGGCTGATAACAAGGAGAAAGCAGTGAGAAGGAACACAAATTGAGTAACAGGCATGCACAAAACAGGGCTGAAAATGATTAGAAAGCACTAAGGTGGAGGAAAAGGCAAGCAGCAGGCATGCAAATAACTGAGGGGTGGGAAGCAGTGAGAGGAAAGGAAAGGCAATCGTCAGGCATGCTCAAAATGGGGCTGATAGCGAGGAGAAAGGAGTGAGACGGTTCAAAAGGCACGAACAAAAACAGGGTTGAGAGCAAGGAGAAAGCAGTGAGAAAGAGGGAAAGCGAAGCAGCAGGCACGCATACAATGGGGATGAGGGCAATGAGAAAGCAGTGAGAAGGAGCAAAAGGCAAGCAGCAAGCACAGGCAAAATGGGGCTGAAAGCAAGGAGCAAACAGTGAGAAGGAGGGAAAGGCAAGCTGCAGGCACACAATGAGGGGGGATCAGTAAAATGGAGGGAAAGGCAAGCAGCAGGCACGCACAAAACAGGAATGAGATTGAGGAGAAAGCAGTAAGAAGATGGGAAAGGCAAGCAGCAGGCATGCACAAAATGTGGCTGAGAGTGAGGAGCAAGCAGTGAGAAGGAAGGAAAAGGAAGCAGCAGGCATGCACAAAAAAGGGCTGACTGCAAGTGAGAAAGCAGTGAGAAGGAGGGAAAGGCAAACAGCAGACATGCACAAAATAGGAATGAGAGCAATGAGAAGCCAGTAAGAAGAAGGGAAAGGCAAGCAGCAGGCTTGCACAAAACGGGACTGAGAGCTAGGAGAAAGCACTGAGACATAGGGGGTGAGGAGAAAGGAGTCAGACGGAGGACAGGGAAGCAGAAGACACGCAAAAAAATAGGGGTAAAGCAGGGGGAAGGAAGGAAAGGCAAGCAGTAGGCATGCACAAAATTTGGCTGAAAGCAAGAATAGAGCAGTGAGAAGGAGGGAAAGGCAAGCAGCAGGCACACACAAAACGGGGCTGAGAGTGGGGAAAAAGCAATGAGAAGGAGCAAAAGATAAGCAGCAGTCACACACAAAACAGAGCTGAGAGTGATTATGAAGTAGTGAGGCAGAGGGAAAGGCAAGCAGTAGGCATGCAAAAGAAAAAAACAGGGAGTGGCAAAGAGAAGGAGAGAAAGACAAGCATGAGGCAGCACAAAACGGGTCTGAGAACAAGAAGAGAGCACTGACAATAAGGGAAAGTCAGGGAGCAGATACACACAAAACAGGGCTGAGAGCAAGAAAGGCAAGCTGCAGGCACACACAAAAAGGGGCTGAGAAAAAGGAGAAAGCAGTGAGAAGGAGGGAAAGGCAAGCAGCAAACAAGGACTATACCTGGCAAAGATTGGGGAGAAAGCAGCAAGAAGGAGAGAAAGGGAAGCAGCAGGCACACACAAAACGGGGCAGAGGGCAAGGAGAAAGCAACGAGATGTAGGGAAAGGCAAGCAGCAGGCATGCACAAAATGGGGCCGAGAGTGATGAGGAAAGCAGTGAGAAGGAGGGAAATGCAAGCAGCAGGTACGCACAAAACAGGTCCAAGAGGGAGAAGCAAGAAGCAGGCATGAGCAAAACTTGTTGAGAGTAAGGAGAAAGCAGTGAGAAGGAGGAAAATGCAAGCAGCAGGCCAATGAAAAACTGGGGGTGGGAGCAGTGAGAAGAGGGGAAAGGCACGCAAAAGGCATGTACAAAATGGGGCTGAGATTGAAGAGAAAGCAGTGAGAAGCCGGAAAAGACAAGCAGCAGACATGCACAAAGCGGAGCTGAGAGCTAGTAGAAACAGTGAGAAGGAGGGAAAGGCAAGCAACAGGCATGCCCAAAGGGGGCTGATAACAAGGAGAAAGCAGTGAGAAGGAACACAAATTGAGCAACAGGCATGCACAAAACAGGGCTGAAAATGATTAGAAAGCACTAAGGTGGAGGAAAAGGCAAGCAGCAGGCATGCAAATAACTGAGGGGTGGGAAGCAGTGAGAGGAAAGGAAAGGCAATCGTCAGGCATGCTCAAAATGGGGCTGATAGCGAGGAGAAAGGAGTGAGACGGTTCAAAAGGCATGAACCAATACAGGGTTGAGAGCAAGGAGAAAGCAGTGAGAAAGAGGGAAAGCGAAGCAGCAGGCACGCATACAATGGGGATGAGGGCAATGAGAAAGCAGTGAGAAGGAGCAAAAGGCAAGCAGCAAGCACAGGCAAAATGGGGCTGAAAGCAAGGAGCAAACAGTGAGAAGGAGGGAAAGGCAAGCTGCAGGCACACAATGAGGGGGGATCAGTAAAATGGAGGGAAAGGCAAGCAGCAGGCACGCACAAAACAGGAATGAGATTGAGGAGAAAGCAGTAAGAAGATGGGAAAGGCAAGCAGCAGGCATGCACAAAATGTGGCTGAGAGTGAGGAGCAAGCAGTGAGAAGGAAGGAAAAGGAAGCAGCAGGCATGCACAAAAAAGGGCTGACTGCAAGTGAGAAAGCAGTGAGAAGGAGGGAAAGGCAAACAGCAGACATGCACAAAATAGGAATGAGAGCAATGAGAAGCCAGTAAGAAGAAGGGAAAGGCGAGCAGCAGGCTTGCACAAAACGGGACTGAGAGCTAGGAGAAAGCACTGAGACATAGGGGGTGAGGAGAAAGGAGTCAGACGGAGGACAGGGAAGCAGAAGACACGCAAAAAAAATAGGGGTAAAGCAGGGGGAAGGAAGGAAAGGCAAGCAGTAGGCATGCACAAAATTTGGCTGAAAGCAAGGATAGAGCAGTGAGAAGGAGGGAAAGGCAAGCAGCAGGCACACACAAAACGGGGCTGAGAGTGGGGAAAAAGCAATGAGAAGGAGCAAAAGATAAGCAGCAGTCACACACAAAACAGAGCTGAGAGTGATTATGAAGTAGTGAGGCAGAGGGAAAGGCAAGCAGTAGGCATGCAAAAGAAAAAAACAGGGAGTGGCAAAGAGAAGGAGAGAAAGACAAGCATGAGGCAGCACAAAACGGGTCTGAGAACAAGAAGAGAGCACTGACAATAAGGGAAAGTCAGGGAGCAGATACACACAAAACAGGGCTGAGAGCAAGAAAGGCAAGCTGCAGGCACACACAAAAAGGGGCTGAGAACAAGGAGAAAGCAGTGAGAAGGAGGGAAAGGCAAGCAGCAAACAAGGACTATACCTGGCAAAGATTGGGGAGAAAGCAGCAAGAAGGAGAGAAAGGGAAGCAGCAGGCACACACAAAACGGGGCAGAGGGCAAGGAGAAAGCAACGAGATGTAGGGAAAGGCAAGCAGCAGGCATGCACAAAATGGGGCCGAGAGTGATGAGGAAAGCAGTGAGAAGGAGGGAAATGCAAGCAGCAGGTACGCACAAAACAGGTCCAAGAGGGAGAAGCAAGAAGCAGGCATGAGCAAAACTTGTTGAGAGTAAGGAGAAAGCAGTGAGAAGGAGGAAAATGCAAGCAGCAGGCCAATGAAAAACTGGGGGTGGGAGCAGTGAGAAGAAGGGAAAGGCACGCAAAAGGCATGTACAAAATGGGACTGAGATTGAAGAGAAAGCAGTGAGAAGCCGGAAAAGACAAGCAGCAGACATGCACAAAGCAGAGCTGAGAGCTAGTAGAAACAGTGAGAAGGAGGGAAAGACAAGCAACAGGCATGCCCAAAGGGGGCTGATAACAAGGAGAAAGCAGTGAGAAGGAACACAAATTGAGCAACAGGCATGCACAAAACAGGGCTGAAAATGATTAGAAAGCACTAAGGTGGAGGAAAAGGCAAGCAGCAGGCATGCAAATAACTGAGGGGTGGGAAGCAGTGAGAGGAAAGGAAAGGCAATCGTCAGGCATGCTCAAAATGGGGCTGATAGCGAGGAGAAAGGAGTGAGACGGTTCAAAAGGCACGAACAAAAACAGGGTTGAGAGCAAGGAGAAAGCAGTGAGAAAGAGGGAAAGCGAAGCAGCAGGCACACATACAATGGGGATGAGGGCAATGAGAAAGCAGTGAGAAGGAGCAAAAGGCAAGCAGCAAGCACAGGCAAAATGGGGCTGAAAGCAAGGAGCAAACAGTGAGAAGGAGGGAAAGGCAAGCTGCAGGCACACAATGAGGGGGGATCAGTAAAATGGAGGGAAAGGCAAGCAGCAGGCACGCACAAAACAGGAATGAGATTGAGGAGAAAGCAGTAAGAAGATGGGAAAGGCAAGCAGCAGGCATGCACAAAATGTGGCTGAGAGTGAGGAGCAAGCAGTGAGAAGGAAGGAAAAGGAAGCAGCAGGCATGCACAAAAAAGGGCTGATTGCAAGTGAGAAAGCAGTGAGAAGGAGGGAAAGGCAAACAGCAGACATGCACAAAATAGGAATGAGAGCAATGAGAAGCCAGTAAGAAGAAGGGAAAGGCAAGCAGCAGGCTTGCACAAAACGGGACTGAGAGCTAGGAGAAAGCACTGAGACATAGGGGGTGAGGAGAAAGGAGTCAGACGGAGGACAGGGAAGCAGAAGACACGCAAAAAAAATAGGGGTAAAGCAGGGGGAAGGAAGGAAAGGCAAGCAGTAGGCATGCACAAAATTTGGCTGAAAGCAAGGATAGAGCAGTGAGAAGGAGGGAAAGGCAAGCAGCAGGCACACACAAAACGGGGCTGAGAGTGGGGAAAAAGCAATGAGAAGGAGCAAAAGATAAGCAGCAGTCACACACAAAACAGAGCTGAGAGTGATTATGAAGTAGTGAGGCAGAGGGAAAGGCAAGCCGTAGGCATGCAAAAATTATTGGGGATGGGAGCAGTAAGAAGGAGGGAAAGGCAATCTTCGGGCATGCTCAAAACAGGGCTGATAGCGAGGAGAAAGCAGAGAGATGGAGGGGAAGGCAAGCGGAAGGAAAGAACAAAAACGGAGTTGAGAGTGAGTAGAAGGCAGTGATAAGGAGGGAAAAGGAGCAGCCGGCATGCACAAAACATAGCTGAGAGCAATGAAGAAAGCAGTGAGAAGAAGGGAAAGGTAAGCAGGCGACTTGCACAAAACAGGGCTGAGAGCAAGGAGAAAGCAGTGAGACATAGGAAAAGGCAAGCAGAATGCAAACACAAAATGGGGCTCAGAGCGAGGAGAAGGGAGTCAGAAGGAGGAAAGGCAAGCAGATGTCACACAAAAAAACAGGGGGGAAGCAGTGAGAAGGAAGGAAAGGCAAACAGCAGACATGCACAAAATTGGGCTGAAAGCAAGGATAAAACAGTAAGAAGAAGGGAAAGGCAAGCAGCAGGCACACACAAAGCAAGGCTGAGAAGGAGGAGAAAGCAATGAGAAGCAGGGAAAGGCAGGCAGGCAGGCAGGATGGCACAAAACTGGCCTTGAGAGCGAGGAGAAAGCAGTGAGAAGGAAGGGAAGGCAAGCATCAGGGTTGCACAAAGCAATGCTCTGATCGAGGAGAAAGCAGTGAGAAAGAGGGAAAGGCAAGCAGCAACTACGCAAAAAAACTGGAGGAGAGGAGGGAATGGCAAGCAGAAGGCATGCACAAAACAGGGGTGAGAGAGAGGAGAAAGTAGTGAGAAGGAGGGACAGACAAGCAGCAGGCATGCACAAAACAAGACTGAGCGAGGAGAAAGCAGTGAGAAGGAGGGAAAGGCAAGCTGCAGGCATACTCAAAACCGGGATGAGGGCAAGGAGAAAGCTGTGAAGAGGAGCAACAAGCAAGCAGCAGGCATACACAAAACATGGCTGAGAGGTGAGGAGAAAGCAGTGAGAAGGAGCTTAAGGCAAGCAGTGGGCGTACAAAAAACTGTCGGGGTTAGGAAGCAGGGAGATGGTGGGAAAGGCATGCAGCAGATGCACGCAAAACTGGGCTGAGAGTGAAGAGAGAACAATGAGAAGGTGGGAACAGCAAGCAGCAGGCATGCACAAAACCGGGCTGAGAGCAAGGAGAAAGCAATGAAAAGGAGGGAAATGCAAGCAGCAGACATGCACAATGTGGAGCTGAGAGCAAGGAATAAGCAGTGACAAGGAGAGAAAGGCAAGCAGCAGGCATGAAAAAAACGGGTCTGAGAGCAAGTAGAAAGCAGTGAGAAAGAGGGAAAGGCAAGCAGCAGTGTTGCATAAAATGGGGCTGAGAGAACAAGGAGAAAGCAGTGAGAGTGAGGGAAAGACACGTTGCAAGTACACACCAAACGGGGCTGAGAGGAGGGAGAAAGCAGTGAGAATGAGCAAAAGGCAAGCAGACATGCATAACACCCCTGAGTTGTGTGTGCTTTCTCCTTGCTTTTCCCTCAAAGGCTGTGCACGGCGTGTGATTGGATGTAAACCTGCAGGTTGGATGCATGCGGAAGGGGGGGTTGTCTACAAGGCCCGGCCACAGGCCATGCCTTGCGGTCAACATCCTCAGTGCATTAACAAAAAACATAGAATTTAATGAGAAAACAAAGATAACGAGGACATTATATTTCAGAATTATTATTTAAACATGTAGAAATTGACTAAAAAACAAAGTTTACAGGGACATTATGGTTAGAAAATAGAATAAAATAAACCTTAGAAATTCATTGAAAAAAACAAAGGTTACACAGACATTATAGTTAAGAAATAGAATTTAAAAAGCCTGAGAAATTCACTGAAAAATCAGAGGTTACAGGGATGTTATGCAAGGAAATAGAATAAAACAGCATTAGAAATTTCCGGAAAAACCAAAGGTTACAGGGACTTCATATTTAGGAAACAGATTTTTTTTTTTTACTTAGAAATTCATTAACAAAAGCAGATGTTACAGGGATGTTATAGGTAGGAAATAGAATTAAAAAACCTTAGAAATTCACTAAGAAACAAAAGGTTACAGGGACTTTATAGTTAAGAAATAGAATTAAAAAATGTTGAAAATTCACTAAACAAACAAAGGTTACAGGTACGTTATAGTAAGCAGATAGAATAAAACAACTTTAAAAATTCACTGGAAAAACCAAAGTTATAGAGATGTTATAGTTAGGAAATAGAATTTAAAAAACGCAGGAATTCACTAAAAAAACAAAGATTACAGGGATGCGATAATTAGGAAATAGAATACAAAAATCGTAATAATTCACTGACAAGAATGAAAAAAACAAAGGTTATGGGGACATTATTGTTAGGTACTGAATTTAATCACACAAAACCATAGAAATTCAGCAGTTCTAGGTACCAGTCCTAACTGAAACTTACGCCCCCGCAGTGCACTACTTATGACCTCACATATTACATCACTCATGACATGGTCAGTGACATAGTGACATCACTGTGAAATATATATATATATATATATATATATATATATATATATATATATATATATATATATATATATATATATATATATGTATACATATATGAACTCTGGGTAGTTCCCAAGTTTAGGTGGAGAGCAGCTCCAGTAAAGAGCACCATACAACACCAGCGACACTCTAGATTTGCTCACCTCAAATGTCTGTTTTTCTAGAAAAAAAATTAATGTTTGGGATTGGCACTGTGCCATCCAAGCCAAGCTATAAAGCGACAAAGTTTTTTGTCATTTGTACAGCAAAATATTTAAGCATAGGATTGACCTAGTGCCATCCTTACCAAGCTTTAAAATGACAAAAGCCTTTCACCACTCCAGGCACAGCATTACAGCTTTGGACTAGTAAAATACCATTCAAGCCAACCTGGAATGAGCAAATGCAACCCCTGACACATGTTTCGATATCATTACGTCTCTTCAGAGAGGTTTAGCTTTGTACAAACACAAGGAAGCACCCACTATAAGTATATGTTTGTTTATATATATACTGTATATCAGCTCCAACAGGTCCAAAGAGGCGCGCACATCTCATGTCGGGGCCTGCTTCGGGAAGGACCTACTCCCGTCAATAATCTTAACACCAGTTTGACAATTAAGTCAAAAACGCGGCACTCACAGGAATTTCATCAGACTTCTTTTATTCCATGACAGGACCCCAAACAAACTAACACCATCGCGTTTCGACCTTCCCTGTCTTGATCACGGTAGTTATCCAATCCATTACAAGCACTATTTATACTAATCCTCTAAGCCATGCCCTTTTTTGGCATTCTGGGATATGTAGTCTTTACAGTGTGTATTATTTCTAACACCATACCCATAACCTTTCAACCCTAATGTGTACTACTACCACAGAAAAGACTAAAAATGAGAAAAACCTAGTGCACATAGACAATAGTAAAATGGTGTACAACGAGCATAACAACAGCTACAATTTTCATCATTACAAATTGTTACTATGTTGCATTCTCCTCATTATTTACATTCCCACCTCAACAATATCCATTGCTATTTTTCAATTTTTTACATTCCAAACTATTTTTCAACTTATATTTCCTCATTAATCTGTAGGGATCCAATTCCGAATTATTCTTAATTAGAGCTATTCCACTTATGTCAATTAATGTGCTTCATTGGTTTTTACATTGACAGTGAGAACTAATCCATATTATGCAACCAAGCTTAAAGATGACAATACAATTCCTTATCATAGTTAATCCCAAATGGCATCTTGGTCTTCAGCCTAATAATATATCTGGACTCCAAACGTCTTAATCTCTGAACCCTATCGCCACCCCGTTCATGCTTTTGTATTGTTGCAACACCATAGTACTTCATGGACAGCCAATCAAGTTCTGAGCGAGTTTTTAAATGTTTGTTCATTGCATACGTAGTATCCACATTACGCACCGCCCTTATATGTTCTAAAATACGCTTTTTCAACGGGCATATAGTGCTGCCTACGTACCTGAGACCACATCGACATTCCAACACATATACCACAAAAGATGTTTCACATGTGATTCTTTCTCTGATCTCAATTTCTTTTCCTCTAAAGTCTGTTACAGCTTTTTTATTACATCCGATTTTACATGCTTTACATTTTCTGCAGCAAAAGAAACCCTTATTGCCCTCTGATAACCAATTAGGAGATTTTGGTATCTCTAGGTGACTTTTTACTAGCATATCTTTCAAAGATGGCGCTTTCCGATATGTAATTGAGGGGCGAATGCCCACTCTTTGTCCAATGTCACTGTCTTTTTGAATCAAGTGCCAGTATTTGTTCAATATTTTCACAATTTGTTGGTTCTCTTTACTAAAGTCAAGAATTAATCTTATCTCATTCTTTTCCAACTTTGACTCATCTAATACATTTCTTTTCTTCATCATCACCTGTTCTCGAGTCTTATTCCTTGCCTTCATCTCTCTCTGTTTTATCCATTTCAGTGTGCATCCCCTATTTAGGAATCTCTGTCTGGTCTCATCAAATTTCTCATTCATATCTTGTTCATTTGAACAATTTCTTTTAATACGAAGAAACTCCCCATAAGGAATACTTTTGATCAATGAACTGGGGTGAAAACTAGTTCCATGTAAGATGCTGTTGGTTGCTATGGGTTTCCTATGTAGTGTAGTCTGTAATTCTCCAGCTACAATATACACTGATACATCTAGGAATTCAATTGAGCTTTTACTTGTCGTATATGTAAAGTGCAATCCAACATAATTTTTACTCAATATATCAAAGAATTCCTCAAATTCTTCCACAGTTCCCTGCCAAATCAGGAACAAATCATCTATAATTCGTAACCACATGATCACTTTATCCATATATCTATCATTCTCCTGACTCCAAGCTATGCATCTCTCCCACCACCCCATCGTGAGATTTGCATAGCTTGGAGAAAAGGACACTCCCATCGCTGTCCCACAGATTTGTTTATAGATCTGATGGTTAAACAGAAAAATATTGTTGTTAAGACATAATTCTATCATTTCCAATAGCATCTCAGAATGTTTTTTTGCCATAAAAAGAATGTCACTTCATTAATCCCCACTTGATGTGAGATTGAAGTATGTAATGAAACCAGATAGAGATTCCTAAATAGGGGATACACAATGAAATGGATAAAACAGGGAGAGATGTAGGCAAGGAATAAGACTCGAGAACAGGTGATGATGAAGAATAGAAATGTATTAGATGAGTCAATGTTGGAAAAGAATGAGATCAGATTAATTCTTGACTCTAGTAAAGAGAACCAACAAATTGTGAAAACATTGAACAAATACTGGCACTTGATTCAAAAAGATAGTGACATTGGACAAAGAGTGGGCATTCGCCCCTCAATTACATATCGGAAAGCACCATCTTTGAAAGACATGCTAGTAAAAAGTCACATAGAGATACCAAAATCTCCCAATTGGTTATCAGAGGGCAGTAAGGGTTTCTTTTGCTGCAGAAAATGTAAAGCATGTGAAATCGGATGTAATAAAAAAGCTGTAACAGATTTCAGAGGAAGAGATATTGAGATCAGAGAAAGAATCACATGTGAAACATCTTTTGTGGTATATGTGTTGGAATGTCGATGTGGTCTCAGGTACGTAGGCAGCACTATATGCCAGTTGTAAAAGCGTATTTTAGAACATATAAGGGCGGTGCGTAATGAGGATACTACGTATGCAATGACCAAACATTTAAAAACTCACTCAGAACTTGATTGGCTGTCCATGAAGTACTATGGTGTTGCAACAATACAAAAGCATGAACAGGGTGGCGATAGGGTTCAGAGATTAAGACGTTTGGAGTCCAGATATATTATTAGGCTGAAGACCAAGATGCCATTTGGGATTGACTATGACGAGGAATTGTATTGTCATCTTTAAGCTTGGTTGCATAATATGGATTAGTTCTCACCGTCAACGTAAAAAACAATGAAGCACATTAATTAAAATAAGTGGAATAGCTCTAATTAAGAATAATTGGGAACACCGGGCGGAACGAGGGGAGCAGGCTTGAGGCCTACGGCAGGCCTCTAAGCCACAGCCTCGAGTGAGGAATCACCCCGACACGGAGAGACGCGTCCCTCGCTGAAGCCCAAAGTGGGGGAGCGCGCCCTCCGTCCCTACCAGCGCCTTGACAGCGGCACATCTGCGGCTCCCAGGGCCGGCAAACGGCCGGGACGCCGCCTGCCCCCCTCCCTCCCTACCGATCGATCGCTGCCGAAGGGGGAGAACGGAGCCGACCAACATCACAGCCCGGAACAACAACGAGGCTGACGACGCGCTTCCCAGTGCCTCTCCACCCTCCCCCCTTCTGCCGGGGGTGACGGACCGGCGACAAGAGGCCTCACCACCAGCGGAGCGCAAAGGACGGCTATCCCCACCCCCCCAGCCTTACCTGCTCCAGAGAAGGCCCCCTGAGGAACGACAGAGGCCCCGGAGAGGATGGAGAGGTGAGGGCCGAGCCGGTGAGTCAGAGAGGATGAGAGATGTACGGAGATGAGGGTGGTAGATGAGTGAGAGAGGGGCCGCAAGTGAGGAGAGAGAGAGAGGAATATAACAACGAGCGGAGAGAGGAGGAAAAGGACGGGAAGAGGAGAAGGCAAGGAGCAAAGGAGCAAACACTTCCTAACAAAAAGAGGGGCAAGCACAAGAGGGGGCAAAGAGTAAGGAACAAAAAAAAAAAAGAGGAGAAAAAAAAAAAAGAGAGAAAGGAAAACGAACAACACAAACATAACAACAAAAGAAGCAATATCACACTAGCAGGAAAAGGGAAAAGCCACTGTAGCCTCCAACAAAGCTAGAACTAACGAGGCATGGAGAGCAAAGAGGGCCAGGAATAACATCGGACCTCGGCTCAAAAAAAAAAAAAAAAACACAACCCCTCTCTCCACAGAACAGCACTGCGGGACGCTGAATGCTATAGAGCCAACACCGAGATCCTTCCTCTCGTATATATACGCCAACGACAGCCCTCCCAGGAGGCCACTTAGAGAGGCATTCCCCTGAACTCATCAACTACTCTGAACCCCCCTTTCCCCCCCCCTGCCACCCTTTCTCCTCTGCCGCCCACGCTGATCGCCCTCATTGAGACACGGACAGGTACCCCACCTGCAGGGAGAAACCCGCAATGCCCAGAGGCAAGACGGCAGGTAAAGTACTGTGTAAACCCGCTCGCCAACTACTCTTCTCTGAAGCCCTGCGCCAGCAGAAACATCCTGCTACCGCAGACTCTCCACCCCCCTCACACAACACCATGTCAGACAACACTCAAGGAGCATTAATGGATCGTATACTGCAGGAGATATCGGCAGTAGACCGCAAACTGGACGGTATGGACACTGCCATGTCAGCATTAACAGCGGAAACGAGATCCATGCGCTTGGAAATAGCGGGCTTCCAGTCACAAATCTCCGGACTGGACCATCGAGTAGCGGCTGTGGAAAGTCAAGTGGTCTTACAGACTGACAGAGATCAGGAACTCTTGTACCTTCGCAGCAAGTTAACCGACCTTGAGGACCGAAGCCGCAGAAACAACGTCCGCTTCCTTGGATTTCCGGAAGGCATTGAGGGTACAGATATCCTCTCTTACCTGCGAGACACGCTTCCCAAACTAGCCGACAAAACATTTGACCCCCCTTTGGAATTTCAAAGAGCGCACAGACTTGGTCTCAAGAGACAAAACGGAAAAGATCGTCCTCGTCCAATCATAGCCTGCTTCCTCCGGCACGGGCAGGCCCGCCAACTGTTACAGCTATCCCGAAGGCAAGGTCCACTCCAGCTCGGTCCCCTCGAAATCCGCCTTTCAGCAGACTTCTCCAAAGAAACAGCAGATCGTAGAAGAGCCTTTCTCTCCCTCCGCCCTCGCCTTCGCCATCTGGACGTTAAATTCGGCCTCTTCGAGCCAGCCAGGATGTGGATAACTAAGAACGGAGAGTCACAAACCTTCTATGACCCAGAGGACCTGAAGTCATTCCTAGAGGGGTTGCATGATCCGACACAACCCATGGAATCAACAACCCTATCCCCCCAAGAAACACAGAACCAAACTAGGGGAATGGGCCAATCGGAAATTGCTCTGGACACCGACGGAAGACCTACTACAGACCCCCAAACCAGGGGCAGAGACCTGGAGAGATTAACAAAAAGTTTTGAAGACAGGGGCCAAGTTCTACAGGCGGTGGTGATGCACACACAGCTGCCGGACAGTGACAAGTCCCGATCCCCTTTGAAACCCTAGGTGCCTACTATCTGAAACCAACATGGACACAGTTTTCCTACAAACCCTCAATATCTACAACCACAGACTGTCATAGAAACGTTGCAGGAAATATAGGAACTTTGATGAAAGAGTCCTGACACAGAGAAATGATGAGTACTCTATTTTAATGTATACTCTTCAGACATTGTACCACGGAGAACCGCCCCCCCCCCCCAGAAGGCTTTAACTGCCTCTGACTGCTTAGACTGTTCGGATTGTGTGATAGTTTTTGTTGGCTCCCGATTACATTTGTTTCTCAACGTCCCTCCCCTTCATGCCGGGTAACACTTACCATATCCCACATCACTTCTCCCATCTAGAATCAGGATCTATAACGTCCTCTGGAAAATATGGGAACCGACGCAATACCCTTGCACACTACTGGCTTGCCCTGGCAGGGTTGGGGCAAAATGATTCTGAACTGGGTTTTGAACCCTAGACCCCGGTCTACTAACAAACGCAATAGTAACATAATGATGGGCGCTGGGGCAAAGCAGAACAGACCACAGATGCCAAGTCCCAGAGCATATACATGCCGCAACCCCTCAGAATAACCAAGGGGAAGCGACCTTAGTAACAACAACATCTGCCCCTGTCCTTTCCTCGCGCTTCTCCCATCTCCCCCCCCACCCCCCACACACAGGGACGCGGCCAACATGCGACCTCCCCTTCTCCCCCCATCCTCTGTTCACAAACACATACTACACCCCCCGGACATAATTGTAGGCATCCACGCGGAGGTCTGGGGCGCCCCGTGGGCGCCGCCCCCCTCCTCCCCCCCCCGGCGCGGGGTCCGCTGGCCGGGCGTCGAAGCTCAATCGGCCTAGGTTTTAGACCCGCCGGTTAAAGTTCGTGTACTTCGGGACTTGTATCCCGGTCTCCCTTCTTTACCTTCTTTTTTATTTCTTCCTTCCTCCACTGTCTCCTTTTCACTCTCTTTTTAACTCCTCTTCGTATCCAACGCGCCCGCCACCCTTCCCCCCCCTTCTCCCTCCCTGACATCCTCTTCAGTTTACAGAGTCCAACACACTACCCCGAGCTCATACCCCCGGCTGGGCGGACACAGGAAACAAGGATGCCCAACCGGATGGGAGCACCGGTAGTTCCCCTCAGTGTGATATCATGGAACGTAAACGGCCTTACCCACTTTATCAAACGGAAGAAAGTCCTATCCTACCTTAACTCTAAGCAGGCAAACATCGCCTTATTACAAGAGACACACCTAGACAGTCTTGAATCTGATAGACTACGACGTGACTGGGTGGGAACCGTCCTGTTTAGCTGCACCCCACCCTCACCCGATACGGAGAATGTCCAAAGAAAAAGCGGGGTGGCGATCCTCTTACACAAAACCCTCCCTTTCACGGTCGTCAAATCGTGGACAGACCCCGAGGGCCGATACATATTTACCAAACTGAAAATCGGGGACTCAACACTGTGCGTGGGATCAGTCTATGCACCAACAGGTCCCAAACGCCTCTTCTTCCTCCAGCACAATCGACTTCTAACCGAGATAAGGGCATCCCGTTACGTTATTGGAGGAGACTGGAACCCAGCAAGGGACGCAGCATTGGACAGGACGGGGCCTCTAGACACGAGTAACAACGCAGACAGGGCCATCCAGTCTGATATACTCGCGGATAATGGTTTGGTTGACCACTGGAGGCTGACTCACCCAACGGACAGAGAATTTACCTTTCTCTCACCGGTGCACGGTACCCAATCACGGATCGATTACTTTCTCCTATCCCATAACCTTGTGGCCCACACCCTGGGGGACGACATACTGGAGAGAGGCCTTTCAGACCACTCTCCAGTCCTTATAGCCATCCGATTAGGCCTGGTATCAACGGGCCGAAAACCCTGGAGATTAGCGATCCATCGATATTGATCCCCCCAAGGTAAGCTGCAGCTACAGGATCATGCGACCACTTTCGCCCAAGACAACCTCGGTACGGTTGATTCAAGTCGAACTATGTGGGCCGCAGCCAAAGCCTCGATACGGGGACAGCTCATGCGGGATGCGGCGATAGCGAACAAAGACAGAAAAGAGCAACAAGCGGCTCTAGAACTCGACATACGTCGACTAACCAGACAATATACAGCACATCCCTCCCTTCCAGGCCGCCGAAGTCTAGAGCAAGCCCAAATGGCCCTTAATGAGCTATACACCACCCAGGCCGAATTTGCATTACAGAGACTCCAAGGGAGACACTACGAACAGGGTGAGAAGGCAGGACGACTGCTTGCAGCCCAACTCCGTCAAAGAGCAGCCGTTCTAGCCATCCCAGCCATTCGCTCTCCCTCAGGGGACATACTGACCCACCCGCAGGCCACTGCAAACGAATTTGCCCAATTCTATAGACACCTTTACACGCCGGAAACCACGACCAACCTAGCGCAAGCTACCACTTTTTTAAAGAAGCTAGACCTCCCCTCCCTAACAGACGAGGGCCGTAGCCTACTAGAAGGGGAAATAAGCAGACAGGAGATAGATAAAGTCATCTCTGACCTCCCGTACCACAAATCACCCGGAGAGGACGGATACCCTGCAGAATTTTATAAATGGGTAGGGACAGGGGCGATTGATATCTTATGCGAAGCCCTCAATGAAGCCTGCGAAACACAGACATTAGGGGCCATATCCAATAATGCCACAATAGCTGTCATACCGAAGCCTGGGAGAGATCCTTTATTATGCAGCAGCTACCGACCCATCTCTCTGCTAAACGGGGACATCAAAATTCTAGCAAGCGTCCTGGCAAACAGATTACGTAAAGTAATCCCGTCCTTAATACACTATACACAGGTGAGGTTTGTACCGGGCCGCACGTCTAGGAACCACCTACGAACCCTGTGCCATACCTTATGGGCGGCCAGAGACTCCCCGGAGTCGGCGCTGGCCCTGTCCTTAGACGCCGAAAAAGCATTCGACCGCATAGAATGGCCCTACCTATTTGCAGCCTTAGAGAGATTTGATCTAGGCAACAAATTTATTTCCATGGTACAACTGCTCTATGATCAACCCGCGGCCAGAGTCAACTGCGGAGGCTTCCTCTCAGACCCTTTCCCTATCCGAAGGGGTACACGGCAGGGGTGCCCCCTTTCACCTCTCCTGTTCCTTTTGGCAATGGAGCCCTTGGCGGCAGCTATCCGGTCCTCCCCCTCCATAACCGGCCTACCACTACCCGAAGGCACCTCCAAGATATACCTCTACGCTGACGATATCCTCTTAACACTCACGGACTTGGAAAGATCCATACCGGCCCTATTAGAGGTAATCGAGGACTTCGCAGCCCTATCAGGATACCGTATTAATTGGGACAAAAGCGAGGCACTTCCGCTATCGCGAGTAACCACAAAAGCGGCACTCCTAGGCTACCCATTCAGGTGGATGCCAAAACATCTTAAATACCTAGGAGTGCTTGTTAACCCTGGACTGGCACACATGGTGGCGGACAACATTGACCCTCTCATCACGCGGGCGAAACTGGACTTTGCGAAATGGACCCAGTTAGGCCTCTCCATGTGGGGCAGAATACAGGCGGTTAGAATGGTGACGGTACCCCGCTTCACCTATATCCTAGATCTCCTGCCCTTACAAGTGCCCCTCTCTACACTAAGAGGCATTGATGCACTAATTAGATCATTTGTGTGGGGCACAATGCGACCACGGCTATCACCAGCCAAGCTTTTGGCCCGCCGCATAAACGGAGGAATGGGACTCCCATCGGTGGAACATTACTCTTTAGCCCTCCAAATGTCTCAGCTATCCAATACACTATCGAATATACTAGATCCCCCTTGTGGATAGCAGTGGAAAAACGACTCCTGGCTGCGAACGAAGGACTCGGTGGACCCTACCGTGCAGACCTCCCAGCCACTAACTCAGTGAATCCTATCCTGGCGGCGACCAGGGCATCCTGGCAAAGGGCCCACCGACTGCTTGGGGTCCACCCCCTCATACATGCCCAAGCGCCCCTGTGGCACAACAGTGGCCTACGCATAGGTGGCGAGGTACTCCATTGGCCGCAATGGAAACAGGCAGGCATCCTCACCCTCTCACAGGTCCTGGAGAACGATGTGCTCAAACCCTTCCCCAAGTTACGGGAGGAGTTCGGCCTACACCCGAACCAGGAATGGAGATACATGCAACTCAAGCATTGTCTCTCCCAAAGGAATACACCTCCACTGCGGGGATCCCTGCCCTCACCGATAGTGGCTTACCTGCAGCAATGGGGACAACACAAGGGAGTAATGTCGGGTCTCTATGATCTAATTATTCGACGGCTTTACTCCCAACCGCTAATGGACAAACTACGTCTACGGTGGCAAACCAGGCTGCAGCAGGACCTAGACGCGGGAAGAGTAAACATTGAGACTGGTATTTCTTTATCCGACTTAAATCATTGCATCCAAGTCCCCATTTTCCGAATTCGTTTGATGTATTGGCAAGATTCTGAGGACACGTATCTACATACAGGGGCTCATTTGGAGCCGAATTTAACAACAGACATCAGCCAATACTTAGGCAGCATCATGCCCTACAGTGAAGCAGCTACGGTCAGAAGAATTAATATCCCATAAAAACGTTAGATAAGACTCATCAAACTTCTTGACTACATCATCAAAAAGAACACTACAAACCTATAATTAATCTGACCAGAAGATTTGGCTGCGAAGATTCGAGTATCATATATTAGTGCCACTGGGAATGGCCCTGAGGAAGGTTGTTTACTATACCTTATAATACCGAAAAGCGCGTAGGCCTTCGGTCCCTACGGTACCACTTGGATAGAATTATGTTCATATTGTTTTCCTAGTTATGTATTAGATTATCAATACTAACATACTTGAATAATTTATATTTGTATATTTTTATCATTCTAAATTGTCTCAACCCTATTATTTGGATTAGTTTCTTAATGTGGAGTTTCACTTGTAAATAAGACACGTTTTTTTATTTATATAATCCAGTGTATACGTGGTATGTTTGTTTTAGGTGCTTTGTATGTATGTTTTTCTTATTTCTCTGATTTAATGTTTATATTTTTTATGATTGTATCATTATGGAATAATAAAATATTTACATTTGTAAAATAAGTGTGTATCAATTATGCAATAAGATTATTTTATTTGTAACTGAGTACCTAATTGGAGCAGCCTGATAATATAAACACTGAACTGGTCAGTTATATATAGTTAACATCATTCTAGACCATAGTATTGGTATGTGAAGATGATTGTATCTTCACTGATATTCTAGTAGCTTTCGCAGTAGTTTTTCTCTACATTGGTCATTTCCCTGTTTGAGCTACGCTTATCCTATTCAGGGAATCCCCTTATAATTATTGCTGCAGCAGGACCTAGACCCAGATGATTGGGAGGCTACCCTAGAGACACTAGACAGAGGCACCCGGGAAGCACGCTTGAAATTCTGCCTCTTCAAAATCTTACATGAATGGCACTGGTCCCCAGCGAAACTGCATAGGACCGGACTCCTCCCGCATGCGAACTGCTGGCGATGTCCAGAAAAATCCTGTGACCTGATACATATTTTAGTAAACTGTACAACAGTACGACCACTCTGGGATGCTGTGAGCTCCACTCTGGCTGAAGTAATGTCACTTCCGTCACCACTTCCTCCTGCCCTCATACTTCTGCAAGATACGACCTCCCTACCAGACCTCCCTAGACCACACAAGAGACTGTTGCACACAGCGTTAGCTACTGCAAAAATTTGCATACTCAGACATTGGCGGTCGGAGACCCCCCCAAGCCCGGAGGAATGGATTACAGCCATGATCCGCACTGCTATGCATGAACGGATCATCTATAACTTACAAGACCAAGCTCAAATATTCCTACAGGTATGGGCTCCCTTCCTAACAAGGGGGCAATAGTGCCCTACCCGGAACCACCATTGTTCCCTTCTCCCTTCCCTTTCCCTCCCCTCCCCCACATGCGTCTTTTCCCCCCTTCTCCCCCTCGCTCCCATACCTCCCCCTCCCTCTGTATTCTCCCCCCTCTCCCCCCTCCTTATCTCCCCTTTTCTTTCTTCTCTTTTCTCTTCTTTTCTCCTCTTCCCCTCTTCCCCTTCTTTTCTCTTCTTCCCCTTCTCCCCCTCCCTTTTCCTACTGTTTCTTCTTCTCCCTTCCTCTTTCCCTCTTTCTTTCTTTCTATCCTCTCTCTCCTTCTCTTTCTCTCCCCCCCTCGCCCCTTATCCCCACGTCTCTTTCTACATACCCACTAGAGTCCGAACGTCGCCTTCCAGCAACGCTCCAAACAGATCTCCATGATAGATCCTGTCCCTATGTCGTCTGATAGTCACCTGATCCCAACCGAAACTGGCCACAGAGTTGACATGAGCTGCAACACCAATTATCCGCGCAGCGACATCCCTCGCTTCCCAAGGTAGCACTCCCCGGTCCTCTCGTCTGAACAGGTACAACCTACCCTTTACCCTTATATCTTTATCCTCTTTAAACCCCCCCACATAGCCTAAAACATGTTGGAAGTGAACTCTACCTCAGGTTTTTATATTACGATTGCTACCTTGTTTGTGCCTTATGCGTTTTCTCTTCTTCTTTGGTTTCCTAATATCACTGATGTGCAATTACTCTCGAATGACGGGACCCTGATCCCACTGACTCTGTATCATATTGTGTTATTAACAATAAGAAAAGTGAAAAAAAAAAGAAAAAAAAAGAATAATTGGGAATTGGATCCCTACAGATTAATGAGGAAATATAAGTTGAAAAATAGTTTAGAATGTAAAAAATTTAAAAATAGCAATGGATATTGTTGAGGTGGGAATGTAAATAATGAGGAGAATGCAACATATTAACAATTTGTAATGATGAAAAGAGTAGCTGTTGTTATGCTCGTTGTACATCGTTTTACTATTGTCTATGTGCACTAGGTTTTTCTAATTTTAGTCTTTTCCGTGGTAGTAGCACACATTAGGGTTGAAAGGTTATGGGTATGGTGTTAGAAATAATACACACTGTAAAGACGACATATCCCAGAATGCCACATAAGGGCATAGCTTAGAGGATTAGTATAAATAGTGCTTGTAATGGATTGGATAACTACCGTGATCAAGACCGGGAAGATCGAAACGCGTTGGTGTTAGTTTGTTTGGGGTCCTGTCATGGAATAAAAGAAGTCTGATGAAATTCCTGTGAGTGCCGCATTTTTGACTTAATTGTCAAACTGGTGTTAAGATATATATATATATATATATATATATATATATAAAACAAGGCCACTGCTGAAATGCTTTGGAGTGGGAGCCTGTAATCACTGAGTAAATATTGTTTCAGCACTTTAAAGGTGTTCGGGCACTTCCTTTACAAGAGGTGTTTGTGTTGGAGATATATATATATATATATATATATATATATATATATATATATATTTATATATATCATACTCCAAAAGAAACACTTCACTCCCAGGAACTTGTATTTCCAATCATTTAATGGCAGTTTTTATCCATATTAAAACAACCACCACCACTGACGCATTTCGACAGTTTCAGTCTTGTCCCTGGTGGGTAAGTTGCTACTCTCAATAAAGCAATTTATATCATCCTCCAGCTAAAATAAGACATTATGGGAATTGTTGTCCTATATATATGCTGTCAATAATATAGCTTGCAAGACACAATATAGCATTCCAATACAGTGCGAATTGTGCACTGGTTAGTTATCTCGTAAGATAGATATATATATATATATATATATATATATATATACATCCTACCTGGAATAAAGGCATCTGTAGGAAACTATACATCTCTTTAAAGATGCCCCCACCTTTTTTGCCCCCCATTTCAACTACTGGATGCTGGTCTTTGACTCGGACAGTGCACCGCAGCCTGCTAACCAGGCTCCAGCGCCAGTGTTCATTCCCCTAAAAACAAAATACTCAATTGTAACACAATTGGCACATCTTTTAGCACCCCTGTAAGTCCCTAGAAATTGGTACCTCCAGTACCTAAGGCCTGGGTACTAAAGAAGGTCCCTAAGGGGTGCAGCATGTAGACCCCCCTACAAATTACATGTAAACTGACATCGCAGAATGCTTGAAATGGTGCAAACCTTTTTGAAAATATGACACTGCACGCACCCTGTGTGCAATTCCCAAATGCACTGCATGCCTTATATGTGAGTCACCCCTACATCAGGTCTTAAAGAGCCCTAAGGCACGGTGCATTATAATACGTTAGGACATATATGCATGAGAAGATATTCCCCTGTGATGTCTAGTTCTATGAGTAGATATTGCAAGGGAACAGGAATGTCATCTTAAAGGAATGTACTGGGCACTGGTCATTACAAGTTACCTGGCTGCATAATGGCTTCACTGAAACCTAAGCTGTTTGGAATCAAACACCTTATCTTAATAAACCCATACTGATGCCAGTTTTGGATTTATTATGGATTTATTATGACATGCACCCAGCGGGCATGTTAGAGGTGCCCCCTTAAACTTACTAGTCTTCTAGTGTGTTGGCTGACTGGTATAGACTAGCCTGCCACAACAGACAAGTTTCAGACTCCCTGAAGGTGAAAGCCTGTGCTCTCTGTGGCCAGAAACAATGCCTGCTCTGGGAGAAGGTGTTATCACCTCCTCCGGCCGGATGACTTCAAAGCCTCTGCTGCCTTTGATATGCGACCCGACTTTCTCCTGATCTGGGGAATGCTACCCCCTGCCTTGAAGCCCATTTGGCACTAGGACAAGTGGGAAATTAGCTATACAGTAGGTGTGGTGCACCTCAATGCTAGTCACTCCTCTAAGGTAGGCTACATGAAGGATATGTTCAACCATCTTGGTTTTTTTGGAACTAGGAACTCTGAATCAGGAAAATGCACACTTCCCACAGGAAGTGGTCATCTAGTGGGTGTTATCACTCCAGGGGTAAGTCCATTGGCTACTAGCCTACACTCCCCTTAATACCCCTAAATTCAGTAAGTAGGTGGCCCCCTAACATCAGGCACTTATATTTGCCTGACTTTAAAAAAAAGAAGGACAAAGAAGAGCCAAGGACGCAAGAACTGTGGGCTAGCTGAGGACTTTGTCACCAAACTCTGCCTACCTACTGTAGTGCCAACAATTGAAAAGACCATACTTATCTTGCAGCTGTACATCCTCCAAAATCATTAGAGACCTGCCTGCACTTTGGCAATCCGTCTCCCTTGGAATGGAGGAGCCACTTCCCTCCAAGAGTAGGCCCTAACTGCGACTGTCTGGTTCTCTGTTTTGCTGACCGTCAGGTCCACCCAGGGAACAAATTGCCAGGAAGAAGATCTTGAGTGTCCAGAATTATAGCCCCATTGACCTCACCTGTCTTCGAGACGCTGGGCATGTCTGAAGCCTCCCTGCACCAATACCCAGAGTACCCCAGGAAGTTGCAAGCACCAAGGCTTGTTTGGTGTCCAGTCCAGACACCAACACCACCAAGACTGACCAATAGTGGCTCTGCTGTCTTGTTTGCCCCCATCTCCTGGTCGACTTCAAGAAGTGGGAGCCTTTAACACTAGCGACCCGCCGGACAAAACACCCCTGCACCCAAGCTCCTCAACATGGGCTCAAGAGAATCGACTGTGTTTCTGTGGTCCAGAGATTCCCACGAGCTGAATCCCCAATTGAGTTCTTTCAAACTGGTTCCCACTTCTCACTTGAGGACTCTTTTCTTTAGGTACTCTTCCCTATTGACTTCTTCAGTAGTGATCGAGGCTACTCCTGCTACCACCACCTCTGCACCCAGACACATCAGGGCAGGTAACATTAAACTCTTAGTGGTTCTAAGGGCCTTGGCCCCTACTTACCTTAAGTCCAGAAAAACAGTTCTGTAAGTTGAGTCATTTGCAAGTGACCGTATGCAATGGATGTTTTCCCTATAGGATAACATTAGCACGTTCAAGGCTCATGCCTCAAATCCAACAGCTGAATTTTCTATGTTTTGACATAACTCTAACTCAAAAAGTACTTACCTGAGTTTGAAGATCTTGGTTTCTAAATTAATATAAAAATCTATGTATTTTTCTGAATTGGTTTCTAGTTTCTTCTTGGATGTGTGTCTCATTTATTGACTCTGATAAGCTGAAACTGTTCGCCCACACTACTACAAAAAAGGCATTTGGGATTATTAATTTAAGCTTTATAAGCTAATAAGGGTTGTCTGTACTCTCTGCATGGTGCACCCCTACACTGGTACACTACATAGATAGCCAGTTTCCTACAGCATCTATTTCGCTAACACAAAGAGGCTTGGATTTACATTAATTCTTCGGATGCCAGCTAAAGTTCATGTTGAAGTAGAGATTTGGGGAATTAAAGGTTCAACTTGCAACATAAAGGTAAGTAAAGGGTCTTAAATGTGTCAAAGTAGCATCGTGTGGATGTGCTGGGGTCCAGAGACATACAACAAAGAGTGATCCATTCTCTGCAAAAGAAGGAAGTTTGTTATTGATTTAACAGCATTCTTATAACGTGACAGAGCAAAGCCAATCATGACTATTAGCCACCTTTGCATGAGAAAATCTAGCGATGTCTGTTCACTAAAACCCCTTTTCAGTAAATGTCAACCATTATTCTACAAACTTATGTTCCTGTTTTACTAGGTGCAACATATTATTATCACAGAATAGAGCTGAATGTGAAATCTCTCTGAAATTACAAAAGGGCAAGGGAAAAATACATGAGGCCAGGTATTGTTTGGTTTATTTACTGTTCATATTCTTTTTCTATTCTATTTTTAAAGGGGAGAGGAAAACTGGACGACAGAAAAACAATCAAACCATACCATTGCACTGTTACTGCCTTGTTACTCACAATCTTCTTATGCCAGAGAACTTCATTCAAATATCAAAATATGTTCTGCATGCCAGCTGCTGCACTTCCCTCAGTATTTTGGCTAACGCCACTCAGTGACCACCTGGACTGGACAGGCCATACAAGGCACTGAAAAAACTCAGTAGGCTGCAGGAAGTGGACTTTGTTTAGGGCTAGTTGGGCTAAGGGACCTTGCTGCACCACTTTCGTGAAAGGGAGAGAGCAGAAATGCTTCTTATTTACAAAAATAATACTGATCTCTCCTTGCATTGGCGCACTGTGTGATGCTTAGTGCCAAAGCAGGTGCCCTTGCACCATAGTTAAGGGTGTTTGCTTTAATAGCAGGAACAACTTCCTGCATCAAAACAATCCTTAGAGGCATACCCTTCTTTTTATGAGTGCTGCAGAATTCAGCACACATAGAAAGAGGAAGTAACAAGGAGATGCATCGTCTAGCGCAAACCCAGGTTTACATTTTTTTAGTAAATCTGGGTTTGTGTCAAAATACATGGGTTGATGCATGAGAACACCAATGCTTCACACATGTAATATAAACCCGATGCAAAGTAACACAGGGTGTCACTTTGAGCTACCTTGCCTTACTCTGCATTTTCTAAACTACACAAAACCATGCAAAGTAGTAAATGCTAAAAATGATTTTGTATCACATTTGTGCCAAAAAAGTGACATACCCTAATGCAAAATCAAAGTAAATCTAGACCAGCCATTTAGCTTTACCAATTGTTGTTTTGTCATGAATTTTGCAAAACATTATTGCTGGCAAAGTCCATCACTAATATAAAATAAATAAGTATATTGTCAAAATGAAAAATATTTTTGTGTTTTCAAAAACACACATTACAAAAGTAATCTCTGCCACGACAGTGAACTACTTTGTGTTTGGATGTGATCTAAGTGAAATAGAAACATGCCGTCGTAGGTGGCTGAAAGCCTCTGTAAGTTTATTATTCAAATAATTTTAGTGAAATTAAAAGCTATTGGCTAACACCAGACCTAAAAATTATTGGGAGAGAACCCCAAAAAAACACTATGAACACGAAAGTTCACTGCGCTTGTTTACTGCTCTTGTCTGACTCAACATGTTGCTATTATTACAATATATTTTACAAAAGCTGACCACACGCACGTTGCACTCTCTACCATGTGTGAAATTAAATACAAAGCTGCAATTCAGGCCAAGCTCTGCGCATCCAATATAACACCAGTACAATGATTAAAAGAAATTGAAGGACCAGATGTGTACAGTGAAAAAGTAATCCCTTTCAGACAATATCTTGATTGATTTGAGGAGCTCATGTGTGTGAACTCTCATCCAATACCTACCATAGTTTCTGCAGTGCCATGCTGGTCTATGATTTAGCAAGTGTTTTCTGAAGAAGGATTTGAACACAATGGGGCTTATTTACAACTCCTGTGCACCACCGTGCAGCACTTTTTCTGATGCACTGGCAGCGTCTAGTGCCAACCCATATCTACAAGGTCACGCAAAGCCACTTTGCATGGATTTTCATGGCCTTATAGATATGGTGTAAGGCAATCCAGCGCAAGTCACTGTGTTGCCTCATACTGCGTCATGGCAGTGATCCACAGGCGTTGTGGTGGGTTTTCCCACACTACACCCATGGGTTTTGACGCACTGCCAGATTTTCAAGAATCTGCCATGCTTTACTTAGGACCTTACTCCTATCAACCAATTCCTCAACAGTCCTACATGGCATAATAATCTACAAAAAAAACAAAGAAGAATTCTTTGCAGGAAGACTTGGATGTGCAAAGGTATTTTACTTATTTCTCAATTATACCATTCAGAATCCTTCATTCATTTTTCTGATCTTTCATCCAAATTCAATCGCCCGCCTTTTATGCTAACTCAATAAACTTTGGTGTAAAATTGATTTCACTGCTTGCACTGCCAGTATCACTCAAACCATATTTTTCTTTTATAACAGACTCTTTCATACCCCTGCCCGTCTTTTTAAACTTCTTCCACATGACACTTGCTAGCGATGCAATACCCAACAGGGCAAATTTTTTCATGTGTTCTTTTCCTGCCTGACATTATCCTGTTATTGGGCCTCAATATGGAAACATATAGGAGATATTACCTTGATATCTATCCCTCTCTCGTATGAACCTCATGTTTTTGGGTAGTATACATGACAGTTGTAACTTACAAAAGTTGCTTGGAATATTGGTGGACCTATTGATTCTATAGCAATTTCTGGTATTCTAATTCGAGAAGTCTGGATAAAGTGTCTCTACGCAATTGGTGGAATTTAGTATGTTATCATCACAGATAAGATACTTATAAACTAGATTTGATGCAACTTTTCATCAAAGGTCATCAACTTTGGCAGCCACTCAGTAATCATCTGTCACATATCACAAAATACATGGACTTCTCCCTCCCCCCTGATTAGAAGATATTATATACTTAACTCTATCCTTCAATGTATAATTTGCATATAAATACACTGTGTATTTTGCTTATTATTTGTATTTATATAAGGCGAGCAATTGTTAATACTTTCCACTGCTTTCGCTCTTTTCCTGTTTGGGTCTCCTTTCTTTCTTTCTTTCTTTCATTTTCTTTCTATTGTTTCCTTCTATAAAAAAATTATCATTTCACCTTACATTGCCAGATTTACTTAGCTTAGGTAGTTTTTAAATTTTTTATGTGAAATGTCCAATATTTGATTATTTAAATATGTATTTAATGTATCATGTCACTACATGTATTAGCAATGTATTGTTCTATTTATTTTGATTTTTCCTATGCCCAATAACATGACATTTAAAAAAAGGTGCAACAAGGAGAAATATAAGTTCATTCTGCAGCACACAGAGAGAGAGAGAGAAAAAAGCCTCCATGGACTGTTTTTGTGCAGGGAGGTCTACTTTCCAGCACAAAAACAATCCTGTCTCTGATGCGGGCATCCTTGCACCATGGTGCAGGGCGCCTGCATCGGTGCTAGGCAGAAATGCGTTGTATGTTGTAGATACAGCACATTTCTGCCTTTTCCCTGTGGCGTAGGGCAGCACAGCAAGATCACTTGCTACGCTGGCCAGCGCAACGGGGCGTGTAAATAAGCCCCAATATATCTAGCAATAGACAGTGGTGTTGTATGTGTAACTCTTTTTTTCAGCATCAATTTAGATCACCTTCTATACCAGAGACAATGGAGAAACCTCGCCTCCCAAATGGTTCGTAAAGACATTTGTTTATCCATCAAGCCTGGCATGCTAAGGCCTATATTTATTCTTTTTTAGCGCCACATTTGCGTTATTTTCTGATGCAAAAGCGGCACAAACTGTCAAAATATAATTGTGGCCCGTATTTATACTTTTTGATGCTAAACTGCGCTAACGCATTTTTGCGCCGGCTAACGCCATTCTGAAGCGCCATGCGGGCGCCGTATTTATTGAATGGAGTTAGCCGGCGCAAGCAGACCGGCGCGGCCTGGTGTGCGTGGAAAAAAAACACGTACACCAGGCAGCGCCGGCGTAGGGAAAAATGGCGTTAGGGCGTCTTAAAAATGGCGCAAGTCAGGTTGACGCTAAAAAATCGTCTTAACCCGATTTGCGCCATTTTTAACGACGCCCAGACGCCATTTACATGACTCCTGTCTTAGTAAAGACAGGAGTCATGCCCCCTTGCCCAATGGCCATGCCCAGGGAACTTATGTCCCCTGGGCATGGTCATTGGGCATAGTGGCATGTAGGGGGGCACAAATAAGGCCCCCCTATGCCACCCAAAAAAAAAGAAGAAAAAAAATGTATACTTACCTGAACTTACCTGAATGTCCCTGGGATGGGTCCCTCCATCCTTGGGTGTCCTCCTGGGGTGGTCAAGGGTGGCAGGGGGGGTTCCTGGGGGCAGGGGAGGGCACCTGTGGGCTCATTTTGAGCCCACAGGCCCCTTAACGCCTACCCTGACCCAGGCGTTAAAAAGTGGCGCAAATTCGGGGTTTTTTGCCCCGCCCACTCCCGGGCGTGATTTTTGCCCGGGAGTATAAATACGACGCATTTGCGTCGCCGTCATTTTTTTAGACGGGAACGCCTTCCTTGCATCTCATTAACGCAAGGAAGGCGTTCACGCAAAAAAATGACGCTATTTGCCCATACTTTGGCGCTAGACGCGTCTAACGCCAAAGTATAAATATGGCGTTAGTTTTGCGCCGAATTTGCGTCGAAAAAAACGACGCAAATTCGTCGCAAACGGAGTATAAATATGCCCCTTAGCATCTAGGGTACACTGTAAGGCGCATATTATTTGTGCACGATGTAATTGACTTTATTTTTTCAAGTATAGATGCACCACAATGCCTATATACACAACTGATGTACATGCATAAGAGATAGCCTATGTTTATTGTTGTTCTTATTTGGGTCTAATCATTACAGACATTCGAAACTGACTATAATTCCCTCTGTAACCTGCATGCAGTTTGGCAGGGAAATCCTACAAAGTAGGGGGCATATTTATACTCCGTTTGCGCCGAATTTGCGTCGTTTTTTTCGACGCAAATTCGGCGCAAAACTAACGCCATATTGATACTTTGGCGTTAGACGCGTCCAGCGCCAAAGTATGGGCAAATAGCGTCATTTTTTTGCGTGAACGCCTTCCTTGCGTTAATGAGATGCAAGGAAGGCGTTCCCGTCTAAAAAAATGACGGTGACGCAAATGCGTCACATTTATACTCCCGGGCAAAAATCACGCCCGGGAGTGGGCGGGGCAAAAAACCCCACATTTGCGCCACTTTTTAACGCCTGGGTCAGGGTAGGCGTTAAGGGGCCTGTGGGCTCAAAATGAGCCCACAGGTGCCCTCCCCTGCCCCCAGGGACCCCCCCTGCCACCCTTGACCACCCCAGGAGGACACCCAAGGATGGAGGGACCCATCCCAGGGACATTCAGGTAAGTTCAGGTAAGTATAAAAAAAAATTCTTTTTTTTTTTTGGGTGGCATAGGGGGGCCTTATTTGTGCCCCCCTACATGCCACTATGCCCAATGACCATGCCCAGGGGACATAAGTCCCCTGGGCATGGCCATTGGGCAAGGGGGCATGACTCCTGTCTTTACTAAGACAGGAGTCATGTAAATGGCGTCTGGGCGTCGTTAAAAATGGCGCAAATCGGGTTAAGACGATTTTTTAGCGTCAACCTGACTTGCGCCATTTTTAAGACGCCCTAACGCCATTTTTCCCTACGCCGGCGCTGCCTGGTGTACGTGTTTTTTTTCCACGCACACCAGGCCGCGCCGGTCTGCTTGCGCCGGCTAACGCCATTCAATAAATACGGCGCCCGCATGGCGCTTCAGAATGGCGTTAGCCGGCGCAAAAATTTTTAGCGCTAAACTGCGTTAGCGCAGTTTAGCGTCAAAAAGTATAAATACGGGCCGTGGTTTTTTCCACGCACACCAGGCCGCGCCGGTCTGCTTGCGCCGGCTAACGCCATTCAATAAATACGGCGCCTGCATGGCGCTTCAGAATGGCGTTAGCCGGTGCAAACATTTTTGACGCTAAACTGCGTTAGCGCAGTTTAGCGTCAAAAAGTATAAATACGGGCCTAGGTTTCATGACAAAAAATTTTTTTAAATCCACTTTTATAGGGAGAATTTCTCTCTCAAAATAATGTTTTGAAGGAAAATTCCATATGCCCATTCTTGCCAAGTTGTCAAACTCTGCAGCCTTCATAAAGTGTTCAGATTGCCAATTTTGTAGGCGAAATGTACCCTGCGCACAAATCTATTTTTTATTGGTTTCTGTAAGTTCTTGAACCGAATATGGCTGGGGCAGCTTGTCGTTTTGAACAGGGAGCGGTGCGTCATCTCCCTTATCTTTTTCAAGCCATGTCCTAGAATAAAGACGCCGAAAGAAAAAGCAGCCTTTTTAAGTAACTTGTACAAACACTATAGGAGAAACAGGACCCGACATAGCATTATTTTTATTGTTATAATGACCACTGACTAGTGCAGGAAACAGCATAGCACGGAGAACTTTTAATGCATCTTTTATCTCATATATTGGCCAAGTGTGGGCATGATAATAAAACTAAGGGCCATATTTATACCTTTTTAGCGCTGCATTTGCGCCACTTTTTGATGCAAAAATTGCGCACACTTACAAATTACAATTGTATTTTGCAAGTGTGCGCCACTTTAGCGAAAAAAATGACGCAAATGCTGCTCTAAAAAAGTATCAATATAGGCCTAAGAGCCAGATTTACAAGGCCCTTGCGCCCCTTCGCGCCACTTTTGCGGCAAAATTGGTGCCTCAAATGTGACACTAATGGGCCACTACCATAGCACCATATTTACAAGATGGCACAAACTAGGTTTGCGCCACCTTGTAAACCCTTTGCACCACATCATGCATATTATAGGCATTATGTATGCAAAGGGGGCATTCACTCGTTAGAGGGTCGCAAAAAATTCCATTGAGCCATTTCTAGCGTCAATTCTAATGCGTGCTTAAGGCAGGCATTAAAATGAGGCTCCCATTGATTTCATTGGGCCTCTTAACACTATACTGGATTAGCATCATTTATTTTAATGCTAATCCAGTATAGCGTTACAATAGCGTAAAAAAATTATGCTATTGCTCCTAACATGCGCCATGGTGTGCCATATTGTAAATACGGCACTACCATGGTGGCGTTAGAGGACTCAAGGGGGGGCACATGAAAAGTGGCACTGGCACATCACTAGCGATGCACCACTTTCTTGTAAATATGGCCCAATTTCTTTACATTTCAACTTAGACAAAAGACTACCAACCATAAAGAACTCCATCTACTACGGTTAGAGCTAGAAAAGTCCAGGCTAAAGGACAGGTTATTTAATTTAGTAAACTATACAGGTTCATAACAATGATTTTCACTTGAATGATTCGCAAAATTTTACTATTGGAGTTTACTTTTCTGCAAGTAAGTGGGCAGAAGTTGTGTCTTCTGTTCTTGTCACACCCTTTGCAAGCAGCTGCTTCATGTCTTAAAACTCCTTCCAGCTGTGGATAAATAAAAAAACTAATAATATGGAGATTACAAGAGTTCAACCAAACAAATGAAACCAGCTTAGGATGTGAGTGGCATAATTACCAAAAAGTAATTGTTGGAAATGGTCTACTCTACAGGGTCATCTCCAAACATTTTACCTTCTTCCTCCTACTTTTTGCTGGATTTTTGCTTGTTGGCCTTGGAACACTGTGCATTTCAGCACTGCTAATCAGTGGTAAACTGCTTGTGCTCTGTCCCTAAAAAATGATATTTTTTGTATATACCTGTTTGGCATATTCAATTTACATGTAAGTCCTTGTAGGGTGGTACAGGGCCTATTGTCAAGTGGGCCTGCATCGCTTATTCTGCCAACCATTTAAGTAGCCTTTAAAACATGTCCCAGGCCTGCCATTGCAGCCTGAAGGCAGTGTTCCACTTCCATGTCAACTTGGCATTTAAAACCCCTTGTCCAGTCTTAAACTCCCCTTTTATTACATATAAGTCACCCCTAAGATAGACCCTAGGTAGCCCATGGTTAAAATGTAGGATATGTATGTTTTTAGTTTTACATGTCCTAGTAGTGAAAAAAAATCCCAAATTCTTTTTCTCACTACTGTGAGGCCTACCCCCCTTGTAGGATAACACTGAATATTCCTTATTAGAATTAATAAACTGTAATTCCTAAACCAGAGTTGGTAGATAGATCATGTTTGGTATCTATGAAATTGTAATGATAAACCCTATAGGTCATGTCTGGTATCTATGAACTTGTAATGATAAACCCTATTTAATGTTAAGGTTGGCTGTATCATTACAAGTTTGAAAATGCCACTTTTAGAAAGTTGGCATTTTCCTGCCCATAGCAATATGCACCTGCAGCCTGCCTTAGGTCAGATGACTGGGTTTAGCTGATAGTTAAGACTTTGTGAATTCACCCCACACACTCACACAATAGTGGGATTAGAAGATCCTGAATGGGCAAATAACTGACTTAATGAGGGGCAGAGCTAAGCACAGCCCCACTTGCACCTGAATAGACTGGGTCTGTCACCACACAATAGCCTTAATGACCCTGTACTGTCAGTGCAGCCAGCTAGGCGCCAGGGCACGGTAGACAGTAAACTCCTGGAACTTCTGGGGAACCCTTTGAGAAACTTCTCCCAATTTCCATGAGCAGGGTACCAGGGTATAAACATAGGGGCTCTCAGACCCACTCTTCAGTTCAGTACTGGACCTGCGGAAGGACTCTCAGAGGACTGCCTGCTGCTGTGACCTACTGTGCATGCTACCAGACTCCTGTGGTACCTGGAAGAATGTCTTTGCTGCCTGGAACCTGCATTAAACTTTTAGAGGCTAGCCCTGCTGTGGAACCTTGCTTCTTCACCTGCACCCAGGACTTCCGAAGTGACCCCAAGGGCTAGTTTAACTGGCCTACTGTTCTGAGTCACAGGAACATAGGCTCCCACCATCTTGACCCCCGCCCCTGGTCCCAGCCTAAGTGAGTCTTGAACCCCCCCAAGCGATCTCCATCCGCTCCTGCTCTCTTGGTTGCATTGCTAGTGGTACCCAGGTGGCCATTTTCCAAAACTGAGGACCTGCTATTTTGAACCTTATAGTTTAAACTTAAAAAATGTAGACCTCCGGTGCTACTAATTGGATTTTCATGGTCTTGGTGTCAATTTCTTAACATTTTCTTTTTTTCTGAATTGGCCTGGGATTTTTCTTGTGTTATGTTTTCACTTTATTACTATTTGTGTATTGCATAAATACTTAACACATTGCCTCTAAGTTTAGCCTGACTGCTTTTTGTGCCAAGCTATCCAGGTTTAAGCACAGGTTAAATTAGTGACTTTTTGTGGTTCACCCTGCAAAGGATTGTGACTGTTGCTTGACCAGGGCTCACACCCCAGTCAACCAACAACCCAATTTCTCACAGTAATTTTCAGGAATATGACTCTTCCCCTTCCAAGGCACAGTCCCTTACTTTTGTGAGGCCCCTTATAACTCACATCAAAACTTAAAGTTGCTTCCTCATTGTAAGTTCGACCATTGGAAAATGGCATGCCCCACTTGCTTTCCCCACCCATGCCAGCTTTTCTGTAATTAAAAACTCCACCATTTGTTTCTCACTCTTCACCACATACGTTTAACACAACAGAAGGTAAATACAAGATAGCTGTTTGAGAAGGAGGGTTGAAATGTCTATGGCAAGCAAGGGTGTGACTCAGAATACTGAATAAGTAAGTTAGCAGGCCTGTGCACGCTTGCCCTTATTTCCTCTTGTTGCACCTTGTTTGCATGAAGCAGTATCAATGCACTTCTAAAGCATCAATCTCTACTAATTGAGAATTGCTTGTATCATCATACATGTATATCACAGAGATCACAGACAGAATTTGGGTGAGACCAAGCCAAAAACCTTGAAGTAAGTGAAGGAACACAATCATAAGAAAACAGCAAATAATAATGAACGGAAAAAGTTTGTGGACTCTCAAGCAGTTGCTCTGAAGATCAGGTTACAAAATTCTCTCTGGGCAAAGACCCTTCACCAATCTCTTGTATGAGTCTTGAACCAAGGGAGGTTATGTGATCTGCCTCAGAGAATAGGCCAAAAAATTAGAATTCGGAAACTGATCCACCTGTTCAGGGACACTGAGGATGACTTTGTCCCATAATTTTCTGTTGGGCCTCAAATCTCCAAATGACCTGGATATTGGTGTAGATGTGAGAGATAAAGAGATAAAACATATAACATGAAAAATTAAGACAACTCTCACCAAAAGAGAAACAAAAATTAGACTGTAAATGCCAAAAAATCACCGTCATACCTTGAAGAGAATTATTTTTAGACTGGGGGTTAGATAAGTTAAAAATAGCAAAATAGACTAACAACATAATATTCTACCCAAGAGAGAACCTTCCATGACTGCTTGAAAGCCTACATTGATGACTATTGATCCCACCGAGATGCAACCGTTAGTGACAGAAGGAATATGTCATGAAATAAAACAAGACTTGAATGGGACAGTCAAGGAAGAAAACTTTTTTGACCATACAATTCCTGGAATGATCCAAATGTCACCCACAGGCCAAGAAAGATCCTTCCTCACAAATACCCCTATATCTGCCTTCAAACTGAGAGTTTCAACTAGTTACATATTTACTTCAGCAAACTGCAAAGCTCTAAAGGAAGTTTCTCTTGTGTCCATCCACAAACTGATTGAGAAGCAGAAACCACTCCACCGTTATCTACTGTAGAACCACATGACCTTGGGCAGCATCTCATCAATCCAATAGGACAATGGGATGGGGGAGATGTTTAAAATGTGCTGTGAGACAGACTGGAGCATTTTACACACTAAAGCAGAATTTGAAAAAAATTGTAAGTGAGCATAAAGATACAGCTGTGGTCTGCCAAAAATTCTTATGAAGCATGGCTGACAGGAAGTTGGGAAAAGATTGATGTACGTGCTCATCTCTGAGTGTTTGACTCCTTACTGATGGAAACAGCAGATTTCACTCAACCCATGCCGAAAATTAGAAAGCCACCAAGGCCAGGATCTGACTCTCCCAGTAAAATAATATACATCATGGTCCCTTTATTTTCTGCCCTTACTGTAAGCCCTCCACCATACACAAGGGGAAACGCCATTAGAACTCACTAAACTTGTATTCATTTACTTTCAATTGGAAAACAAGGACCCCTCTGACACTGCTGAATGCCTTTGGACCTGATCAGAGCCCAAAGTTTCCCCAATTTCAAAACATTAGCATATATGGTCAGAATGACTAGTCATATGATTTCAGGGGACTCATTCTCACGAGATAGACCACTGATAAAAACACTTGTAGCGGTGCCTCTATAAGACATGTACATTGTGGGTATATTTTTCAAAGTGATAATCCTGTCTATTAGAATATGCAATACAATTAGTTTCAGGTTCTGATTTGCTCAAATTATTGATAAGCAGGCTGCAATGTCCTCATGAGTTCGTAACTACTGTGGAATATAAGGCAACTGGTCCTGAGGCCCAACTGAAGATGACCCTTGAGGCCCCAGCATCCTGAAGATATATTAGCAGAATATCTATACTGAAGTGTGTGGCAACATAAACAATGTTGTTAAAAGACTGCAGGTGAGATTTGCCCAAGTTTAAATGCAGGTTGTCTCCTTGAAGGGCATGATGCCACATATATGGAAGTCTCATCGAAAGAGTGAAACTGGACCTAGTGTTGTGAGAGAGGGGAACCTCTTTATTGTGCAGCATATCCATTAGTTTTTACACAACCCGTTTAACATTTGAGGTATTGTATTAAAGGCAGATATTGTTAGCACGAGCTAGCAGTGATTTCCCATAAGTGTAAAGTGCATGAACCTCTGGAGAGATGGATATACAGGAAATGCAAGTAAGCATTCAGTATGTGCAGTGAGACAGAATTTTTTGGGAGAAAAATGGACAGATGCTTTCCATCTTGAAAGAGGTTAATTCAATATTTTGAAATTCATCACTACTGACCAATCTCCTTCTGATGTCAGACAGAGGAATAGGATGGAAAAAAAAATCCTTCCAAGATGGAACAATTGAATTATTCTGAAGCAATTGGTCTCCACCCCATTGATGTGCAGTCCTCCTTAACATATTTCTGAGCCTATGAATTGATCAAAGATCTCCTTCTGGAGGGACCACCTAATACTCAAATATATATCCACCGACAACCACATTATGCACCCACATATTCTAAACTGATACCCAGCAAACCTCTATACATGCTAACAGATGACGTTTCATCAGGAACTCTTGATCATGGATGCTCTCACACAGTCAAGGTTGCAGAAAAGGGTTCTCATCCTTGGTTGGAGAATATGGACATGATTTTGAAGAAGTGGTGAAAGCTTGTGAAGAACCTGGTTTTATGTCCTTCTCTGGTTCCAGGAAGAAAGTTCTGGAATGTGCACGCAAAGGAAGATCAAACTCTAAATTAGAATTTGATGTTATCAGTAAACTCCACTGTTACTCAATATAGGTCTATCGCATGAGACCCTCCAAAGGTGGCCGAAAAAGCTTCTGTCCTTCAAAAGATAACTTTAGCTCTTTTTTTATCAGTGCCATATTGGTATTAGACATAGATGCTCCATTGCTAAAGCAGATAGTCTAATGGATTTGAAGTCTAAGTCCAATAAAAATTGTACCTTTTTTCTCTATAACCTCCGGAAGTGCCAACAGCAGCATCGGAACCTGTAAAAGCTTATCCGCCCAGCATTGTGTCACAAGGAGATTGGGTGAGTAATGTTATATCATTATGAAGATTAATTTAAAAAAAAAATGTGATTGTATGATTATTGTGATTCTGATTGATTTTAGAAAATCAAAATGTAGTTCTAAAAAAATAATTGCATTATTTAAGTAAATATTCATTTTATGAATGCAACTAATTTCAAGTTATAACCAATATATATTTAGGTACTATATTTTGGTAATGTTTGATTTATATTATATTTATAATAACCATTGTATGAACCCCAATGAAAGAATAAACAAATAAAAACAAATAGACCAGAAGCTTTTTATCCATGACTGAGAGCCGTATAAGCTATTTATGTACCAGCCTTTAATGGCAAGTTCAGACATGAGTATTTCTTCTTAAAGGCACTAGTTAGGCACTTTGGTATGGTGTATGGGAATTGCTGAGCATATTCCTTGCATTTTCACTTTGCAGTTCATTGTCTCTTTGTCTCTTGCAGTTTGTTTTAAGGTGGATGTGGAATGGATATATTTGTACACCAGCACCCTTATGTGTGCGACATGTGGGAGCCATGTTGTCTTATAATGTATTCTGATGTGTTTGTGGTTTAATAACTATGTTCTTGTCCCCTCATTTTGTCATGCTGTTGGTTTTTCACTTGAACTCCACATGGGCTTTGCCATCCATCCTTTTGCTTGACTGACCCAAGTTTGTTTTGTCCTCTAGCAACCACTGGCTAAAGTGTACCCTTATGATTGCTGCATAAACTCAGACACAGTAACCTGGCCTTGCTTGAGGATAACCCACAGTCTGTTCATATGTTACCCTTATAACGATGCTTGTCCTAGTGAGCACTGTGATGGCTTAGTGAAATTACAATAGTCAAAATGGCTGTCGCATTGATGCTGCTTATTATGTTTCTCTTAGATGTTCTAATGTCTTCATAGATGTTAAGGTTTGTTACAATTATATTCTGTGCACCTTTTTCAACTTTCACCAAAACCTTTCAAAGTGTTTCCTGTAGTGACAAAATGTAAACTTTTCTCGTTCTTCTCACCCATGTACTGTATAATTTGAAATAGTTAAAAAAATGTTTGGATAGTTCAAACCATGAGCTCAGAGAAATTGCGCTGCATGTAGCATTTTATAATATTTTGAATCAGTCGCGGCTCCTCAGCTATCGCCGAGGAGCGTCGTCCTCCCCGTGAGTGGCAGCAGCTGTAATCCTTTAACAATGAAACAATGAAACTGTATTTATTATTGTTTAGTTGTTAAAGGGACGGGCCATGGGGGATAACAGGGATGAGGGAATCTGCTTGTGTTAAGAATGTGTCTTACTTCACAAACACACAATGCACTGAGTCTTTGAGAAGTCTGATTGAACTCAACTTGTTGAGTGAGTTATGCACCTAGCTGTATTGCTTGCATGTTGATGGTTGACAAGCTTTTCCACAGTTCTTAAATTTGCAGATCCACTCACAATGTCAAAGAGTAGATTTCAAGTGTGTCTTACAACCCTCCAGCACTGGCTATTTGGACTATGATAGAAAGTTGGCCTCTTTCCTCTGAAGTGAATTTGAGCAATCAAAACTTAGGTAAATGGAAATGGCGTAAAACATGAGACTAGATGTAGTATAACACTTACTACTGTTACAGTTAAGATAAAATGTCCTGGCAGAGTTGACATTTGTTAGAAATGGGGTGCTTTGTTGGCAGTCAGGTTACCCACTGTCCAAGCAAGGACCCTCACTCTAATCAGGGCAAAAGAGAAACACACCTGATTAACCCCCAATCACCCCCTTGATAGCTTGACACGAGCAGGCAGGCTTAACCCAGAAGCAATGTGTAAAGTATTTATGCCAAAACACACAGTAATACAGTGAAAACATTACAAAATGGACACCACACCAGTTTAGAAACATAGACAATATTTACATAAATCAAACAAGTTAAAAATGACCGAAATCCAACATATACAAGTTAAAATATGAATTTTCAAAAGAATAAGAGTCTTACTCTATAGACAACAATGAAAATGTTGATTTTACACATAGTACCTGGTTTGCCTAAAAATTAAAGCTGCACAGACGAGTTGGAAAAGTTGGTGATGCGTTGATTCCTTACTTGCAAGTGAGGCCGTGCGTCGTTTCTTCTCCAGTTGGGTAGGCGACGTGTCGTTTTTCTCCCTCGCAAGAGAGCAATGCATTGATTTCCAGACAGGGGACCCCGGATCCGCGCAGGTTCTCAATGATTTTGACACCCAGCGACGATGCATGAGAAATCCAGTCCCACAGTGTTAGAAAACCACGCTGCTTGGTGTTTGCATCGTTATCAGCAGCCGCAAGTGGGTGTTGCATAATTTCTCCAGCCGCGATGTGTCAATCTCCCAGCTGGGATGCAGGTGGAGCATTGATTTCAGCCACGGGTGGCGTGTCTGTCAAAAATTTCCCCACACGGCGTCCTGTACCTGGATTTCAGTCCTTCTTCTGCCAACTTCACCTTCCAAGGGCCCAGGAACTGGATAGGGCACCCCTTGGCAGGGCAGGAGTCTCAGCAGAAAGTCCACATGCTGGCAGATGAAGTCTTTGATGGCTCTGAGACTTCAAAACAGGAGGCAAGCCCTTGGAGATTCTTCTTCAAGCAGGAATGTACAACAAAGTCCAGTCTTTGTCCCCTTTCACAGGTAGATTCAGCAACTGCAGGCTAGCCCAGCAAAGCACAGTCACAGACAAGGGCAGCACTTCTCCTCAGCTCTTCAGTTCTTCTCCTTGACAGAGGCTCCTTTTGGTTCCAGAAGTGATCTAAAGTCTGGGGTTTTGGGTCCACTACTTATACCCCTTTCTGCCTTTGAAGTAAGCAAAAGTCTCTGTTGTTCACAAGATCGTGACTTGCCCAGGCCAGGACCCACACACACACCAGGGGGCTGGAGACTGCATTGTGTGAGGGCAGGCACAGCCCATTCAGGTGTATGTGACTACTCCTCCCGCTACTTTAGCCCAGATGGGGCGTCAGGATATGCAGGCTAAACCCACAGCTCCCTTTGTGTCACCGTCTAGAGGAGATTCACAAACAGCCCAGCTGTCAGACCCAGACAGGGAATCCACAAACAGACAGAGTCACAGAATGGTTAGAGCAAGAACATGCCTACTTTCCAAAAGTGGCATTTTCAAACTAACAATCTAAAAACCGACTTCACTAACAGATGGATTTTTACATTGTGTGTTCAGAGACACCAAACTCCCATTTCTATCTGCTCTCAAAGGGAAAGTACACTTTAAGGATATTTATAGGCAGCCCCCATGTTAACCTATGATAGGGATAGACCTTGCAACAGTGAAAAACGAATTTAGCAGTATTTCAATGTTAGGACATGTAAAACCACACAAGTACATGTCCCACCTTTAACGTCCACTACAACCTGTCCATGGGGCTACTTAGGGCCTACCTTAGGGGTGGCTTACCTGTATAAAAAGGGAAGGTTTGGGCCTGGCAAGTGGGTACCCTTGCCAGGTCGAATTGGCAGTGCACAACTGCACACACAGACACTGCAGTGGCTGCTCTGAGACATATTTACAGGGCTACTCATGTGGGTGGCACAAATCAGTGCTGCAGGCCGACTAGTATCATTTAATTTATAGGCCCTAGGCACCTCTAGTGCACTTTACTAGGGACTTACTAGTAAAACAAATATGCCAATCAGGGAAAAGCCAATCACACATATACTTTCACATAGGAAGCACTTGCACTTTAGCACTGGTCAGCAGTGGTAAAGTGCCAATGCTAACAGAAACAGCAAAAACAGAGTCCAGCACACAGTCAACAACCTTGGAAGCTGAGGCAAAAAGTTAGGAAAGGCCACGCCAAGCATGCAAGGTCTAAGAACATTTATGAAAACTAACTATTCTAGAGTAACACCCCAGTTAAATGTATAGTAAAATCATGAACCATATATTGGCAATGGCACAAAATAAAACAAAAACACACACAAAATAAATATAGTTTTTGGGAACCATGTTTCACAGTTGATTGTGAATTTCCCACCAAAACAATACTTTCTACCACACACAGCAGAAAAAAATGCAATCTACTGGGAAAAGAAAGCAAGATTCTACCACAGCAAAGTCAACCACATTGGTAGACACAGTAAAATGTTTTTAACTAGGAAGCCAGCTTTGCCTTCTAGTTTGGAATTGAACTGTATATGTAAAATCACACATCTTATAACGCAAACATTTTTTGGAGGTGGGGGAGATGTAACAGACCTTTGTACTGCAAGGGGACAGACAGGGATTCAACCTTCAGATGAAAATAGAATGTGAGGCCACAAGCATTTTGGGCACACACAAAGATTTTGCAGTACTGCTTCAGGCTTCTAGGTTAGGCTGGACTTCAGTGTAGCTATGTGCTGGATCTCTGCACACCCACACAGCAAGGTAGGGGACCCCATGTAACTCTTGGACACTGTGGCTAGTGGCTACAGGGAGATCCCATGGTGAAGCTCCACAACGGGGAACAGGCACATGCAGGCAAGCATGGGCAGAGAAAGGAAGTGTGCTCACCATGCAGTCTCCATTCAACTCACCAGCATCTCAAAATGCTTGGAGCACTGCAGCATGGTTGTTGCGTGCAATTGAAGCTGGAGATCTCTTTGTGGGAATGGGGTTCCCTTTTATATATACAGTCATTGGCAGATGGCAGTATCTCACAACCAATCAGTTAATTTGCATTCTTTCAGTAGGAAAATCCAACAAGTTATATTTTGTCATGTATTCTCTCCTAAGAAAGGATGTGTATAGAAGGACGTGGTATGCTGCCTGAATGTATTGTTAAGTTTGGTGCAATGTAATGTGAGATGGCTACATAAAGGAGCAAGTGGGCGAAAGATGCTCAATTAATTATTTGTGGGCAGCAGCCCCCCTCCAACTTACCTTCACCATTAATATAAAATTACGTTTGTCATTGTTCAAGTGTAACCCTAATAATAGGTGTACCGAAGGTGATCACAATTAGTTGCACACAAAGGGGCTGTGTTTACCAGAGGGAACTGGGCTTAATTTACACTTGGAGGTCAGTAGGCATCAAACCTGAGAGTAGTAATGTATTCTAAAGCGATATAAATGATGCCAATCAGCCCAGAGCTCAGTTATCCGTTGATGAGCAATACCCCCCTCAAGATGACAGAATAGGAAGATAAGTTTAGCATTAAACCGGTTCTATTGAGCACTACATTTGCAGTTTGATATTTGTAAAATGCATGGAAAACTATAGACTAAGGAAAAAAGTGGGGACTAGACAGCTGGCATAGTCATGCAGGGTTTTACTAATGAATATCGACACCAGCAATGTTGTGTTACCAGTGGTGTAACAAAGACCCCTGCAGCCCCCGCAGTGTGGGGGGGGCTGAGCTCCAGGGGGCACCCTCAGCACTGTCGACAGTACATTTGCGACAAGCCCCTGACTGAGTCCAGGGGAAAGGGGGTCCACTACAGATACTTTGCAGGGGATCACCTTAAGTTTCGTTATGCCACTGTGTGGTAAAAGAATATCGAGGACAGAATATCAAGGAGCAAAATATCAAAAGGGAAACAGATATAGAAAAGTATAGATTTACTATTCCTAAGTCCGCATCCACGTACCTTGAAGATACATGTACTACTTAAGTACATACATGTGGAGTTAGGTATAGTAAATCTAAACTTACTACCTGTCAATATTTTTTGAGATATTTTGTCTTTGGTATTCTGCCCCATCAATACTGTGGGTTCAATAGTCAGGGAGCGCATCATTTCGAATATTTTATCTTTATGGTGGCCCAGTTGCATTTTACTAGTGACTTGTCTACTTTTGGGTTATCTGAATAGTGGTCTCTTGAATACATCTTGGTTAAACCTGACAGCCTTAGAGTGGTCATCCCCCAACTTTTTGCCTACCTCCCTCCATTTTCTGACACTGTTTTTGCGGGTTTTAGGATTCTGCGCACTTTGCTACTGATGTCCATTGATAAAGTGAATATGCTCTTTCCTCTAAGCATGGTAGCATTTGTTCCCACCCCACTGGCATATTTAATTTAATTGTACGTCCCTAGTAAAGTGTACTACATGTAAATGAAATGCTACTAGTGGGCCTGCAGCGCTGATTGTGCCACCCACATTTGTAGCCTCTTATCCATGTCTCAGGCCTGCCATTGCAAGGCCTGTGTGTGCAGTTTCACTGCCACTTTGACTTAGAATTTAAAACTACTTGCCAAGCCTTAAACTCTTTCAGCATAGAGGTCACCCCCAAGGTAGGCCCTAGGTCACCCATAGGGCAAGGTGCTATGTAGGTAAAAGGCTGGGCATGTACTTATGTGTTTACATGTCCTGGTAGTGAAAAACTCATAAAATTGTTTTCCACTACTGTGAGGCCTACTCCTCTCATAGACTAGCATTAGAACTGCCCTCATATACTCTTAAGTAGTAGATTCTGATCTGGAAGGAGTAGCCGTGCCTTGTTTGGTATTGCCGGAATGGTGATAGATAATCCTGCTTACTGGTGAAGTTGGATTTAATATTACTATTTTAGAAATGCCACTTTTAGAAAGTGGGCATTTCTCTGCACTTACCACCATCTGTGCCTCACAACCTATCTCCAATCCACGTCTGGCCTGTGCTGGTTGACAGCTCCTCTTGTGCATTCCACCCAGACAACTGCAAACACAGGACACTCAGTCACATCTGCATTCACCTGCATGCTGACTGGGTCTTCCTGGACAGGAAGGGTGGAGGGGCTCACACTTACATTTCAAAGGCCAGTGGCTTGCCCTCACACAAAGGGACTGATAACACCCCATAGGGTCCTGGTAGATAGGACTGGGCTGAAAGGGGAACTTGTGCACTTTAAAAACCCTCTTTAAAATTTCTCCCACTTCAAAGGCATTTTTGGATATATAAACTTGGTCTCTGGCCCCACCAATTCAGACACTTCTGAACCTACAGCTGCACTCTGTCAGAGGAACTGCCTGGCTCCCCAACTGACTCATCTGGGCTGCTTTGCTGAGAAGGACTGTGCCCTGCTGGCCTCTGACTCTGCTGGAAGCTCTGTGTTCCTCCGGAAGTGCTCTCCATAGGCTTGAATTGAGTTGCCTCCTGTTTCTGAAGTCTCAAGGCCAACAAAGATTTCACCTCTCCAAGAATACCCTTGTGTGTCGAAAATTGACGCAACGCTTGCAGAAATCACTGCAAAGACTGCAGCACGGCTGAGAAATCGCCGCACTGCCAACCAGAATGAAACAGCACCGTCTTCCCGGTGGAAAATTCAACACAGCTCCTCCTTGCGATGGTACATTTGATCGCCTACCGGATTGAAGCAGCGCTAGCTTCTTCCACCAGTGCGTCAAGGATTTTCAATGCATCGTCCCGAGGAATCAAAAAATCCCTGAATCACAGTGAGGAACCAAGACTGCGCACCTCAAAAAAAGTGCCGCCGCACCTTGTAGCGTGGAAACAAATGAAGGATCATCTGTTCCGTGCTGGAAAATCAGGCGCAGCAACTTATTTTTCCACGCATCTCCTCCTCTGCAGTCCCCATGCGTCATTATTTTTGGCCCACTGCCGGTACTGTGTTGATTGTGAATTACAAAGAAACAACTATTGATTTATAAGGATTGAGATTCCTAAATCTTTCAAAAGTGATATTTCAACTTGTGTTTATTGGATCTTTGTCGTTTTGACCTTATTTTATTCAGATAAATATTATCTATTTTCGTAAATCTGTGTGGTGTATTTTTGTAGTGTTTTCACTGCATGATTTATTGCACAAATTCCTTACACATTGCCTTCTAAGTTAAGCCTGACTGCTCAGTTCCAAGCTACCAGAGGGTGGGCACAAGATAATATGGATTGTGTTGTGACTTACCGTGACTAGGATTGTGGTCCCTATTTGGACAAGAGTGTATACCTCTGCCAACTAGAGACCCCATTTCTAACAATCTGGCTGTACCCTTATTTCCTAGTTTAACTCTATGACGATTCTAGAAGTTCTGTGTATTTGCTACAAAGATGTTAAGTCATTTGTAATGGATTTGTATTTTTTATCTCTGAATATCGACAAACCAAAGATTGCAGGCATAAGTATGCTTTGGGGAGAGGAGAGGAAAGTAAAGTTACAATGAGGGGAAATCAAACATTAGGGCACACCAAAAAGTCAGAATTTTGCAGATATTCATAATGGTTTTAAGTGTCCTTTCCTACCCTGGAAGCACTTTGAAAATTACTCCTGCAAAAGCTAGGAGTAAGTGTTTTTTACGCTATAGAAGAGGGAAAGGCATACTGTTTGAATTATAGAGATGGAGGGAATTCTCTGATGGGCAAATTATGTTTACTCGTTGATGCAAACAGAAAATAAGACTTTTCTTTGTAAATGCACTATTACAATATGCTAATAATGATTGTGTGTGATACAGTGGAACTATTCGTTGGGAGAGCACAGAACTATAATGGTGAGGCTTAAAAAAGAGATGGGTGGGACCGGAAGACAGTAGTTAAGAAAACCATAAGGGTGACTGACTGAATGTTTAAATTAATGTCTGTCATTGGTAATCTTTCTGTCCCTATTGCCCATGTTCTCATTCAAATTACCTTTGAAATGTTTCTAGTGAACAGTTCAGGAATGGAGCTCATTTGCCTATAATTGCACTTTCCGGTGCAAAAAATGACTCTATGGCCTTAGCGTAATATTTACCCCACTGAGCTAAAATCACCCACGTGGGGGAGGACAGGTCAAATAATGGTGCAAAGCTTACTTTGCACGATTATTTAATGCCTGGGTCAGGGCAGGCGTTAGGAGACCTGTGGTCCTATTTCCATGGTGGAACACCATGGAATAAGTCCGCAGGTGCCCTCCCCAGGCCTCAGGGTCACCCCCACCCACAACAGGGAGGATGGAGAATGGGGAACCCTATCCCAGGTAAGTTTAGGTAAGTACAGGTACGTGTTTTTGTTTTTTTAAGTGTCATTGGGGGCCCCAAAGTGGGCCCCCCTACATGGCACTGTGTGCAATGGCCATGCCCAGGTGACCCTGGTCCCTTGTGCTTGCCATTGGGGTGGTGGGCATGACTCCTGTCTTTTCTCAGACAGGAGTCCTGTGGTATGGATGTTTTTGCATCAGAAAATGACGCTAAGCTTGTTAAAGTTATTTTTTTTACTCTAACCTGCCTAGCGTCATTTTTTGGTGCAAAACATCCTTCTTCCATACCACCAGCCCCAACCTTCTAACGTCATTTTTTTTACGCTAGCCTACCCTTTGCACCGGCTTGCACCATTCCATAAATATGGTGCCTGGCTGGTGCTCAGAAATGGTGCAAGCTGGTGCTAAACATTTTGGTGCAAAACTGCGTTGGTGCAGTTTTGTACCAAAAAGTACAAATCAGGGCCCAAGTGTCTCAGTCTCACTCTCTTTATAAGTGCAATACTGCAGCGGTCTTAATTGTACACCCAAAGAGGTAATGGCATCAAAGAGTGCGTTAACTTTAGTCATGTAAAATTAACCTGCCAATCCCTTGAGTAATGAGGAATTACTAGGGAAATCAATAATGTTGGGTAGAAATGTCCTGGCAAGTCCACATTCTCTCCTCCAGTTTCCCCCTGAGAATTTGGTTGCTTTTGGTGTAGATATCTGTGTGTGAAAAAAGACAGCTCTGTCACGATTCCTCAGCCCTTTTAATTTTTGATGTGGCAATTAACTTTGCTACCAGCCCCGTCTGAAACTCTGGGGCACTCGTAATGAATCTCTAATTCGTGTAAGTATCCCCAAAAGTGTGTCTCTCCCTATCGGCTCTTGCAACACCTCACTGTGGAAGCCCAACAGTCCTCGTACCAGTCTGGGGTTGATTGTGTTTCTGTTCAGGTGAATGTGGCCTAGGAGTTCAGGCTGGACTGTTCCTATGGGAGCAGGACCAAGATTGATTTCCATGTAGTTGGATCCCTTCTCTAATGGCACAGACAAACTGAAAAACAATGGTATAAAATGGGATCAAAATAATTATAATAGAATAGATTAATTCAAGCATTTCCATACATTTTTGTTTTGCTGTCTACACCAGCAGTTAACCAGATACCTGAAGTCTCGCCAGATGAAACTTAGAAGCACAAGCAATCACTCTTCTCACAATCTATGCACCTTCACACATATGGGAACATGCAACACAACAAATACATAAATACCAGTTCAATACAATGATTATACAAGTGATAAGACTACCTTCCTCAGAACATCCCTGATATAATTTAAAACAGGTCCGCAATCATACAATTAAGTTTAGTACATGCATCTCTTAAAGCCATATAAGTTCAAAGAGAAAGCTCCTCATTAGGTGATTATCAAGGGAAAGCAAGATCATCATTAACCATTTTAGGGACTATTGGTTAAGCTGTACTACTTATGCCGTAACATTGTTTGACATAAAAGTCATATCCAATTCAATCGGTGTTGTCTTCCATTTGCAATTTCATAGTGATGTTTAGGACAACTCTCAAACAGGAGAACTGATGAAACAACCACACTCGAGCAAGAGAGTTGGGGTGTGAACATATTTCCTAATGTATTTGGTTGAACTAATCCTAAAAGGCCAAAGTATAACATCAGAGAGAATATTTGGTATCATTTTAAAACACCCAATAGCACTACATTTGGTAGATAAAGGTCAGGCTATGCCCGTGGTGGGAGCACAATGTAAAATATGTTTTGGAAGCACAGCTAGCAAGGGCTAACTAAAGGCAGAGCTAAGCTTGTAAAAAAAAAAAAAGAGCAAGGGCCCAAATTTGTTCTTAAAAACCTGCCACAAGAGCGGCAGAATTTCGGGACTGCCGAACACCGAAGCGGCATGGTCTCGATTACCCCTCCAGACTCTTTCTTCCGCCACTCTCCACATTCTGTTTCTTTATATCAGTCTTACAATTTCTTTTTCCACCCTTCTTTCTCGTGTTGTCACGGTTTTCCTGGCTTTCTCTTTCTCCTTCTTTCTGTCATTTCTGCCTTTCTGTCTCTTGGTGAAACGCTGATAACGAAAAAAGTCCCTACGACGCCTCGTCAGGGCTACTAAGCGCTATATAAATACTACTACAATACAAATAAATACCGTTGCCCAACCCCTGCATAATGCACTGCCTTCGGGTAAAGGTATTTGAAATGATGTTGTTTGATAGAGGCTACATCCCCGTCCTGAAGCAGGAGCGGTTTCATCCTTGGCCTGTGAAAATATCGGGTATAAACAGAACAGAATGCAGCTTTGTCAGGTTTGTGTGAGTTTTGGCATTATCCGAACTGAAACAGATTGTTTTGAAGAGTAATATCAAAACAAATGAAATATTCTCATGAAAACACTTGCCAAAGCCTTGAGAGAAGGCAGTGCGATGGTTTTAATAGTTCTGGGAATGGCTTGCTTTATGCATACATATCAAGGAGGTTTTATTAACTTCATTTCAGTTCTTCTTCTGCAGGTAGCAGTTTTGTGTGATATCCTTAGCAAGCAGCCAAAGCAATTACCATCCAGTAGGGTCCAATTGTTTTCAATTAAAAGCTTGACTGAAGTCTTTAGTTTTTAATACCATTGCACCCGTCTGCTTTCTCTGATGATCATCGCGCAGCTCGGGAGCCCGCCACCTCCCCGCCCCACGCCACCGCTCCATGATCACAAGAAATACGTGCTTTCATTTATATTTCCTGCGTATGTCTTAAAAGATTATGGCACCACTAGAAAGTACTTAAGAAGAGAAAAATGAATCAAGGCATGAATACCTTAAATTATACGGAGTGTAAGAGAAAACACATTGGGATTCTTAGGAAACTCCCTCAAAATCACATTTGACTTTCTTGTTTTCCAGTATTTTAGACAATGTAAACATTTTACATGCAAATAAGTCTGACTCAAGACACAGGTAGCCCAATTCACAAAGCTTTTTCTATAAATAGATGTGCCTTACTCCCATTTTAAGTGTGAATTACTCCTGGATATCTAGGCCCGATTCACAACACATTTTACGGAAGTAGTTGTACCCCACTTGTTACATTATGTTATATCACTTGTTTACACCTGAATATTTCACATGAATTATACATGAAATTATTGCTTCTTACTCCAATCGTAGTTACTTTATATAATGATATTACATGTTTTGAATTACCCAGCCTCTGAGCACTTTGGGAGCAGAGCAAGCTTTTGCAGTTGAGGTTCTGCCCATTGCTAATTCCATTGGGGTATCAAGCCTTATGTTTGCCACCACTGTTATGTTGCAGAGTTTCTGTGGAGAATGACATGCCGCCCATACTCATGAGGAATTGATCCGTGTTTAAACTGTCTCTACAGGCTACAACACAGTGGCAATGTGGATTTTCTGTTCCTTAACCTAACCCCTGGAAGATGTGAAGGTGCGTTTTTTTTCACTTGATCTTGTTGGGCTCAGATCTGCGTAGCACGGTTAGTTCGCTGTAATGGGTGTAAGGTATAAAGATTGAGAATTTACATATTGTAGCGTACACTGGCGGGTTTCCATTATGGCACATGGATCATTCAGAGAATGGCAGGTGGCCATCAGCCTGCTACTTCACTGAAGGCTATGGCTTCTGCTTCACTTCAGTGCAACCTTCAGTTTGGCACTTTCACTAAAAGAAGGGTACTCTGCTAAGCGGATGCCATGTTTGCTTCACTTCCTTGGCAACTTTTGTTGCACATCAATATCAAACTAACAAAACAGGAGTTTGTTTCTAAAAAACAATTATTAATGGCCCAAATAATCTGAGAGCTGTCTCCCGGTGTGTCACAGTCATTTCTGTTTGTTCCTGTTGTTTTATCAACTAGTCCCAAAAATAAAAAGAATGTCTGAAGGACCACCCCACGTGAGGCAGACCTTCTGAAATGCATTGACCAACAACCCTGTGGGTGACTGATAGTTGATGAAAAGTGTTGAATGGCATAGTTAGCTGAGCATCTGCTGCAGGATACCTGGGGCCAGATCCACGCTATTGTTGCATTATCCTTACGTCACGCAAGGTAACGCAAGGGCAACACTAAAGTCAAATTTGCCAAGCAAGGCCACCTTGCATGGCCCTGTGATGCTTGGTTAATCTGGAGTAATGCAAGGCAGCGCAAGTCGCTGGTTTGCATTACTCTGCCCTGGGAAGGCATTCCATGGTTAGGGCATTGGTGTTCTCATGCAAACCTCCATGGATTTTGGTACATTCCTAGATTTACCACTCATGGTAGACCTGGGAATGCGTTGAACTACTATGCCTTCGAAAGAGGATTGTTTTTGTGCAGGAAGGTGTACCGTCCTGCACAAAAGCATTCCTACCTACAATGCAGGCACCCTTGCACCACAGTGCAAGGTTGCCTGCTTTGGCACAAAGCAGCCCATTGTGCACCAGTGCAAGAAGAGGACACAAATGTGCCATATAATGTTAAATATGGCACATTCCTGCCTTCTCCCTTTGGCGTAGCAAGGTGTCATGTTGTGTTGAGTGAAGTTTGATAAATCTGGCCCACACTGCTTCATCACCTGTTATGCCCTATCTTAGACACATTTGTACTAATCTATTTCTATTTTTTATGCATTTAATATGTCTTGCACTATATAAGAAGGTTTAATAAAAATATCTTTAAAAATATACATGTTAACAAAACAATTATACCAAAATAATGATGCAATTAAACTATGAGTCTATTCCTAAAATTCATGGTAGGAAAATGTTTTTAGAAAACATTTGGTTTCAACTTTTTTCTAAATGCAAAAATGTATTTTCTGGAGCTCCACACACAAAATCATTCACTAGAGAATGAATACCTTCTAGTATCTACAGTTAGATACCCTGGCTCCTACACAGAGATTAGCCTCACCATTTTTAGTTTTCTGGCTGCGCAGGGGTGTGTGCCGATATAGAGGAATCTATGTATTGATGTATTTATATAGTATTTATAACCTAGCCAAAAGGAATTAAAGAACTGTACAAAGTCACTGATAAGCATAAAGGCAACAAGTGATAGGGGAAACAGCTGGGTCATGGATGGTTAATGCATTGTGATGTAGTGTTCTTTAAAGTGGTGTCTTTGACTCTTTTCTACATTGGAGCAGCATTGGTGCTGTCCCGATGGATATGGAGATGTTGTTAGAGATATATAGTGTATTAATGGAAAAGATCTGCTACCTTGTTGTTTTTATTTTTTACACTTCTTATTCTGCAGCCTGATGGTGTCCTGGCTTCAGTTGTTCCAAGAACCACCAGAGATAGTGAGCTTGTCTGCAACATAAACATGGTTGTTGGTTGTGAATTGTGATAACTTTGTAAATGATACAGCTGGGATTGAAGATTTCACAGGCTGGCAAGGGGGGGCAATCGAGTTTCATCAGGATGGGGATGTGATCATATTTCTTCAGGTCTTGGATAACACATGCAGCTGTGTGCAGAATGCCCTTAAGGGTTGACTTTACAGAGGTTGGAAGGCCATGAAGCAGGAAATAACCACCACCCAAATGCAAGAGCACAATGGCTTAAACAACAGTTCTCAACTTACTTTCAGGAAGAAATGTTTTCACTTTCTTTAGAAGAGAGAGTTAGTACCAGACTGTGTTTTTTTGGCAATGTGTTCCTTGAGGGTGAGATTGATGTCCATGGTGAAACCATTTGACTTGGTGAAATTTGGGGTTTAAAGCTGTCAAATGGAACAAGAAAATTTGAAGGTAATTCCTTACTCCAGAAAATCCACTTTAAAACCATCAGTGCAGGAGTGCTTTAATCAAACTTGATACTGCATTGCTCAACTGGACTGAAGCATGTGAAATTGTATGCATGGAAGCATTGGCCATAGTATGAAAATAATTCATTCTCTGTTCACACTTATGGAAGAAATCTTGAGTTCATCTCAGATGCAGGCGTGCACTATAAATATGTAGATCATGCCACCAAGTAAACAAAATACAAAGTGTTCATTCTCCAACTTCAAAGTAAACCCTAACAATTCTCCCCAGCAATGACGCTGGGAGTAAAATAAACCTTGATTGCAAGATATCAATTAAAGATTCAACTTATTTATTAATTCAAATACACTGAAATATGTCTGTCTACAGGTTGGAGGGGATAAAGTGAAACCCCAGGCCTGCAAAAGTAGTGGACCTTTGCACTGGGTGAAGAAGAGAAAAGGTCCCTGACTTCGGGTGGATGTTCGTCCACCACAAGTAGTAATGTCACTATTCTTTTTAGGTACACTATAGATTTCAGTAATTTAAACCTGATCTCAGTCCCTGGTAAATATGGCACTGACCAGACAGGCTTACCTTAGAAAATTGTGTAAAGTATTTAGAAGTAACAAAACAGTTGAATTTGTAAAAACAGAGGAATACTTTAATAAACAAAATGACCCAAAAAATGACAAAACCCAAACAAGGGGGAGCCAGAGATATGAATTTATAAAGTTTGAGTTAAATTTAGAGCCAAAAGGCACAATGCACCAACTGTGTTCAACTGATTGGGCTAGATTGGGACAAAGGCACAGTTTAAGGATGACCACAATAGAGCATGGGTTGGATACAGGGCTCAGGAAGATCATGGTCACAGAGTTACTTTCAGACTTCTGAGAAGGTAGAGTCTTCTCGGGGCAAGTTTGCAGGCTGGATCTGGAGATAAGGTTATCAACAACAGGTTGGCAAAAGACAAAGGGGGTCATTCTGACCCTGGTGGTAAAAGGCTCTAACCGCCGGTCAGAAGTCCGCCATTCTACAGCCGCGGCAAACCGCCACGGTCATTCTGACCCACAACTTCAAAACCGCCAAAAACCCGACATCCACGGAAGGCCGCCTCATCAGCGGTCAGCGATAAACTGGAGATGACCAAACCTCCACCGTCACGCCAACACGAACACGCCCATGCCATTACGACCCACGAATCCACGCGGCGGTCTTTCAACCGCGGTATTCCATTGGCGGTACACACCGCCGCGGTCAAAATACACACACCTTTACAAAACACAGCCACATTGGACAATTCGAAATACACACACCTGATTCACATACACACACCACACCCACACATCCAATCAACTATAAAACACACACCCACATCACCCACAAACCCCCACTACTAGAAATTCGGAGAGAAGGCGAGAGAGAGAGAGAGAGAGAGAGCACAGCTAACGCAAACCCCAACACACAGAGGAACACAACATCATCACCCACACCACATCCACGCACAAAACACCACACACCACCACACACACCACACTCATCACCACAAACACCACCCCACACCACCCCATGGCACCCCAAAGACACCCCAGGTTCTCGGACCAAGAACTCAGGGTAATGGTGGAGGAAATAATCAGGGTAGAGCCCCAGCTATTCGGCACACAGGTGCAGCACACCACAATAGCCAGGAAGGCAGAGCTATGGCAAAGGATCGTCGACAGGGTCAACGCTGTGGGACAGCATCCCAGAAACCGGGAAGACATCCGAAAGTGGTGGATCGACCTACGGGGGAAGGTGCGGTCGATGGTGTCAAGACACAACATCGCTGTGCAGAAGACTGGCGGCGGACCCCCACCCACTCCACCCGAATTCACATCATGGGAGCAAGAGGTCTTGAACATCCTGCATCCTGCGGGCCTCGCTGGAGTAGGCGGAGGAATGGACTCTGGTAAGTCTAATCCCAAATACTTCACCCCCCCCAACCACCAGCATGCCAACCCGCACCCCCACCCTCACCCCCAACCCCCCAGCACACTTCCACCCTGCCAATGTCTCACCAGCAGAACCCACCCAACACAACCCCAATCCCTGAATGCCAACACAAACCATGGACACCCATCACCCAAGCATGACCACTGCACAGACCCAACCCCCGCCCAAACCACCCTCACATCTCCTCCCACAAGGGAATGCCAGCACTGCGGGACAAGGGCACCCACAAATCGCAAGCCATGGCACACACAGAAGCACTAACCATACTCTTTTACCCCTGCAGGGCCCGAACGCCAACACACCGACCAGGAGGGTCCAGATTTTTCCATCCCGCCCCCAGAACAGGCCCCCAGTGATGACAGCAGCTCTGTCGACCTGGAACCTGATGACCAGCCCGGACCATCGGGGACCTCTGGACAGTCGGTTCCCCACACACAGACACAGGCCGCAGCAGACCCAACCCCCTCTGGGAATACCAGCACAGCTCCCACCCAGCGGGCCCATGCCACTGTCTCCAGGACGCGTCAATCAGCGGTGTGTCCGCCACTACAGGGCACCCAGGCTGACCCACCACCCCAACAACAACTGGGACCTGGGGGCAGTGGTAGTGGGCACACCGTCCAGGGGACAGAGGCCCGGGGAAACAGGGCAACTGGGAGGGCTGCTGTGCCAGAGGGGGTTGACCGGCCCAGGGAACCCACTCTCCAAGAGGCCCTCACCACCATCATGGGAGCATACCACCGCTCCCAGAAGACAATGGCGACTGTACTGGCCAGGTTCCAGGAGATCCAGGCACAGCAGGAGGAACAGTACATGGGGTTCAGAGAAGAACTCCGGCACATCGGGACCGCAATGGGGACCATCGTCCTGGCCCTCAACCAGATAGTCACCACATTGCGGGACCATGTGGCACCCCAAAGGGCCCCTGTCACGTGCCCGGACGACGAACAGCCTACCACCTCCGCCGGCGCAAGTGGACAGGAGGCCCCCACACCCCGACAGGCCACCAGAACCCGACCTCCTGCTGAAGATCAACCACCCCGCAAGCGGAACCTGAGATCACACAAGAAGACAGAGTAGGATGCCAAGACCCCCGCCAGCCTAAGATACCCCCTGATGTCATCCCACTGTCCCACATTGGCACCCTGTCCAACCTTGAACTGCCCGTGCTCCATCCTTCCACAGGCATATGGACATCGCACCTGTGCTACTGAGAACTGGACTCTGCCATGGACATGACTCCACCCCCACCCATCACCGTTTTACTATCACGGACCTATACGTAGCACTTAAAATAAATCACCAATTGCACTTCAAATGTCAGGAGTCTGCTTGTATTCTTTACAAATGTATTACACATAACGGTGCAATAATGTTCTTTTACATTGTGATGACAACATACCAGTGTCAAGAAGCATTAGTCCATGGGCAAACAAAGCAGAAGTCATGCTGTGGGTCATACAGCTCTGAAAAGGGAAGGGAAAGTCAAGAATCAGTTAAAAGGAACTGGGGGGAAACACAGAAAGTAGAGATGCAGGAGGCCAGAAGTAAATGTAAAATGGCGTGGGTGATTCTTACCTGGGTGCTACTGAAAATACTGTTGTATAACTGTGTCCCTGTTGTCCGTGTCGTCCCCGTCGTCTTCCTCTTCTTCACTCTCCACAGGCTCCACAGCTGCTACAACACCACCATCTGGACCATCCTCCTGCAGGAAAGGCACCTGGCGTCGCAATGCAAGATTGTGAAGCATACAGCATGCCACGACGATATGACACACCTTCTTTGGTGAGTACATGAGGGATCCCCCTGTCATATGCAGGCACCTAAACCTGGCCTTCAGGACCCCGAAGGTCCTTTCTATGATCCTCCTAGTTCGCCCATGGGCCTCATTGTACCGTTCCTCTGCCCTGGTCCGGGGATTTCTCACTGGGGTCAATAGCCAAGGCAGGTTGGGGTAACCAGAGTCACCTATTAGCCACACACGGTGTCTCTGTAGCTGTTCCATCACATAAGGGATGCTGCTATTTCGCATGACATACGCGTCATGCACTGACCCAGGGAACTTGGCATTTACATGGGAGATGTACTGGTCAGCCAAACAGACCACCTGGACATTCATCGAATGGTAACTTTTTCGATTTCTGTACACCTGCTCATTGTCTTTTGGGGGTACTAAAGCCACATGGGTCCCATCAATGGCACCAATGATGTTGGGGATATGTCCAAGGGCATAGAAATCACCCTTCACAGTGGCCAAATCAGCCTCCTCAGGGAAAACAATGTATCTCCGCATGTATTTCATCAGGGCAGACAACACTCTGGACAAAACCTTAGAAAACATAGGCTGAGACATCCCTGATGACATGGCCACTGTTGTCTGAAAAGAGCCACTAGCCAAAAAATGGAGTACTGACAGAACCTGCACCAGAGGGGGAATCCCTGTGGGTTGGCGGATGGGGGACATCAGGTCTGGCTCCAGCTGGGCACACAGTTCATGTATAGTGGCTCGGTCAAGTCGGTATCGAAGTATAATATGTCGTTCTTCCATTGTCGACAGGTCCACCAGCGGTCGGTACACAGGAGGATTCATCCTTCTCCTCGCAAGTCCCAGCGGACGGTGCCTAGGAAGGACAACATGGAGCACAGAGTCAAGCAACCCTCAGGTTCGTTCCCACAGCTTGCACATTACACGATTCGCTATGCATTGAATGGCTTGTATGAGTGGCAATGCAAGGCCTAGGCCTGTGTGACGCAGTAGAAATCAGGCCATGTGGGCCCTTGAAATGGCGGCTGCCTGACCTGTGAAGTGTGACAGTGGGATGTGAGGTCACTGTGCTGGCGTGGCTCACCGTGGCGGTAGGCGGTCGAAGACCGCGGCGCAAAGCATCATTAGTTAACATTGAACCCTATGGGTCTCAGGAGCCAATGACGATGTGCGCCGGCGGTCGCGGTACGCACCGCCGCTGTACGCACCGCCGCGGTACGCACCGCCGCGGGCGTGACTGCCATTTTCGATCTGCTTAATCACTCGAGACCTGATCATCCACAGGAGAGGACCTATACTGCAAGTGCTGCTGTGACCTCGGTCTGGAAGAGACAATGGCTGCTGCGACTGGGGAAAGGGCCCCTGCCTTCACTTCAGAAGAGTTGGAGAAACTTGTAGACGGGGTCCTACCCCAGTATGCGCTACTCTACGGTCCTCCAGACCAACAGGTAAGTACACTGGGTGCACGTTGAATGGGCTATGCCTGGGTCGTGTATGGTGGATGTAAGATGGTGGGGTGGGGAGCGAATGAGGAGTGCAAGGCACGACAGATGAGAGCATGTGCCACATGGCAGGGTTGGGGAGGGGGGGGCAAACACATCTAACATCCAGAAAAATGTTGAAATTTCCTTTCCCACCCCGTACATGTCAAATAGGTCAGCGCCCATCAGAAAGTCGACATTTGGCGTGCCATCGCCAAGGAAGTCCGGGCCCTGGGGGTCCACACAAGACGGGGCACCCACTGCCGAAAGAGGTGGGAGGACATCCGCCGCGGGACCAGGAAGACCGCCGAGTCACTGCTGGGGATGGCCTCCCAACGTAGGAGGGGTGCCAGTCGTACCTTGACCCCCCTGATGTCCTGGATCCTGGCGGTGGCCTACCCCGAATTGGATGGGCGCGTGAGGACATCACAGCAGACACAAGGGGGTGAGTACCAGCGCATACTGCTATCTTTACGCGCAGTGGAGTTGTCTGGGTGGGGGAGGAGGGCTGTGCGTGACATTAGGCCAGGGCGCTTTCTGTAGTGTAGTCCCCTCCTTTAGGCATGGCCCTGTGCCCCCGCCCCCCACCTCTGTAGGGTGCCAAGTACAGCAATCCATGGTCCTGCATCACCCATGTGCGCATATGTTGTCCATAGACCTGGTGGCCTAGTCACAAGTACTGAGTAGTGTACCCCGATTGCGCGGCGTAGTGCTGGAGGCTCCTGTGTCTGTCCTCTCCGCCAACGGTGTTGACAATGCATGCACTCAACCTGTTTTTATTTCTCCCCCCACCCTTTTTCTTTGTCTTCTTGTGCATGTGTGCATTAGCATCATCAGGCGGAGGAGAAGTGGCATCGGAGCACGAGGGAGCTGCAACTCACAAGGCCCCGGTGGGCCATGGTACAGACACCAAGGTCACCAGTGATACGGAGGGCGAGGGGAGCACCACAACGGGGACCCGTGGTGACACCAGCGACACCGACACGTCCTCGGAAGGGAGCTCCCTAGCAGTGGTGGCAACATCCGGGCCCCCCGCCTCTACAGGTACAGCCGCCACCCAGCGCACCAGCTCCGCCCTCCCAGCAGCCCCTCAGCCTTCGCTCCGTGCCCGCTCGCCCAAGAAGACGGGCATCTCCTTCGCCCCAGGCACCTCAGGCCCTGCCCCCGTTACCCCTGCTGCCCTCAGTGCGGAGGTCATTGACCTCCTCAGGACGCTCATTGTTGGGCAGTCTACCCTTTTGAATGCCATCCAGGGGGTAGAGAGGGAGGTGCATCGGAGCAATGCATACCTGGAGGGCATTCATTCGGGTCAGGCTGCCCATCAACAATCGTTCAATGCTCTGGCCTCAGCACTGACGGCAGCCATTGTCCCTGTTTCCAGCCTCCCTCTTCTATCTGCCTCCACCCTGTCTCTGTCTCCTGTTCCTCAGCCTATCCCATCCACACCATCAGACCAGCCTGCACACACCTCAACACCCAAGGGCAGCTCATCCAGACATAAGCACCACAGATCACACAAGCATTCACCCAAGCAACACCCAGATGCAGACATGCCAACAGTCACTACCACCCCTGTGTCCCCCACCTCCTCGTCTCCCTCCTCCCTCCCTGTGACGTCTCCACTCACACCTGCATGCACACCACCATCAGCCAGTACTTCCATCACCAGCACACCCTCCAGTACAGTCCGCCCACGTGCAGTCACCACCCCCACTGCCATTTACACGTCCCCTGTGTCCTCTCCCACTGTGTCTGTCACCCCCTCTTCCAAGACACACAAACGCAGGCAGCCACACACCCAACAGCCAACCACCTCACGACAGCCTACGTCACAAGCACCTGCACCCAAAGACAGCACACTAGACTCTCCGACAACCACATCCTCTTCCTCCACTCCCATACCCACTACACCTACCCTTTACATTGGTCCTAAAAAACTTTACCTCTCCAAACTTAACCTCTTTGCCCCACCTGACCCACCCCCTCCATCTGCTAAGAGTCCCAAGAGCACCTCAGCCACCACCAGCCCTGCTTCAAGTGTCACCGTTGTGCAGGGGTTTTGGAGTCCACCCTTCCCCAGCACAGATACATCGGCCAGCAGCAAGGGAACAGCCAGCCCCCCCCCTGGGAAGAGGACCCGTAAAATCAGGGGGCGCCGCGAGAAGACTGACACGGCTGCCCCCAAGGAGCAAAGTCCTGGGCCCTCATCTGCCACAACATCCAGGGGAGGCAAGGGCCAGAGAGCCGCATCGAAGGAGGGCAAGGGCAGCAGGGCGGAGAGGTCAGCCAGCAGGGGCGCGGACCAGGAGGGCCCACAAGCCCCATCCCGGGTGTGAGGGAGGACACCCACGGGCCCAGGACTCCGTCACAGAAGGGTCCAGCAACTGCACGGTCGGAGGGCGACTAAACAGGGAGTCCTGGCCAGGTCTGGCTCCCTTGGATGACTGGACAAGCACCGCTGAAGAGGGCCACGCCGTGCAGAGAGGCACCGCTGAAGAGGGCCCCGCCGTGCAGAAAGACACCGCTGAAGAGGGCCCCGCCGTGCAGAAAGACACCGCTGAAGAGGGCCCCGCCGTGCAGAGAGGCACCGCTGAAGAGAGCCCCGCCGTGCAGAAAGACACCGCTGAAGAGGGCCCCGGCGTGCAGTAAGACACCGCTGAAGAGGGCCCCGCCGTGCAGAAAGACACCGCTCCGCTGGGCCCTTCCTGTGAAGCACCGCTCCGCTGGGCCCGCCGTCTCAAGCACCGCTCCGCTGGGCCCTTCCTGTCAAGCACCGCTCCGCTGGGCCCCGCCGTCTCAAGCACCGCTCCGCTGGGCCCTTCCTGTCAAGCACCGCTCCGCTGGGCCCCGCCGTCTCAAGCACCGCTCCGCTGGGCCCTTCCTGTCAAGCACCGCTCCGCTGGGCCCCGCCGTCTCAAGCACCGCTCCGCTGGGCCCTTCCTGTCAAGCACCGCTCCGCTGGGCCCCGCCGTCTCAAGCACCGCTCCGCTGGGCCCTTCCTGTCAAGCACCGCTCCGCTGGGCCCTTCCTGTCAAGCACCGCTCCGCTGGGCCCCGCCGTCTCAAGCACCGCTCCGCTGGGCCCTTCCTGTCAAGCACCGCTCCGCTGGGCCTTTCCTGTCAAGCACCGCTCCGCTGGGCCCCGCCGTCTCAAGCACCGCTCCGCTGGGCCCTTCCTGTCAAGCACCGCTCCGCTGGGCCCCGCCGTCTCAAGCACCGCTCCGCTGGGCCCTTCCTGTCAAGCACCGCTCCGCTGGGCCCCGCCGTCTCAAGCACCGCTCCGCTGGGCCCTTCCTGTCAAGCACCGCTCCGCTGGGCCCTTCCTGTCAAGCACCGCTCCGCTGGGCCCTTCCTGTCAAGCACTGCTCCGCTAGGCCCCGCCGTCTCAAGCACCGCTCCGCTGGGCCCTTCCTGTCAAGCACCGCTCCGCTGGGCCCCGCCGTCTCAAGCACCGCTCCGCTGGGCCCTTCCTGTCAAGCACCGCTCCACTGGGCCGTTCCTGTCAAGCACCGCTCCGCTGGGCCCCGCCGTCTCAAGCACCGCTCCGCTGGGCCCTTCCTGTCAAGCACCGCTCCGCTGGGCCCTTCCTGTCAAGCACCGCTCCGCTGGGCCCCGCCGTCTCAAGCACCGCTCCGCTGGGCCCTTCCTGTCAAGCACCGCTCCGCTGGGCCCCGCCGTCTCAAGCATCGCTCCGCTGGGCCCTTCCTATCAAGCATCCCTCCGCTGGGCCCTTCCTGTCAAGCACCGCTCCGCTGGGCCCTTCCTGTCAAGCACCGCTCCGCTGGGCCCCGCCGTCTCAAGCACCGCTCCGCTGGGCCCTTCCTGTCAAGCACCGCTCCGCTGGGCCCTTCCTGTCAAGCACCGCTCCGCTGGGCCCGCCGTCTCAAGCACCGCTCCGCTGGGCCCTTCCTGTCAAGCACCGCTCCGCTGGGCCCCGCCGTCTCAAGCACCGCTCCGCTGGGCCCTTCCTGTCAAGCACCACTCCGCTGGGCCCTTCCTGTCAAGCACCACTCCACTGGACCCTTCCTGTCAAGCACCGCTCCGCTGGGCCCCGCCGTCTCAAGCACCGCTCTGCTGGGCCCTTCCTGTCAAGCACCGCTCCGCTGGGCCCTTCCTGTCAAGCACCGCTCCGCTGGGCCCCACCGTCTCAAGCACCGCTCCGCTGGGCCCTGCCGTCTCAAGCACCGCTGGCCCATTGGCAGTCCCGGTTCTGTGTCGGGCAGGCCTTCACGCCGCACTCTGCCCACCATGGCTCCTCCATGACCAGTGGTCTCTGTAATCCATCTGATGGACTGTGGCTTTGCACTCCCCAGGATGGCACGGTGGGCAACCCACCCACTGTAGAGACTTGTGAGACTGTGGCTTTGCACTCCCCAGGATGGCAAGGTGGGCAACCCACCCACTGTAGAGACTTGTGAGACTGTGGCTTTGCACTCCCCAGGATGGCACAGTGGGCATGGTGGAGCCTTCGTGGATCTGGCGTCGTGGACTCATGTGGCTGAGGTGCCCCCCCTTCCCTTCCCCCTGAGGTGCCTGTTGTTTTGTTATCTGATGCCCCAGCATTGTTCTCTCCAACGGACTCAGGTCTCCTGTGTGGGCTTTGCCCATGTGTTGATCCACTTTGGCCCACGGACAGTGGAAATTTAGGTGACTGTGCAGGACTTATTGCCTATGTATATCGGTTTTGTTATTTTCTTACTTGTTTTTTTACTATTCATATTGCTATTTTACCATGACTTCGAAGAACCTCTTATCTACATAAATGTTGTTTCTCACTTTAATTATGTCTTTGCATTATTCCGGGGGGTTTGGGTGGTGTCACTGTGACTTGGTGCTCTGCATTGGTGTGTAGATAGTTGGGGGGGGGGGTCGCATATGTGTGTGCCCGTAAGCTTTCCTCCTCCCCCCTCCCCTGTGTCGTAGGTGCAGTACTCACCGTTGTCGTCTGCGCCGGCGTTCGTACTCGTGGTAGATGAGCAGGTAGACAATAGCCGGTAGGATGTGTAATTCGGGCTCCATGCTGTCCTCCTTCCTCGTGGAGTGTGTATAGGTGAGCATTTTCCCGTTCGTAGTCTGTTTCCGCCGTGCTTTTATCGGCGGGGCTCCCGCCCCGGAAAAGGTGGCGGATTGGTGGGTCGTGATAGGGTGGGCGGTACATTGTCTGCCGCCTGGCTGTTGGCGGTGACCGCCGAGCTGTTTGTCTGTCCCACCGTGGCGGTCGGAGTGTTAAAGTGGCGGCCTGTGTTGGCGGTTCCCGCCAGGGTCAGAATACCTTTTTTTTGACCGCCTGCCTGTTGGCGGGTTGGCCGCCGCTTTATCACCGGCCGCCAGGGTCAGAATGACCCCCAAAGTCTCATTGGAGCCATTTATGTAGTCTGGAAAAGCCCAGAACTGGAAAAGTCAAGAGTTTGCACCTAGGAAGCTGTCAACATCAATCATTTACTGCTGAGCATCAGACCCAGTGAAGATTTTTAGCTTCAGACTTAGGTCCTGATTTAGAGTTTTCCGGATGAGGTTACTCCGTCACAAACGTGATGGACATCCCATCCACAGTATTATGATTTCCACAGGATATAATGGAATTGTAATATGGTCAACGGGATATTAATCATGTTTGTGGTGGAGTAATCCCATCTGCCTAACTGTATCAGGCCCTTAGTCTCTTTTCTGCATGTCAGATTCCTTCAGCAGGTGTTATGGATCACCATGGGTTGCCAACACTTCCATGCCAAGCTATCACTCAGTTCCCAAGCTTTCCTTATCTGAGTAGCTGAATCCGGAACATGTGTTGCACAACAAACCAACTGCCTAGTACATACACTATGGAAACCATGTCTAAGGTTGCTGATGGGTAATGTAATAATTCCTTGATTGTAAATATATAATGTTAAGCATGCCAAAATGATCAACCTTATTTGTACACTTGCTTAGCTTTGTATCTCATGTACCACCATGTGCCTAAGAAGCACAAACTGAAATCTATGGGAATCCCACAAGACTTGCTAACCGCAGCAGCCATATAGGACACAGGACTAGTTAAGCCCTGCCCAAAGCCAAAGTGTGCTTTGCTTCGTAGTTCTCGCTCTGCAAGGATCGTCCTCCATCCTCTTCCTTACTTGAAAGGATCCTGTCCCCCTGAAGCCGCCGCTGGTCATTGTCTTCTTCATACGGCGCCACCGATTCCTGCAGAAACAGGAGAAAGAGAGTGAAACATCCAAAAGGTACCCAATGCCTAGGTTGCCATCGCTCAAGCTCACAAACAAGTTATAAACTTTGGGATACAGGCGGTGAGAATGTGCTATTGTTATTAATTCTAAAAATCATATAAAGCAAAGACAAAAGACAAGATTTACAGGGCGATTATCATTGCTAATAACCAAAGGCTAAGACAAGAATTACAAGGCGCGATAACAGAAGAAATTAAGGAAATAACGCATTTAATCTCTAACATTATGTGAAGCAACACAACACAACCTTCTATAGGTGATTATAGAGATATCTGAATGTGATATTGTTACAAGTGCACAGTTGTTACAGGCATAAGAATGTCAAGAGTTATTTCAATTGGTGTTTATACATTGTAGAGTGAAACTTATGCCTCTAAGAAGAGTCCAGAGCAAAATAAGCAGAGTTCGGAAACCACAGACCAGAGTAATAACCGGGAGTAATCCAAAGCCTACTTCTTTCTCCAGTTGCCTCGCAGGTAGATTCCCAATACACTCCATAAGCAGGGCTTTAGGAACAGTGAAAAGGTAGTGGGTGAGTAGGTGACAAACACTTCAGAAATAACGTTGTGTTTGCTTTTCCTTAAGGTTGACAGCTAGAACAATTGAATGCTCATCCAGACAGGCCCTCTTCCCAGGTTCTGATCTCTCTGCTTATGAACTATAGAGATTTAACGTAGGGATATTAGAGCATTGGAAGAGAGTCACTTTCATCTCTGCAAAGCCACATTGTGTGCCTTATTAGGTAAAAGCCTACATTGCTAACTTGACACTGGGACAAAGCTGCGGGCTGTAGCCTGACAGGGTTCAACTTTGCCATATGACACCAGATTATCTGCTGTTGCGAGAAGAACATATCAGGATCTGTGGGGCATTTAGGCACATGCCGGATGCACCCTCAGTGGAACTGCTTGGCAGGTTGGTCCTGGTCTTCTGTCAGTTCTCCAGGCAAAAATACTTGATAAGTTTCCAAGTACCAGGTTTTGGGGTTAGGCAGAAGGACTACACTTTGACACTTATTTAAGAGCCCCCAGTGACTTAGGGAGTCGACCTAGGGGTCATGACTCACTTCAGTAGAAGCAACCAGTAGGCTCCAGAGTAGGTCCAGTTGGAACATGTCAGCTGGGTTCTTCAGAAAAAAAGAGCCTTCTTGCAATGTCTGTATCCCTTTAGCTCAACGAGAGGTCAGCCAACTGAAACTTTGTCTTCTTCTCACAGATCACTCAAAACTGATTCCGTGGGCAGATCCTCTTCCACTGGGATTGGTGCCTGGCTGGCTAGCAGGACAATAGAATAGAGGTGGGTGGAACTCGCAGAGTTTCACACTGCTGAATTTTGTAGTGTTAAAAACTCCATGAGATTCCATGGAGTTCCGCTAATGGGTGGAAATCTGCACATCGGGGTGCTCTTGCTGATTGTTAGTACCAGGAGCTTCTTCCACCCTGAAAAATCAGTGTGAATGTCATTACCCGGCACACCAAAGGGCGCTGCTTCTCATGTGGGTTTGTCTGCTGGCCGAGTAGATTTTCATACTGTTTAAATACCATGCACCCTATGCTATGGCCATTTGTGGCCTTTTTTAGAGATGACATAAATATTTACAAGTAAGGTTTTGTTTTATTTTGCCAGGTCATATTGGCAGTTTAAAACTGCACCACAGGCAATAGTGGCTGGCCTTATACATGTTTTACAGGGCTACTTTAGTGAGTGGTACAATGAGTGCTGAAGCCCACGAGTAACAATGAACTTACAAGCCCTGGGTATACTTTTGCACCATATACTAGGGTTTATAGGTAAGTTAAATATGACAATCAGTAGTGTAGCCATTTCGACATGCTTTAAGGGCCAGAGCAAATACACTGGAAACTGGACAGCAGTTTCCCATTGTGCAGAGTCAATAAAACAGCAACAAAATCTAGCAAAGAAAATGGGGCTGTCTGAGCAGAAAGGGGATTTTCCTACATGGGCCCAACAGAAGTAAAAAAGCAAGGAGCAACTGTCATTCACTGGGCAGTTTTTCTTGATGCTCAGCGGAAAAGATGTGGAAAAGCTCTCTCCCTTGGCGATGTCAGTTCCAGCCTCACATCCTCCTGTAAAGGCAACAGGGAAGCCAGATTCCTGCCAACAGGCATTCCTTACCCTGCAAACCTCTCCTGGCACATATTGATCAGGGGAAATCAGCCTTTCCAATACCATGATCTGCCTAGTGCTGATATCCTTCAGAGCAGTAACAGGGACCCCCATGTACTGTGACCCCAGGGATTATCAGCCTACCTTCTGGGTTCACTTTCCAACTATTAACAGCTCCTTTGGTTAATCCTTTTTCAAAGCTATACTTGTCACACCTGATGGGTTGGTGAAGGATGAGGTCTAGATGATGCTTCAGAAAGGGAGAAAAAAGCTCAGAGCAAGAAAGGTCCAGAGTTTCCACCCAGGAAGTCATCAAAAGTAGTCGGATGCTGCTCAGCATCAGACCCAGTAAAGATTTCTACCTTCTAAGTTAGCCTCTTTTCTGGAAGTCAGTTTCCTTCAGTGTGGCAAGGCTTTAGGCTGTAGCCAAAACGCAATTGATATCATTGAATACTGCTCAGTGTTTGGCCCTCTTACTCAGATTAGTGGCAGGAGAGAAGTAAGTGTCTGAATCTGCAGAGGAAGTCAGGCCCACAAGTGATGTACCATTGGTGGCTTGGCTTGGATGATTGGTCCCAGTCTTCTCTCAGTTCTCCAGGCAAAAATCTTTGAAAGCATTTCTAAATCTCAGGTTTTTGGGGTTAGGCACAAGGAGGACATTGATACTTATCTAAGTGCCCCCAGAAACGTAAGGACACCATGTAAGGGATCAGGGCTCACTCCAGTAGAAGCCACCAGTCGGATCTAGGACAGGTCCAGTTGGAACAAGTCAAGTGGATCCGTCAGGGAATTGAGGCTCATGTAGTTTTTGTGATACTGTAGCTTAACAGGAGGTCAGCCAACTACCAGGACATGTAAAACATAAAATACACCCCCTATTCTTTAGATAGCATGCATCCTACCCTATGGGCATTTGGGGCATGTCTTAGGGATGTTGTATAAGTATTAAAATGGAAGGTTTAGGGCTGGTAAAATATTTATTTTGCCTGGTTCAATTGGCATTTTTAATACTGTATACCCAGGCTGTAGGGAGACATGCTTTGCATTGTAACTCTAATGGTTGAACAATATGTGCTGCAGTCCACTAGTGACATTTAACTTGCAGTTCATGAGTACACTTTTCAACCATATACTAAGGACTCATGTCAATAAGAAGTGTAGCCAATGTTGACATGCTTTAGTGGTGAGATCACATACACTGGGCACTGGACAGTAATGTCCTAGAGTGCAGAGTTAAAAACACAGCAACACAATCTAGCAAAGCAAGCATTTGTAATGCAGTGGGTCTAGCGTCTGTTTGAGTTAGAGCTATTAGTGTTGTAAATTCATAACTTGACTTTTCTTGCCACATAAATTGAAAAGGAAAAGTAAAACAGTTGACATATGCAAGCCCCACCTTAAATTCTTTGCTAGAACTGACCGGAGGGAGATTGTGCCTTCAGCTTTATATCAGCTGGGTTGGTGCTGTTTTAAAAGTACTGATGAAAAGGCGCTCGGTGGACAGTAAAATCCTGAGGTCTGCTAGAGCTTGGCTGAGTTATTGACGCCCTGCGTGAATGTCTGAAAGGATCGCGGCTGGGATGAATGGCAAACCAAAACCAGAGGAGGGGCCATCACAACCTGTACCAGGAGGAAGCATGACGTAGTGTGTGATGGCCAACAAAAATGCTCACTTAATGAAATTGTCTGGGAGGGAATTCAGCACACAAAGGTGGGACATTTCACAAAATGCACCAACAAAAATGCTTCATTTTTCCTCAGGTGGGGAACATGGCGGACAGTTGAGCACTGAAGCCGCAAGCCCTCCAGACAGAGTCTCTGCAGGGAGCGTAGCGCAACACCAGCGGAGTAGGAGGGGCCTACCGCTGGGGCGCTGGGCCGGAGTAAGCACTGCCGAGTGGGACGCTCCGAAGCTCTGACGGGGCCCCAATTCTTTGTTTTTTTTCTAAGACTGCAGTAGCGGCAGCGGCGTATAGGTGAGCCGCTGCGGGGGAGCCTTGGGAATTCTGGCCCCCGGTCCTTTTGGTGTCGCAGTAGCGGCAGCGGCAGACACGCAAGGAAGCAAGACGTGCCAGATGCTTTCCTCGGCCTCTGGGATGTGGGCGGAGGCCACGAGAGGTGTGCGTCGAGGAAGACGCTACACCTCCCATTGCGGCCTCCGAGGACCGCTGATACTTTCTGGGGGTGGCCTTGTGGAAAGGCATAGCGGATCCCCAGAGGAAGATTCTGACGGCCGAGGAGGTGAAAATATTACATTATCAGATACAATTTATTCAACAAAGAAGAGAGGTCAACTTTGGATAAAGGGTGGTGAGAGAGTGTCTGAGAAGCTCAGTGAAGGTGCTGGTGACTCTAAAGAGGCAAAAGGTGTTATTCCGGGATCAATCACAAAATACTTTCAGGCAGGGGTGGGGGAGATGAGTGTGATCTCGCCTTGGCCTGTGGAAACTCAATTGTCCCCAAGGGATTCTGAGATGGCAGGACAAGGTTCTTTAGTAAATCATAATGACCAACTATCTCACCTATCTCAAATAATGAGAGGATCTTTAGGGCTTAGGGAGGTTGCCTCCCCCCTACCAGCCTCACAGTTGGAACCTAGTACGTTATCTTTTTTGGAGCCTCATAATTTGGGAGTGTATGATCTTTTGGTTTCTTTAACGAAGGAGATTCGGGAGAAGTTTGAGATCTCTGAGAGTAATCAAGTAAAAATTCAAGAAGCCTGTGTGGCCCTGGAGACCAAGATCAATCAGTTGACAGACCGGATTGGTAGGCTGGAAGAGGTCGTAGAGGAACAGGATGGCCGAGTGTTGGCTAACACTCAGGATATTTTACAGCTGAAACATGGGGAGAAGAGCCTACAAGATAAATTAGAATTTTTGGAGAACAATATGAGAAGGAATAATATTAGGGTGTTGGGGGTCCCGGAGGGGCTGGAAGGTGAAGATCTTAAAGGATATATGGTTTCGTTGATAAAGGATACTATTCCAGGTTTAGCACATTTAAAATTGGAGGAAGATATCCAAAGAATACACCGAGATCCGTTTAAGAAGAACACGGGAAGGAAAACCCCAGAAGAATCTTAATAAATTTAGCTACTTATTCATTAAAGGAGAAGATCTTGTCTGAGGCCTTGAAAGTTGGAAATTTCTCTAGAAATGGCTGGTCCTTTCGAATACGGTCAGATGTCTCTAGAGTGACCCTGGATAGACAGTGGGAGTTGGGGAAACTAATGCAAGAGCTCCGGTCTTTGGGTGCGACAGTGCAGTTGAGGTTCCCAGCGGCCCTACGGATTATGTGGAGGAATAAAACGTACAATATGAGAGACCCTGCGGAGGTTCGGACTCTAATACTGTAGAGCAGATGAAGGCGTCGCAACAATGACATAATCAGACATACTCTGTCTAATGGAGTGCTCAATGAAGTAACTTTTTTGTTATCCTGCTGGAAGAAGGGAGGGGTCCCATGGGGCGGGTGGTTTAGGGGGTGAGTTTTATTTTTTTGGAATGGGGTGTTTGTTGTATTAGGTGTGGGAGCATGTGGGTACAAAATCATAAAAACAAAAAAGTCCTCAGTAGTTCTTTGTCAAAATGGGGTAGGGGAAGGGTTTGAGACGTTCTTTGTGGAGATGGGTAAGCAGGAGTGTTTACTGTTAAAAATGCTTTCATGGAATGTTAATAGGTTAAGGGGTGAGCGCAGAAGAAGGAAGATTTTGGAGTTTCTCATACAGGCGGAAGAGGAGGTGATTATTTTACAGGAGACACATTTGCTACGAGAAGAATGGGATAATCTGTTTAGGAATGCACAGTGGGTCTCCTGTGGTATAGTCACTAACCAACTCTGTTCAATCAAAGGGGTTGCTATTCTCTTTAAAAGGAAAAAAGCTATGGGGGTAAGGGTAGGTGATATGCATGTAGATTCAAGGGGTAGATGGGTGGTGGTGGAGGTGTACCTGTATGGATTTTGACTTACAATTGCAGGGTATTATGGTCCCAATGTTGACGATCCTACACCATTTCAAGAACTGTATAACTTGCTATTGCTAGCTAAGTATCCAGTTGTGCTATGGGGTGATTTTAATATATTGCTGAATTTGGATGTGGATAAATCTACCCCTCGTGTGACGGTTAATTCCCCTAGAAGTGGGTTACAAGTGAAGCAGGCTATGGGTGATTTGGGGCTTGTGGATGTTTGGCATTTGAAAGGGGGTGAAGGGCCCAGATTTACATTTTACAATAAGAAGTATGGGCATAAGTCTAGAATAGATTTTTTTTTACTGCATAATAGCCTTGTCGAGAATGTCAACTATGTAGCTCATGCACCAGCACACCTTTCGGACCACGCAGCCGTGAAGTTGTATCTTTCTTTTATGACACAAGTCCCTACGTTTAGGTGTTCACTAAATTGAGCGTTACTGCTGGACGATTTAATAATTGAAGCATTAACAAAAGAGGCGAGATAATTTTTTTAGCTGAATCGGGGATCAGCTTGTTTACAGGTAGTATGGGATGCATATAAGGCTTATATTAGGGGTAGATTGATTAGTTTGGCAGCATATAGGTGCAGAGAAGAAAAGGGAAGCTACGTAGTATGGAAGCCTTAAGAGCAACACTGCAAGAATCTATACAGAATGCACAAAGGGATGAGAATAAGTGCCATTTGGAGATATTGGAACGGCAACACGAAAGAGCGTGCTTGGATTTGGATCTCTTCTTAGAATTTCAGAATAGGAAAAATGGGAAACTAGTCAGTATGCACATTATGAATATGGCGAAGGTTGTAGCAAATTATTAGCATGGAAAATCAAACCTAATCGCTCAAAGAAATATATCTCTTCAATAAGATCAGAGGATACAGGGCAGATCTGTTTGGAGACGACAGAAATAGAAGCCGCTTTTGTCTCCTTTTTTCAAACTCTTTACACAGACGAGCTCCGGAATTCAGAGCAGCAGGTTAGGGAATTCCTGACTAGTATCCGTCTGCCCGTGCTGGAGGACTGGGTGCGGCAGTTATTAGAAAGAGAGATAAGTGAGATGGAACTAATTGAAGTCTTTAAGGTATTGAAGAAAGGAAAGGCATCTGGTCCTGACCACCTTCCGAATGAGTTATATTTGGCACTGAGGGAGGAATTAACCCCAATTTTACTGGAATTGCTTAATTATATGCTTTTAGAAGGGGTGTATGCACACAGATCATGGGCCGAAGCTAAAAAATTTTGATTTTGAAACCTCGTAAGAACCCAATACAGTGTTCATCATATCGGCCTATTTCGTTACTTAATTCAGATTATAAGATTTACACACGTTTGTTAGCTAAAAGGCTGGGGAAAGTTATTCCTAGTTTGGTACATTCATATCAGGAGGGATTCATTAAAGGCAGACAGCTTCAGGAATTAGTTCATGACTTGTTGGTGGCAGTGGATCTTGCTTTGCAGGAGGAGGTCCCTTTGGCAGTCATAACTTTTGATGCAGCTAAGGCATTCAACCAGGTGAATTGGCTATTCCTGCAGGTCGCAATGGAGTTATATGGACTAGGAAATACTTTCATTAGAGCGGTTAAAGAACTGTATAGATTTCCGACAGCGAGAATTCTGATTAATGATATGCTGTCTCAGGAAGTACGAATCGGACAAGGAACACGTCAGGGCTGTCCTTTGTCTCCTCTGCTTTTTGATCTATATATTGAGCCTCTTGCAACATTGTTAAGAGATAATAGAAATATTCTTTCATTTCAGAGTAATGGCTGGGAAAAGAAAATAGTGTTGTATGCAGATGATTTGATGATTTACACTAGGGATCTTGCTCTTTCGCTTCCTCCTATAGATTTGTTGATGGAACATTTTGGGAGGATGTCAGGCTATAGTGTAAATGCTGAAAAAACAGAGATCATGTGCTGGAATATGGTTTATGAATCCCCATTAGTCAAACAGGAGATCAGTTATTTAGGAGTCCAGATTATGGGTAATTTATGTGATGTAGCAAGGGTGAATTTTGAGAAAGTTCATTCTGAAAGTAAGAAACTCCTTAAGGCTTGGGCGGCTCTTCCTCTCTCATTAATAGGTAGGTCTAATATTCTGAAGATGTCTATTCTACCTAAATTTTCATTTTTATTTAATACTATCCCCTTGGAATTTAAGGCTAGCTGGTTTACAAAACTACAGGGAGAGCTATCTACGTTTGTTTGGGCATCTAAGGGAATAAGGATAGCATGGAAGAAGCTATGTAAGAAGAAGGGGTGGGGGGTATAGCAGCACCGGATTTTTATAAGTACTAACTGGCCTTTCAATTAAAAAATATGAGGATTCTTTTGAGTAAGAAGTCGGAGTTCACTCCTCTTTGGAAAGCTCTGACGGCACATCTCGAGGAAGGGGCTGAGCATTTTCTGTATACATTTGGTCATCCAAGGTTCTTTAAGAAGGTTAGACTTAAGATTTTAAAACAGGCTTGTAAGGTTTGGGCACAGACTCGGAATATATTAGGGATAGCTTACTTTTCTGGATTGGCTCCAATTTGGGATTCACCTGGTACCCCGGTATGCCTTTTGGATAAGTTATCCGTTCCTCTGAAAGCGAATGGGGTGTTGCAGTGGGGACAGATTATAAAAGATTCTGAGCTGGTTCCCTGGCCCACATTTCTGGAGCGGGCGGGTGGGGCAATTTCTAAGTTTAAGTATTTTCAGTTGGCCAGCTGGATCAAATCGATTCGAGTAGGAGAAATTGGCCATTCCAGTTGGGAGGAGAAACTAATTCAGAGATCATTAACTAAGGAAATCGCCTTTTGGTATCAAGCTTTTTTGGATGCAGTGGAAGAGGATCCTCCTCTCCCGCTCCAGAAATGAGGGGAGGTTTTCCAACTGTTGACATTATATCTTTGTGGAAAAAGTTGTGCCTAAATCTTTGGTTTACTGTTAAATCAGCGGCAATGAGGAAAAACCATTTGTTTACTTTGCATAGAGCATATTGGTCACCAGCTAGAATATCACGCATTGGGAAAACTTAGAAATACTGCCTGTGATGTAGTGATCCAAATGCGGATGATATTCATAAGTTTTGGACGTGTCCTAGGTTAAGAAATTTTTGGGAGGCTATCGGGAACATAAGACGATTGAAGAAGATATTTGGTGAAGCTGTGGCATTAACTCCTCTACTGGTTCTGTTTGGGGTTTGTGATTTAAAAGCACAGCAGTATCTCCTGTTTGTGTTGATGCTCATTGCCCGACATCAAATCTGCTATAAATGGGTGTGTTCATTGCCTCCTACAGTTCAGGAGTGGCAAAGGTCGGTAGATTGTCTGTGTAACTTGGATTGAGCCGGGCCTATTGGTAGAAGGGACGCTTTTTGGCTGGGTTGGGAAAATGTACGTCAGAGCCTTATATGATTTGTTGTATTTAGAGGTCTTCTTTTCTTAGTCATGAAGTCCTATGATTATACTCCTTCCCTCTTACTGTGCATTGCTGTGCGATGGCACCAGGCGAGCAATCGGTAGGGGGCAGCCAAGGACAGTGAGGGATCTGTACTAGGGAAAACAGGTGGTGCGGCCTGTTGATATTGAGGGGCTTTACCTCTGGAGGTTAACAAGATCCCTCCTGTATTGGCCTGGATAGTGAGATGAGGACACAAAAAAAAAAAAAAAAGCATTTAAAACAAGCACAACAAAGAACAAATAGTAAGAGTGGGCGTGGTTAAAAGCCCACAGAGAGACTGCAACAGGCCAGAGCGCTTGTGCGCTCAACCCTAAACGTGGGGGTGACCGCACAAAAAGGGGCATTTTTGTTACACTTTTGCTCACTCATTGTCACCCAATTTCACATATTCTCACCCAATCTGACTCATTCATACTCACTTTTATTCACTTTCTCTTTCACCCACTCTGACTCACACACACATGCTCACTCATGCTAGCACATTTATTGACAAGCATTCACATATATAGACACTCTTACTATCTCACACACACCCATGCACCCACACCTTCATCCACACAAAAGTACACAAAATTTGAAAGCATTTTATTACTTACCTCAGCTGCCTGTATAGATCTTTTTCTTTTCCGTGTGCTACTTGAATAGTCAGGGCAAGCACATAGCACACCCTGCCCTCTCTCCACTTTTTCTTAACACTGGAAAGAGTTGGGTAAAAATAGGTTGGTGTGCAGTCCCAGACACTAACAGGCCTAAGTCTAAGGTTCCTGGGTGTACCCTCAGCAGTCACACTGCAGTGCATCACAAATGGGAAGGCACTGAGCTGAAGCCAGAGCTGGCACTTCGCCAGCTTTAGAAATCTGTCTGAAGGCTAATGCAGGTGACTTTTTTCACTGGTACAAGCCATCACGCAGACGTCACTATCTACCTCAGACTGTTGTTTAACCCTCGCCCTCAGTAGTAAGGTCCAGCATGTTTATTATAATAAAAGGGAATAAAAGATAATTCACAATTAGTATAATAACAAGGGAAATAAAACAAGGGGGCCAGAGTCCTTGTGCACTGTCACCTGAGCCACCACTGAATAATGGGTGGTATTTACTTATCACAGCTAGGAGTGTTTATTTTCCGAATTTTTCATTACTGCTATACTCTGCAGAATTTGTTATGTCCACTCATAGAAACAAATTTGACAAAGTTAATTTGGCTATGCAATATCATTCATTCAAATGGGGTACAACTCACAATTTTATTTTTGCTTGTAACTTTGACTGATATGCTCAAGTAGCTACCCAAATAGCTACTTTTTAGGGGTGCAAAACAGCTTCTGCAATCACATCCATTTGCTTTTGCACCTGTGAAAGGGTGGAATACCCTGCGATTTGAGGAGAGAAGTAAACGTACACATCTGTTGATATTCTAAAACCCGTTTAAGCATGTCCTGTGTCGGAGGATATGAGCAACTCCCCTTCCTCGATTGGAAGGGAAAAGTTGGACCCTGAAAATTGGCGGGGGTTAGAGGAAAGTGTTTCTTCTTGTAGAAAATATTTTCCCAACGGACAAGTAAAATTAAAAAATTCAGCAAGACTTTTGTACTTTTTTTCTCATGCAATAATAGCCATGTATAATTTCACTTAAAAACAAAATATCAAGACTTTTCATGGATTACATCTGAAAATTTTCAAGCTTAACATGGAAAAAAATGTCTGAGAATTCCAAACGCTATAAAATCTGTGCTGCTGATCAAACCTTATGGGCTGATTAATCTATATTATGTTTTATGCTAGTTACACTTCAAGATGTTTCACCTACCTGACAGGGCATGTAAAGGCATACAAAAGAGGCTGTTCATAGCACAGTAAAGTATTGCACTACGACCAGCCTCTCCCGTTGCAGTGAGATATGTTCGGAGCCATCACACCACAAAGTGCTTTTTTGCAAAATGTCACACGGCACCTAGGGCCAGATGTATGAATCTGGCCCAGTGCGATTCGGTAATTGTGATTTCTTAAAAATCGCAAATGCAATTACCGAATCGCAAATTGCGATACAGGCCCCATTCGCAGCTATGGGCCTGTTGGCCCATAGCTGCGAATTATTTGCATTTTCGCAAATTGCGATTTCTGAAACAGAAATCGCAATTTGGGAAAAGCAAAGGGCCAGGGTGCTGGGGGCCTAAGGCCCCCTCTCCTGCACCCCATTTTTTTTTCCCACATGTAAAGTACACACATGTGAAAAGGGCATGTGTGCTTTACATGTCAAATTTAAAAATGCAGTTTTACAGCATTTTTAAATTTTGCACCAGGTTACCACCTGGTTGCAGGTCATGGTATTTTGCACTTGCAAAATACCATTCTGCAAAAAATCGCAATTTGCGATTTTTTGCAGAATTGCATTGTGACCTGGATTTTGCGAATCGCAAATTGCAATTCGCAAAATCCAGGTCGCAACGCAGAAAATCGCAATTTTTGCGATTTTCTGTTTTTGGTCTGCGAATGCATTTGATGCATTGCAGACCCTGATTTTGCACTCGCAAACGGCGGATTTCACTGTTTGCAAGTGCAAAATCAGATGATACATCTGGCCCCTACCTCTTGAAAATCTATGAAGCAGGACTCAAATTGCGACTCTGTGAAAATTCGCAAATGCTGTAAGGGAGGCTTGCATGGATCAAAAGACCTCCATCTCAGCATTCTCAAGGTACCTTCATTGTGACCCCTGACCTTTAATGGGACAGGGAAAACAATGGCATATTTTGAATGCAATATTGATCCATGGGACCACTTCTTGCACGACCTGATGTCTGAAGCCCGCTTAAGAAGTGTGGAAGCAGCCACATTTTAATGCCTGCAGCAGGCGCTATTATGTGCTTCTCAAATGCAAAAGATGGTTGCAAAGCACTTGCTCATACACCCGTGAATCACAAGACGGGGAATTCTACTTGGCCACCTTTATTCACTTGCAATTATGAATCGTAATGTCAGTTGCACTGGCCTTCCAAATGCAAAGTTTTTAGTGCATCATTCCCATCCCATTGTCAACACTGGTAGAGAAACTACGGAACATATGCTCTTGCAATGTTGGACAACGGTTTGATTGAGAAATAATTATATCAAATTGCGTTTCAGTGTAATTCAATGATTTATTCGGAGTAATATCCTTAAAATCCATACGATATATATCAATGAACTAATCATTATTTCAGTACAAGAATATACACCAAACAACTTTAAAAATAAAAATTATATAAGCCCAATACAATTCACCTTTTTTTCTGAAATACATTGCCTTTTGTTGTTATATTAATTTGCTGAACAGTGTATTTGTTAATGAAACTGCTAGAGAAAAAGCTGTTTTAATGTAGCACAGTTTAAAAAAAAAAGTATTTTATTTTCCTATGTTTGCTAACTATTTATGAATATGTTGCTTAAGGTACGAGTATTGTGTTGCGTCTTTACGACGTTTGACGACGCATACTCAGCGTTATTTTCCAATGTGTTAGGTCCAGAGTTTCAATGTACCGTTTTCTTTTGCAAATAATATTACATCATAAATACATTCTATTATCAGAGTTATTAGAAACTACAATAGCTCACTATTGTTTAAATATGTATGCATTTAGGTCTTGTAGCGGTACCGACCAACAAGTATCAGCCAACAAAGAGAAGACAAAACATACCTGAAAACAAGGAATCCGCTTGCGTCAAAAAAATCCACATCTGAGAAAATCCATGATCACTGCATTGACAACATGATTATTTCAGTGCTTGTAGAACACTGCGGCTGGTGGCTGAAGAATGTTGGAGAGTCCACCTCTTGATTGCACCCAGATGGCCCGGTCTGAGCAGGCCACCACCACAATCTCCGCCTGCCCTACTTCTCTAGTGTACACGAACGCACATTCGGAGTCCACAGGGAGACTAACACACATAGCCTTCATTTCCCTGCTGCCTCAGTTATGATGTCTCCCCCACACTTCTTGGTAGATCTGTCCAAAGGCAGACAAAAAAGACAGAAAGTGGTAGAGGCAGAGCCACATGAGGCAGAAGAACGAAGAAAAAGAATATGCACAGATGCATGTTTATGTAGCTAGGGATTCAAAGATCTGTTTGTGAGGCTCAATCTGAAAGGAGTGAAATATGAAAGTGGAAACTTTCATTAAGCTAATTAAATCCAAACAGCAGTCAGTCTCTCTCAGGCATAGTTTTAATGTCAGGGGTGTGAGTAGAGGTTTGATTAGGTTACCTGAACGGACCAATGTAAGAGGTTATTTGTTTTACTCTGTAACCGTGACTGTATTTTAACTAAATGGAATTAAAGAAGTTGAATTAAATGAGAATCGATGTGCTGTGAATGGACGAAAACATAATTTAACTTATATCGTGATTTCAATCAAACTCTTTGGCTAGGCCCTGTACCCAAACCCCCACGAGTGACCAACCTTTGGTGCACACAGAAAACCAGTTGCCGTAAGGCCCAGTCTTGTGTGCAACCCGCTCTGTACACAATCAAAGGCCATGTAAAGCGAGGATGGATTAGGGACAGGGCACAGTCACTGTACAGTGGAAAGCCATGCACCCAACCCAGTGAATGATCAACCACTGCTGCACAGAGCTTTCTGCAGAGAGCAACAACGATTTGGTCATGATATGGGCTGCAGTTGGGCATACGCCTAATGGTCCTTCTTCACCTATTACACCCTTGCATGCCACTTTTAAAACATGTAACAATTTGCAGACAATAAATACAATGACATTTTAAAAATGTATTCTATTTATTTTTTTACATCAAAGATGGATCTACGGTTGCGCTTTTTGGGAATTTTGCATTTTAATTATGTCATGTTTAATTCGTCATTTTTTGCTTTTTTCACTTGTTTGATGAACTGAAAGTAGTAAACGGACATTTCATCCAAAAACATGCATGAGTAAAAACATAATACAGGAACAAATTCAAGGATACAATTCTTGTTGCTCGAGCGACGTGCTTGGTTTGCCGAGGAACCAGCGGGAAGGAGCACAATCACCAGGCAATCAGTATCAGTGAGTGGATACCGCACCGGGGATTTATCCGCTTCTTGGGGACTGGGCAACTACTGGACTGACAGAGATGCAAGCTTCCAAAACTCCCTATTTGTGTTGGCTTGTTGCTGGATGAAAGAGGGAGCCAGATAAGTGCAAGATGGAGGCTGGCAGACTTTAGCAACAATTTTGGAATTGTTCAGGGCGTTTTAGCATGCTAGCTGCAGTGTTATGTGTACATGGCGTATCATCTTCATCTACCTAAAAAAAAAGAAAGAGATAAGGATGAAGTCATGGCAAGTACTGTGCTTTGACACAATCGCTGTTTACACCGCCCCTTCCCTCGGCAACAAATCAGTTGTCATGCCATTTCTGATAGGACTGCAACACATGTTTGTTTTTTTCTATAAGAGAACAGATAACAAAGTGAAATACAGGTTTGCACATTTTTTTCAAATTTGGCAACGCGCCTTCATAATTATTTTATTTCATTCTGCGCTGGATTGTCTGAAAGATTAAAAGTAATGCTCCAAGCCACGTAAACACGATTAGGGAAAGAATAGGATGGCATAAATAGTGAAACTGACTATCCAGGTGGTAATTGCCTTTGCTACAGCTGTCACCACAGTAAACCGAGCAGTTGGTAGGTATCACTGCATACACAATATGGTAGTGACTGTGAACCAGCCCTGATTTTGCAGGTCAAGGCGATCAGCATGCAGGTCGCTGTAGAATCTAGGGGTGGGCAGAACTTCAAGGAATTTCGCAGAGTTTTTATGTAACTCCATGCAATTACACTGAGTAAAACCTTGCGAGTACCACCAACTCCTAATGCTGAGCACAAATCTGCTGAACTTTTTTATTGGAAACTTTTGTGAAGATTCGTTGAACTGCACCAAAGCTTTTGTTTTTTTCAGTGATCAAGACCTTGTTGGTCGAAACGCGTCAGTTGTTTGGTTTCATTAATCATTAAACAAGAAAATTAGTGATAACCTGGGAGTGCTGTGTTTGACTTGTTTGTCAATTGTTGTAAAATAGTTATAGGGAATTGGTCCATCCTTGAGGCAGGCATCAGCTGGAGAGCGCGCTGTGAAGGGGCCAGTTGTGTGTGTGTGTGTGTGTGTGTGTGTGTATATATATATATATATATATATATATATATTTATATATATATATAAATTAACTTAGTTACTTGAAATAACTCTACCTATAACTGGTGCATTTCTAGA